>NC_056727.1:1129196745-1129512137 GCF_019279795.1 Protopterus annectens | reverse complement strand
GAGCATGTACATTTTTACCTATTACCTTATGTACTCTACCCAATGCAGATTTAAATACTAAGCCATGTAAATATTTGTCATGTCATGTTATTGTTAATGTCTTAATTACTGAGTGTAGCTTTTCTCTGTGGGTGCCTGCTGAAAATGGGTTTCTGACACAGCCAAGCCTTCCCAGTCACCAAATGTCAAGGAATAATAAATAAATAAATACCTTTATTTGGAATACTTTCTCCTTACATTAACTGTATTTATATCTTGAATGCTAAGTGAAGCAACATGCTGCTAAGCTTAAATGTGCAACCAATGGCAAACTCTTATTATGTGCGTAAGCTTTCTCTCAGTTTTTGAATATTTTCCATGAGATAAGAAATGCCATTTTCCTATTGTCATTGCTGATAGTGACACTGCTCTGTGACAACTCTTGCACAACAAAAGCCACAAAAATGGCAGCTGTAGTTTAGGTGACCCTTGTTGTACATGTCTGTGATGTGCTCATGTTTTAAATGACATTATTATGATTTTGATGGCATGAATAATATAGGGAGAGTGCAGCACATTCTGCATGTGAGAGGATGTAAACCCAAGCAGATTTGAAGCATATTTAATAAAGTCCATTAACCAAACATGTCAATGAAGCTGTGCGAATACATATTTTCAAGGTTTTTGTGGTTAGTTTTACATATTTAATCACTGTATTTACTTTGCAGTTATGTCTTTTCTTTGGAAATATACATTTTGTTTCCACTGCATGAGCACAGATGTGTGCTGATATTATTAGTGAGGTAAGCATTCTAGATCATAGGTCATATTATCCACACTAATGCATTATAACTTCAGCATCACCTAATCAGTGAGTTTGAGAGTAGGTTTAACATTTTGAATTGGAAGTACATGTTGTCAAATAAAATCTTTCTGTTCACACTCATTAATGTATTTTATGTGAGCACAGCAATGATCTTTATTGTTAATATACATTTTCCTGTATTCTAAATTGTACATAATGATGTACTTGGAGTTTTTTTCAGTGAAAGAACAGCTTTGCAAGATATGTTCACTGCACCAATTGCAATAGAGTAAATTATTCACATCATTAACATCTTGCATGACATAAAAACTAAACTAATAGCAGAGTCAATTAAAATATCATTTCGTAGTACTTCTGCAATGGGCATTTATATTCTAATACACTATTGTTAGGCTTTATTTTCCTGTTATTTTTTTGGTGTACATTAAAATTGTGAGACTTTAGGGAAAGGATGGATTTAAGTGTGAAAAGGAAGGTGAGGGTACAACCAATCTGTGTATGATGGACTAACTTCTAACATTTTTATAAGGTATTACCAGTGCTGCTACCTTTGTTCATTGAATATTTTAAGGAATGACATAACTCTACAGTTTTTCAGTTAACATAGGTTCATACATTAGAACTAGACATGCTGCCCTTGTGGGCTGTTTTAAGTCTAAACTGTCACCCCATGTGATAATCAAACCCCACACCTTGCAATTATAAGGTAGACACCATTATGCCAGCTTCTCACAGGCAGCTCAACTTCACATTGTTGGAAATATCATTCATTGTTAGAGATCTTCACCCCATGTTTAGGATATTTGCACAGTCAACTCACATACATTTTAGATGACATGGGGCCAATATGTGGATCAAAGCTCAGTTATATTTCTCAGTGAGTATAACTTAAATGTATTTGTAAGACTTATCTGTTTTACATACCCTTTCATAGTGTGAATTTAATTAGTGTGGAGATTTAATACATCTTTGACTCACCAGTACTGCTAATGAAGCTCAATTGGAAGGCAGTAGCTAGCAAAATTTCCATCCACATTTCTGTGCTACTCGGGTCCATGTTCGCAAGACAAAAAAAAAAAACAGAAAATGGCTACTAACTGAATGTTAACCAGCAAAAGTTTAATGTTCCAAAAACATGTAACAATGAAAACTAATTCATTGAATGACCATAGCTGGCCAACATTGCGAATGTAACCACAACCCCCAAACTATATATACTAGCTCGAAGATCACACTACAGTGGGCGATAAGGTAAATTTAAAAGGTTTTCTTTGCTTAACGTATGCATCATGGTACTTCCTTGTTGTTGGCCAGCTATAACCATTCAATGATTTACTTTTTGTTGTTACACATTTTTGCAACATTAAACATTTGCTGTTTAATGTCTAATTACTAGCTGTTTGCTGTATTTTTCTTTCGATATGAACATAGACCTATGCTACTCAGGCATGTGCATCCTATGATATAGACCCTAACTCGATGTTTACTTCCCTTGCTCATCACCCAAATTGAGTTATTCAGAATACATAATGAGTTGAGAAATAATTAGCTTATTCAACATCCAGAGGGGCTTATCTGCACCTTATAAAAGAGATGTGGGATAGGGAGCTTCAGTCATTCTACAGAAGATAAATGTCTTCCCTCTGTGCTGCTGAACCAAACTTCTTTTCATAATTGTTCAAGAACTAGGGAGGATTATTTCAGAACATATGCAAGTTATGTCTTCCTCCACACACCTGCTCCTTTGTATAATGTTGATATTCATTTGCTTTGCGCTGTCTAGTTGCATTGCTTCACTTTAATCTATTAATCTCAGCAGGAATGCATTTGATAAGGTCAGGGCAATGTACATACCCACATGAGTGTAGACTTTTACTAGCCTACCAAGCAAACAGTTTATAAGTTTGTTTTTTATTTCTGGAGAGGTATAGATACTGTCAGTTCCTCTTGAAAGAAAAACTAATAACCAAAAATAGGAACACACTGTCAGCCAAAGCAACTGTTAGAAAAATATGTATTAGTAATATGCATACTTAGTGCATCGAGGTATAAAAAGGATTAATACATTTATTCTGTTCACACTGCATGAATCTGCACAGCTATTAGAAACTTAACAAGAAGCATTCTATTTTCTGCTAATGTCAGCAATTAACAATAAGTGTTTCATTTCTACTAGTGTCATGAGACTTAACAAAGAGTTATTGATTTTCTGCTTATGCCATGAGAAAGTACACGGCTGTTAGAAGCTTTGATAAGGAGCACAATGGATGCTTGAAAGTATAAACCGTAGTCAGCATTACTTGTACCTAAGCTAGAAATGTAACTTGAATCTAGGCAAAATGTAACACATATATTAGAACTGCACAATTGAAGAAGTGAAAGTTTGTCGTGGGCTAAAATAAGCCCCAAGGCCAGGTTGTTTTTCTCAAATGTTTTGTAAATCAGCAGTTATTCTCAACTAGTCAGCAATTAGTCTAGTAACATTTTCTGTAGAACAATACAGAAAGCTGTGTCTAACTACGTCAGCAATAGAAGTAACATTTCTGTGTAGCATGGAAAGAACTTTATAAAAATGCCATACTAATTATTAATGTCCAGACAAACCATTCTGCCAGAATGCTTTGTCTCCTTGCTGCAAGTTAATAAAGGGTGTCTTACTTGAACCATACATGAATTGGTCTTTGAAGTTTTTTCCTTTGACAGCAGCACTCCAACTCTCTTTATTAGGAACAACCACAACTCTGATAAAAAACAAATAAAAGTTCAGTTAATTGTTTTCATCCTAAATTACATAGGACGTCATCAGAACAGTGATAGTGACATAACCCCAACCTTAAATACACTCTCTATGAGCTTAATTGGTCATAATTAACCCAGATGTATTAAATTAATATGTAGAAACAATAGTAAACTAAAGACTTCGAGTGCTGTTTTGGCTAACGGTGTGTTCCTATTTTTGGTTATATGTATACATATTGACTTGTGATCCTGCAATGGAGTTCAAATGAACATTTGTGTCATATTGTTGTCAGTGCAAGCTAAGGTTGTGTTCCATTTCATATTGTTGGTATGCTTATGAGGTTGTCTGCCTGGGAGGTAGACATGCCTACATCTGTTATTCCTTTTTCTTTTTTTGGAGGGGGTGGTGTTGGCTGTATTTTTATAGGTTTCAATTATGTTACGTGTTTGGGTGGAGAATGTATGTTTGTTGTTTAGACTGTTGATTGTATCTTCTAAGATGCACCTGTGTTTGTGTTAGGTTTGAGTGTGCCATTTTTTCATTGTGTATTGCAAAATTATTCAATAGCTGTTAATGTATGTGTAGCACCAGTGCAGTGACCTGAGCTGTGATATCCATTGTTTATTCCATCACAAAAGGGGTATTGTTCCTAAGACTGCTAAGGGCACATCCTCACAAAAGCCTAATTTTTTAGATGCTGAGAATGAGGTGATAATACAGGCCCTCTATCTTCATGGTTGACATATTTTTGATGCACATGCCTTTGACAAACCTTTCCATGGCCTTGTCTGGTGACAGGTGGTTGAGGAAGTCAAGGCTGTCATTAGCCAGAGCCGTATATATTAAATGGTCCAACATAGGGCCACTGATATGATATACAGGATGAAAGTCAGACCATGGCTGTGGTACATGAGCAGGTAGCTACTGATGGTGGGTCATATATCCGACCACCACTTTACTGAGATGCAACTTCTTACAATTTCTCTGAGGTGCTGGATGCTCAATGAGAGATGGACATGAGCCAGAGGATTTCTATTAGTGATGACTCAGGTATACCATTTAATGGATACTCACATGAATGCTTATATTATGTCTCTCATCTATTGCAGCTAGGTACATCTGGCACTGAGGTGCAATAGCCACTTGCACAGAGTGTGGCCATGGGTACATGCATTACTTATGTTTAATAATAAATTATATTATGGCACTTGCATGTGTGATTATTGCGTTATATGGGCAAAAGCAATATGGGTATTTTTATTGCCATTTCTTTGGTGTATTCACAGGGGAAGCATTGTCTGGCACCAGTACTGTGGAATTACCTCCATATGATGCTGAAGGACCCTTTTCCTTTGATGATGATGACAGAAATGAGCTGTCGCTGTCTGGAGCTGCAAGGTGTACATCAGATATAGCAAGTGTGCAGCCCACATCCCTGCCCCACACAAAGGACATAGCCAGTATGCCTACACTCACCTATGACAAGGAATCATTTAAGAGTCGACAGGCTGAAGGTGACACAGTTGATCAGGGTAGTGTGGTAGTCCCAGGTGGTGACATGGTAGAATCTCCTCCTTGTTTTGTGAGAATGCCATATCACATGGACAGCCAGTAGAGATGCTCAGACAAGATATGCTTACTGCCCTCCTCCTAAGGTTGGTGTTTCAGTAGCTGCCACCTAATATAAGTGCAGGGCCATTATAGATACCCCACTTGGGTCTTGGAAGATGTTGTGAGACTACTCCATGTTATGCATGCTGCCATACAGGACTGCATGAACTGTGTCTGTGATTCCTTGGATAGGGCGAATGGCAAACTAGACCATACAGTGTCTTTTATAGATCACTGGTTAGGAGAGGGACAGCATCCATGAGGTTGGTCATCTGGTGCATTCTCAGAAGTTAACTGATGGTTGTATTCTTTTACATGTATGTGCCAGATCCCACTTCCACAGTGTTAGCACTTACTCTACAACATCGGTTATGGATGTCAAGTCATCTACCAGGTCATGCCTTGGACATGGTTGAAATGACATCTCATCCAGAAGACACTGTACACATTCAGGTAACACACTGACTTGTAGCTAGGGTTGTGTAACAAACAGTGTAAATCCTGGCAGAGACAATTTTCTTGGGTGGTGCTGCCCACAACAAACTTGATCCTGTTCCATGTGTGGCTCAGACCTGTCCATTATTCCAGGGCATAATGCTGGCACACATGCTGCAGCTGTGTTCCTGCATATACACACAGAAAAATAAAACGCGGGTGCCATTATACTTCCTACACATGCATGTACACACACACACACACACACACACACACACACACACACACACACACACACACACACACACATATGCATGCCCTCACACACACACACACACACACACACACACACACACACACACACACACACACACACACATATATTAGAGAAACACATTATATCTGACACACTGACCTTAAGGTGCATATACTTGTTATTACATCAGCTTTCACATTGACATAATTTCCTATGGAAGACATTCACTCCTGTAAACTCTCCCAACCTTGTGCAGATGATGATATATGTGCCCTGCACATTGCACAACATGTGATTTGGGTTGCATGTATCTGATGCATGAGTGACCTGCTAATGCAAGCATAGGCAAGGTTGGGTTTTCCTGTGTATATATCATTTGTAATATGTGTTTACTCTTCTTAAGTTCTGTTGTAGTATTAGTACTAGTTACAGTAGCAGCTGTGTAGGACAGCTTTCTTACTCACCTGTACTAATGATGATGAAAGTATTCTGGCCTCTGCAAGGGTGATTGACTTTGGATACTAATATCTGTTGCACAGAGTGGCCAGGCAATGTATGAATAGGCAATGTCTGTTTTCCTGTGTATACATCATTGTCATTTTTAATGTGTGTTTACTCTGCTTAAGTTCTGTAGTGGTAGTGGTAGTGGTAGTTGTAGTAGCTGTGTAGTACAGTTTGCCTCCCCAGCTGTGCAAAAAATGCTGAGAGTGCCCTGTCCTGTGCAACAGTGTATGAACTGAGATGCTTATGTGTGATGTATAGTGTGACCAGGAAATGTATGGGTAAGCCCAGTCTGTTTTGTTTGATTGTTGGCATTATTGCTATTGTCTGTGTTTCCAGATCTTGTCTATACATTTATGTGGTGTGATACTCCTGTGTTTGCATCAGCATTTTTACTATCTGTTTAACCTGTTTTGCCATTGTAGTATTTGTTCCAAAAAGCTTGATCAAACACCTGTACTACTGCTTTTATGAGTGGCCTGGCCTTGGGCTGCCTATGTCTGATGCATACAGTAGCCATGCAGTACATGAGTTAGCACAGTCTGCTTTTATTCTATACATCAGTGCTACTGACTGTATCTGCTGAGCTCTTGTGTAAATTATGTAGTGAGTGCATGTGCAGTTTGCTACCTCTTACCTAGTGCCATGGCCCACCTCCATCTGGTGTGATCATTCATTGCTGCTAGCTCCTCCTCTGACCCCTCATCTCTGTCAGCTGCTGCTACCTTTGGTGTTGAGAACTGCGGTTCTAAGTATATTATTATATAAATGGCACACATGGTCAGTATTTTAGGACAGGTGGCAGGGTAATACTGCAGCTACAGATGTATTCAGGCAGTGGAAACGTGACTTGTTCAGGCTAAATTTGCTCTATGATGTTTATAGTTTGCACATGGGCATGATAGTGATCTTGTTCAATGGGTTTGTGTGAATTTCTCACTAGTGTTGTAAGCAAAGTTTCTAGGACATATCCAGCATACCCCATTAGATGTCCTGGGGGCAAGTCATGCCTTACCAAATGTTGGTAGACATCACAGGTGTACCATGTGTGGGAGCCATGAAAACCATATGGGTAACCTGCACACACACTGTAGATGATACAGGCCACCCAGCAGCTGATGGAGTGATAGCTTTTATGATTCACATGTCTCCTTTTCCTGTTCACCAGGTGGTGACTTTATTTCAATGTGGGTGCAGTCTATGGCCCCCAGTACTTTAAGAAAATGGGTTATATAATAGAAGTCTCACATAGATCTAGGTCTTTCCTGCTGGGTACTTGGAAACCACATGTGCTCCCACACATGTTGTAGCATTGCATTGAGGAACTGATGGCACATTCTTGAGGCAGAAGCCTATGAACCCTCCATTGTTTCCACTGTAGATTGTTGAAAGATCCCTGTAGCTAAAATGCATAAAGATGCACACAGCATAATATGCACTGCAATGTTTTTTTCCAAAATTCCCATGAGGACACAAATGAGGTGACACATGTCCAGCATTTCCTGGATTGTGTCACTGTGTATCCTGTTGCAGTCTATTATGTGTATTTCATGGAGGCCATGTAAGATTGAGCATCGACCCTAAGCCTTCAAAGGAGACATTTGGCTACATAAGCAGCAATGTCTGTAAGAGTTTCTTTCAGATATAGGCCTACAATGGCTGCAGTGTCCTATATCATAGTTTGAAGTTTTTCTGTAGCTCAATGCCAGCACATAGCTGAATTTATTGTTAGCTCAAGTGTGATATGTTTACCCATGTTTTACATTTCTGAACCACTCCAACATGCTTTTTTACTTCATTAGCATCCAACATGGCTCATTTCACAGTGGCTAGCATATAGTTTTGCTATCCTTTGTTTTCTAACTGGCACATTGTGTTATAGTGCTTCCTGAATCACTCACACCCTGCTCATCACTACTTGTTATTCAAATGAGTTTAGGTCTACATGCTGGAATTTTTGAATCCCATTGTATGTCTTCTTTTTTCTTTGATGATGAAGACAATGTTCAAAGTTTTGAATGTTTGTTTGTAGATTTAGCCCAACAATTCCTGTCAGATCCTTTCAATGAAAAATAAGACCAGTCCATATTTCCACTTCTTGAGATCACGTTACTGTTAATATATGAACTGGTGTATTCTAATGAATTAAATATTTTTCAACCAGATGAAAGGAAGACATTTTGTCTCCCCAAGATATGTCAACTGTACTTTAACATTGCTTTTTTTAATTTGTAATTAATTACCAATATTTTATTTTCTTATCAAGACTCCAGGTTGCATATTAAATATCATACCTTATAACATTTGTCCCAGTTTTGTTGGAGATTTAATCCAGGCAGCTTTCAGTTCAAGTTTCATATCCTAGTACAAAATAAATTTTACCAAAATAACTTTGAGATAAGGGATTACTGGAAGGGGATTCCCATTTGCTCTGTATAGTCTTTTATTTTCAAATGACCAAACTTCTTGCATGTTCAATATTTCTCGTATCCACGAGGTTAAAACATCACCACATAATTTCCATTAGTATTCTCAAAGAATCCCCATATTCTGAGATTATTCCATCTTTTATTTTATGACTTAACCATGTGACTTGCTTAAGTAAAAATTCTTTATCAGTTTTGTTCTCTTTTATACTTCTTTCTCAGTTATTTAATGAATGACATTTTCTGTCCTGAAGTTGGGAGTTATGTTTTCCAATTGTAGCTATGAGTAGTCCAGTTTGTTTTGAGCAGCTATCCTGTATAAAGTCCAATTTATTTTGAAACTGGTATATCTTCAAAATGAGATGTTCTATTGAGGTCAAAAATTGTTGAAAGTGTTTTTAGTAGACATCTCTCCATGCAAGCCCTGGCAGAACTCACTTGCACTAGAAGCCATTATTTGTTATTTATTTAGATGGCGTTGTTCTGAATAAAAAGATATCTGAATTTTGATTTTATTTTTTCTTTACAAATCATTTATAGCTTTTGTTAAAAGTCTTTCATTTGCATTTTCCTGAAATTTATAACAACTTCTAGTTAAATTGTTTATTTTCTGCACAACTTGTGTAGTAGGAACTGCTACATTGTAGATGCAAAGGGATGGAAAAATGTTAACAGAGCTTTGCTAGTTTTAAATATGCTTATTTAGTTAGCCTAGTTAGGTTATTCCATTATTTACACCTTTGTTTTGTCTTTTGGAGGTATTAATTCTATTTCAAACTACTTTGGAAATAGAATATATGGATTAGGCTTGGAGGGGATCCAGAATAGCTGCAACATTACTAAAGCAGGTTTGAGGTTATGATTATCTGTATTATCAAGAAAGATATAGGGAATATAATTGTATCCATATAAGTATTTTGCTTTTACAGCTATACACACTTTTTACCTTCTTACTGTGACTCATTATAATGACTTTTATTATATATTTTTTCATTCTGTGATTCATGCACCAGTTATCTTCTTGGAACATTATAGGTATTCAAGTTCCTCATAAGGATTGACTCATTTCATATCCTCATTAGCTCGACAGGGAAAACAAATGTCTTTGATGCTATAACTTTGAAGGGTGGTGGATTTTAGTCATACATCAGAAGATGGATTAATTTTTCCTGTACTGACACTGCAGCACGTGGATACTGCATTCTTGAGTGTACCATCCTTAAGATGATATATTAGACTGAAGCCCCACCTGTCTGCATTGGCAGTAGTTCACTTGGATATGAAAGACCCCATGACAATTTTTGAAAATAGTAGTTTTTTTACTGATATATACCTTACATATTATTTACATCATTACATTATTTACATATATTTACAAATCTCCATATATTATACACTTCTATTTAAGCATCCCCACTCTTTTATCCACAATCAAAACATTATTTTCTCCAGGATCTTTGTCAAAGTCCATTTTCCACTGTATTTGATTTCATTTAGTCTCTCATTCCATATAGTCCATGAAACCTAAACGATTAGTCTGTCCATTTTCTTTACTTCTTCCTGTTTTTGTGCACTATAATACCCAAATTCTATTATGTCCATATTTATTTGCTCAAATTTTAACAAACTTTTCACTCTATTATGTTTGCGTATTTCTTTCCTCAAATTATTAACTCTTTCACATTTCAAAAATACATGCTCAATGATCTCAAACTCTCCACATGTATTACATAATTTATCTTGCTTTTTCTTGCATGGCATATTTGCCTTAACCACCAATTTTCTAATAGACAATCTCCATAAAAATCATTACACTCTTTAATCAATTTTATAGTTATTATACCTCATTATTATGTCTTTTTTCTTATCTATTTCTAAATCTTTCCATGGATCAATGCAATAAAATGCTTTCATAATATCCGCGTGCCATTCCTTTCTATTTTTTCACATATATACTTTTTTATTTTCCATGACTCAAATTTGTTTTCATACTCTTTCATTTGTTCATTCACAAGTCCTTTACTTCTTTTTTTAACTTCCTTTCCTTCCCACAATTCTTTGTATTTATAATATAGTATCATTTCTATCAAGTTTTTATTTTCCTTCATAATTCCTTTTTTACCTTATATAAAATTAAAGATGCTGCATGTACTATTGAGTTTTTAAACCCAAGCCTCCATGCTCTTCTTTCATATATAGAATCCCTCTCTTGACTAGATTCAGTCTACAGCCCCATATAAAAGAAAATATAATCATCAATAGTTCATTTTCATTCTTAATAGGAATCATATAGATGTTAGCAGCATATGCAATTTTTTTCCTATTACCATGGTGTTCAAGTGTGCTTTTTTCTATATGTAAATCTATATAATTTCCAGAAATAGTCATGTCCTTTACTTCTTTGAGTACATTATCCTATTGCTGCTGTCTGTATTCATTCCTTTCAAATATTATGTCTAATATATCTATATATTTTCTTTGAATTCAATCCCTCCTATCATACCTTCAAAACCACATCCTTTACTTTACTCTTTATTTATACTTAAACTATTTTTTTCATTTAGACTTAATTTATCATTTACTACTTCCATCCATACTTTATTTTTAACAATTAGTACAATATCATCCACATAAGTATACATTATTGGCAACTGTACATTCTTCATCATTTTATATCCACCACTACTTGACTTTTTATTAATTTCCTCCACTATTACATTAATACTTACTGACAAAATTACACTACTAGCTGGGCTGCCCTGCTTTTTTTCCACATTCTATTTTTTTTTCTTCCCCATTTACTTTTAGCTTCACATAGTTCTATTTATGTGCAGATTTTATTACTTGTAATATTTTCTTTTGCTTACATTATATGCCTGCAAAATTCCCCATAATGATTTATATTGAATATTAGCATAGACATTACTTATATACCCTATCATAACCTTTGCTTCTATATTTTTATTTATGATATCATCTATTATTTTTCTTATTATTCATAATAAGTCTTGACAGTTTTTTCCTTTTCTTCTGAATACATTTTGGCCATATATTCTATCCATTTTTGTAATCTTTTTGTTATTAGTCTCATAAAAATGTTATAATCTGTATTATTCAATGTTACAGGTCTCCGATTTTTTATCTCCACTTTATTGCCTTTTGTAAATATAAATTTTATAGCTTCTGTACATATAACTTTCCCTTTAATTCCAGTTTCTAACTATTCATTCATAACATCTAGAAAAAAAAAATCCCACTCCTTCATTTCTTTATACATACCATATTCAATTCCTTCCAGTCCTGCTGCAGAATTCATGTTAATATATTTTAGAATGTCATTCAATTTTGTTCTAAGTACTCATTATCTTCCTTATTTAATTTTTCACCTTTATAAATTTGTTCTATGTGTTCTTCTTTTTTAACAAATAATTCCAGTAGTATATATTCTTTAATTATTTTGCATATTCCTTCTTGCTGTCTTATTTGCTTACCTTCCTTATTCTTTAATTCTCTTATTATTTTACTCAGATATGGTGTTACCTGTTCTTTCTTTCCTTGTAAACAATATGTTGGTCATATAATAAGTTGTTAATTTTAATTCAATTCATGTTATATATATATTTTTCTTTCTTTTTTATAAAAGGAATTTTTCTTCTCTAACAAGTCTCTGATTTTTTCTTGACTTAATATCATATATCTCTATTTTTCTTTTCTTATTTTCTTCCTTATATATTCTAAAATACTTTTTTGTATCTCTCTTTAAAATGAAGTCAGCAAAGAATCCAATTCTCATAAAACTCTCTCATATTCATATGATTTTTCCATAATTCCATATGTTCTTTTTTCTTCTAAATCTTATTCCTTTTCATTAATTATGTTTATTCCTTTTCCCATTCTTATATATTCTTCATTTTCCTGTACTTTAACCATATAGACACATGATCTGAAAATCTAGCATACTTAATTCCCTTTTCTTTAAATTTTAAACTATCCAATATTAAAAAATAATAATTTTTTGTCCTAATTTCATTCCTTTTGTAGGTCCAGTGGTTATTCTCTTATACACTTAACTTTCCACTTCTCATAATTTCATTAACCATTTTAGGAGCACACTTGCTCTTATTTTTTTTTTTTATTAAATTACAATTAAAATCACCCATCACTATAATGTCCATATTTACACAAATATATTTAAGAGTATTTTTAAACATCATTTCTGCCTCTTTTTTGTTACATATACATATAAAGCTATAATTCTATACAAATATTTTTCTATCTCAAGTCTATTACCATAATTCATATTAGTTCCATTATGGTTACATCTATTATTTTAATGCTTTCTTGACATAATATTCATATGTTTGAACAAGTTTTTCCCCATGTTCCAAACTACCACACCATTCCAAAGTTTTTTGGTTTGTGTTCTTTCTTCCTCTATTAATAACCTGATATCTTCTAAAAAGAATAATATGTGCATCTACTGCAGCACACCATTGTACTATATCTATTCTCCTCTTAAGATTTTTCATACTGTTCACATTTAAAGCTAATATTTTCAGTTTTTAAGAACAGTTAGTATAATAAGATTTTATCCCTTTCCTTTCCTATTTTCTATGCGCACTGTATTTTTTAAATGTCTTTTCCTTCCTTTAACTCTTTTCCCTATCGGATTCTTTTTATTTCTTACTGTACGTAATCAGCTTCTTGCTCACTTGTCTCCTCTGTTTCTTTTTCCTTTCTTCAGCTTCATGTACAACTTCTTTATCAGTCACATATTTTTGTACATTTTCTCGTACAAGCACATTCTTCTGTCTCTTTCTCCTGTATAACTTCATTTTCATTTTTTTACACATGCATTTCACATTCTAGCCATGAATGACCAGTATTGCCACATTTTATGCACTATAAATAACATTTTTTTTTTGCATTTTACCACATAAATAGCATATTCTGTTAGCACATTCATTGATTAAATTATATTTTTTCCACAAAATAGCAAGTCTTTGGTTGACCCCTGTATTTCACAAAACCCCTATTACCATGAACATTAATAATAATAGGTACATGTATAACGTTATCATTTTCCATTTTCAGTATTACTCCACATTCCTATCCTCGAGTTCACACTCTTCTTTTATCATATATATTTTGTACTGTCCATTATTTATTTCCATTTAGTTAACAAATGTTCTTTCTGTTCTTTTGCTTTAACTTCAGTTTTCAGCTGTTTAACAAATGTTCTTTCAGTTCTTTTCCTTCAACTTCAGTTTTAAACTGGATCATTATTATTTGTTTTGTTTGTCTACAAAAGCTTGCACCACATATTCTGAACATGGATATTTTTTTTTTCTTTTGTTCATATGCACCCAAAAATTCTTCCATGGCCTGCCCAGTCTCAAATATCAAGTAGCAAAAAGTCTCTCACATGTACTGCATATTTCTTTTTATTTCTTTTATTTCTTCTTTCTTCTTTGTTCCTTCTCCAACAGTTTGTGCATAAGTTTTTATCTCTGGAACATTTCTTCTTCCATTTTTTCCATGCTGTCACTCCATGAAATTCCTGCTCCATTTTCTGACTCACTTAGGTTTACTATTTCTTCCAAATAATCATCCTGCCCCCCCCCCCCGCATGACTGCAGGGTTGTAATTATACATTTTTCAGGGGCAACTGTCTCCCCTTCAAACAATCTCCTCTGAAAGTTTTTCTCTGAATCCATCTCAGTTTCAGCTACAATCTCCTTTTCCTCCAATGTCACTGTTTTATCTGCACCCACATCATCAGAAAAAAAAAAAAAACTTCTGGTAGTGATTCTACCATTTCAACTACATTTTCCTCAACATTCACTCCGGTTTCAGCAAAAGCTGAATCAGCCATGTTATTTACCTGTTCTTCCTGGCTGCATCCTTGCCTGGACAGGAAACAAAAAGTCAGGATATGTAACACACAAACTCTTCCCTCGACTACCAAGAGTAGGGGAAGTTCCTTGCCAAATTTCCCCCAGTCAGTGCAAAATACCACTTTATGTCTCCCTTGATAAGAGACCATTGGCCTAGTGGGACTAACTTACTGGCAGGGTATAAATAAATGAAATATTTATTTGTGAATTTTGATTACTAAAATTGGTATGCTGCAAGAGATCCATATGTTGAGATGTCAGGGGAATTAATCAAGAAAAAACATGTCTTACCTCTATTGCAACAGTAAGTGAATTTAAAACTAATCTAGCTGTGGTTATTCTGGTAAAAGATTAGCAATCCTGTCCACTGCATCATCAGTTGCAACTATACAGAGAAAGTTTTGCAGTATTACTTTTGGACTCACTCATTTGGACAAACTGCTACTTCTTTTCCCCTGAAAATGCTAGCTTCTCCCAACAGATGCTGTCAATCGAGTATAAAATGTCAATGTTGGAGTTAAAAAAAATGAGTTCTGTCAAACGACAGCAGTCACCCATACACTCCTATGGAAGCAGTTGCATTGCAAGTAAACTTATCAAAGACATGGTGGTATTGGGGTGTTTTTGTGTGTGTATGTGTGTGGACATGTGTTTGCATGTCTGTAGGGGCAAGAATAAATCTGCAAAACTGCATGAATGTGTTAGAGGGTGTGTGTGTGTGTGTGTGTGTGTGTGTGTGTGTGTGTGTGTGTGTGTGTGCGTGTGCATGTGCGTGTGTGTGTGTGTGTGTGTGTGTGTGTGTGTGTGTGTGTGTGTGTGTGTGTGTCTAGGGAGGATTTCTCAATGTGCATTTATTTGCATGGGTTTCTGAGTATGTTTGTGTGACATGGCGGTGGGAGGACTTTGATTTTGCTAACATGATGCTTGGGCAGCTGTGGAGAATACTACCCCTTTTAAGTTTGGTAGTTGTAATGTTAGCTAGAGTTTAGTTCAGACATATACTAATGAGTCAATAATGAGATCTGTCTCACTGCAAGCATAGCTGTCTCTGAATCACATTTTCTCACTCTTGCAGAAAATAACCTACCTGTTTTATGCAATTTCTGTGAGGGGTGACAATTTTCTGAATCCCAGGTGTTAATCTTCCTCTTCAAACCAGCTTGAAGGCTTAGGAACCTTTATAGTAAATATGTTTTTGAATCACTTTTTGACTTTAGCAGGCTAGTGGAATTCAGACATGAATCAGGAAAATGTCAATCAGGTACAAACTTGAACGTGACTGTCTCAGGGTTTATTCATGATGGAAATTCATATCTAAACTGATTCTATTTTTACTTTTATCCTTCAACCAGTTTAGAGTCTTACTACTTTAGTGTTTTTTTTAAACATACCTTTATTGAATTATCACTTGTAACAGGCAATTTTACATTTATACAAAAGTAATCAAGCTGTATGAACAAATTAACATGAACAAACATTATACTACACATAAATTGCTATATATCATATCACCTAAGCAACACTACATAAATTATTCAATTCCTGCCCCTTTTTTAAACAAGAAATATCTTTATTAAACCATCACTTATGGCATAAGCAATCATACATTTATATAAACAAAAACAAACCATACTGACACACTCCCATTTCCAAACATTATACATCCCTTATAATCTACCCAATCATTTTCAGTCAAACATTACATAGCTCATATGCCTGCCTTCTCTTAAATCTCATTCTTGCTCTGTGTGTATTGTTCCCACAATTCCCATTTTTCCTATGTAGTTTGCCCTTATCATTCTCTAAAGATCTCACTTCCAGTTGTTTTATCTCTGTTACTATATTCACTACTTTTAATATAGTGGGTTTAGATTTTGATTTCTATTTTCTAGTAATTGCTTTTTTGGCAGCCACCATAATTAGATACAGCAAAGTCTTACTGTGTATAGGCAACTTTGATTATGTATCATAGCTCAGAAAATCATCTCCCTTGTCACACCAATCCACCCACCAAGCATCTCCGACAGTGCATCCCACAGGGAATCCTTAAAGTATGCCATTCCGTCACACTCCCAGAAAATATGTTTCAAAGTACCTCTTTCTTCCCCATCACACCTCCAACATTTGCTGTCTACCTGAGGAAAAACTCTCTGGAGTCTACTTGGGGTATAAAAATATCTACATAAACATTTCAAATAAAAAATCCAAAATTTTCTAGACTTTGTTGCATATTTGGGAGACATACATATATTCTCACATTGCATCCTTGTGAAGTACTTATCCAATATCTTTTCTTAACAATTTCTAACCTACTCTGATTGACTCTTATAGCTATCGTGCAATCTTTTATATGCTCTACTAATTATTCCTTTTCAGAGATCTTGTGCAGAATATGTTTTTCAAATTTTCTTGAACTAAGACCTTTGTACATGTTTAAATTCAGTTAGGAAAGACTCAAACTGGACCTTAAACCATAACATAAAGGATTATGATCAGGTTGCTGATCATAACCTGTTTTTTATATATTCGAGACATGAATGCCAAGAAATTCATCTTGGGAATGAAGCTTGAAAGGAGAATTTTTCCATGTTGAGAACACATAGCAGATAATTATCACCTGTGACCTGATCATAATGCTCTGCAGTGCATGGAGCTTTATCTTCTCCATGTACCACTAATTACAGAAAAAAAAGAAGAAGAAAAACTGCAAAGTGTTTTCACAGCTTTCGAATCCATAAAGAACTTAGTGGGCACTGTCAGAAAGACAGTGTAATACTTTCCATTACATTTACACTAACCATCCGTAGATCTCAGTGGTGCAGATTTTTGCGTCATGTGTCTGGTGTGTTCTTCATAAAGTCTATGGTTGCCAAATCAAAGAGGACTGAAGTCACAGAATTGTGACACATGCTTGCATTTCAGAGATTGTTCTTTTTAGAAAGAAAAAAGAAAGAAAAAACACTTCTGTTCAACACATCCTGCTATTCTAGCTACTTTCTAAGTCTGTAAGAGGAAGGGAAACGTTATCTCTTCAGACATCAGTACTGCCACTCTCATTTAGTAGTCGGTACTGACAGGTTTGACAGCCTAGCACTAGACCAAGCCTTAACAATGTAAGGAGGGGGTGCTTAACATGTGTTACAGTTGGATTTATCTCCACTTTAACACTTAACTGATTTGTCTTTTTCTGGATGCCCAAGTGTAATCACCACGCTCCATGTACTACATTGTAATAAACACTATAGCTATAGGCTTTGTGAATCCTTGCTTAGGGAATTTGTTCATACTGATGTCTTGTTTCCACCAACGCCATAGTATTTAATGGATAGCATTAAAATGTTATTATCTTATATCACAAGCATCAATTTTGATAAAATCCAGAATGAAAAACAAATTGAATTTTTAATAAGGAAAGAGTAATTGAGTTTTAGCTTATGACACATTTAATTCAAATTCAGAGAATCAATTAAAAGAATTTCAATCAAAACTGAATGCAGTATTAGCTTCATACCTGTCTTGGACTGATGTCAGATTAACACCAAGATTTTTTGAATGGCTGAAAATGCTAACTAAATTCATGGCATCAGTAACTCAGGTAGCAAAAAAAAACTACTAAGATCCAAGTTTTGTTTTTGTAGCAAAGTAAATAATGCCAGTAATGCCATTTTGTTTGATTTCATTTCAGACAGCTGTACCTCTGTCATACAATTTAACAGAAATCTAATAATAAGGGCTACTTAGATTCTTTACCCTCCTCTGTATATCTATATGTGCAGTAGTAAGTGCTTTATTGCAGATATAAGAAATATTGGATAGTTCTGGGTAACAAAGCACAAGACCCTTGGACTCAGTGCTTTTACTTTTTATAACTTTCATCTCTGTCTCATCTAGGGTTACCACCTGTCCCACTTTGCGAGGGACAGTCTCTGTTTGGGCAGTTGTGTCCTGCAAAATATTGTGAGAAAATGGCAAATGTCCTGAGATTTTAGGACAAAAGTATTTTCTATATTGTATGTAATAGTTGCATAAAACAGTTATTCTGTATCTGAAACACCTAAATGTTATACAAAACAGAATAAGGAACAAAAATGCTACAAGAATAAACTTTTATTCAGGCAAACAGCTGAAGTTCTGTCCTTTGTACTGGTCGTGGGTATGTTTTGCACTGCAAAATCTGATGTTTGTAGCACAAATGTCCCACTTTGGCCATTTGGAAAGGTGGAAACCCTAGTTTCATCAAAAATTCTGTTTAGCTTATTTATCTTTGTCTAAAAAAGAGAGATCATCACAGTTTCCCTTGTGGAGTCCTTCTGAATCTTAGAAGAATTCTGGTTATCAAATGAAAAGTTGGAAAAGTATACCGAAATATCCCCATCCATGGGGATGAAAAGGATTGTGTCTTCCAGGGCTGTATGTAAATGTCTTTCACTGTCTGTTGTGAGTGCAGAAATATAGGTCTACTCAAAGAGTTCAACAGAGATGGATCTAATTGTAGAAGACCCCAGGTGCAATTTCCATTCATGAGGGTCTATCCTAGTCTTGCTTGTCTGTAACAATGTTTTGCTCTTCTGGAATGTAGGTAGCTTGGTCATTTAGCTATTGCTGTGTTGCTAATTCCCAGGTTAACAAAGCTAGTCAGAAAAGGGGGTGGGAACCTTGTTTCCTCCTCTTTTTTATGTACCACATCACTTTGGTGCTGTCTGTGATTACTAGCAAAGGGGTGGGAATTCAAAGATGCTTTAGAGATTTGAGAGCATTTATTAGAATGATTTCTTTGACATTCGTGTTTTTTGATTTGTCTTGCTTGTTCCACAGGCAGTGGACATTTTACCCATGTGGACACAACTCCCCAGTCAAAGCCTGCTTCATCTGTGGTTACAAAAAAGGGAGATTTGCATTAAAAGACCATTAATTCAGCCCTCAGAGTAGCTCACTTTTCACAAACTCTAGCATTGTTATCTGCCATGAAAAGGGATACCAGTCCTGGGTCCAAAATATTGAATATTCTTCATGTAAAGTCTGGCCAGATTAATTGTTACAACAGTAGAAGCCATTAAATCTAGAATTCTGAGATATCCCTGGTAGATCACATAGACTGGCTGGAACTTTTTTTTTTTTTTACCCAAAAATAGAGGTCCTGGAGAACTTGTGAAAGAATATGCAAAAATAAGGCTGTGATTTAAATGTAGGAAAATGAAAATGCCCTGCAACCTACAATGGGCTATTGCAAGATGCAGGCACTTTGAAAACACCCTTGGTAAAAGCTTTTGGAGGCATTGACAAAACAAAAAGTAAAGCAAAGAACTGAGAACATGAGCCAGACACAGAAAAATGTAAAAAAGCATCTGAAATCATTGATACGCCGGACATGATGAGTAGCATCATTTAAATTTAGATTTACTAGAAAACTAACAGGCAGAATGAGAAGTAACAGAGACATGAGTTCTTCTCCTTTACCTGAAAAGTGGAGATGAAGATCCACAGAGGCAGTGCCTGTCTTCCTCTCTGTAGTAGCTTCCTGAGGAGCAGCACCAGAGGGACCAAAGAGAAAAAGATAGCTGGTCGGAGGAACACAAGAGGGCCACACTCAAATCACATATTTGCTGCTGAGGCAAATGAGAAGCTGGAGTCAAGACTAAAGCCTCACAGATAGAAGTTATAAATTTATCAGGCCCCAGGTCCATGTTCTTGCTCAAAAGGAGTCTGACAGGCAGCTAATGTAGCCAAGGAGAGTTATTCTTACTGCTTGACAGATAAGCTAAGTTTTGATATAAAATCTTTTAGTGACAACCACCAAACAGACTAACCCCAATCCCAGAAAAGTCACATTTTCCTCACAAAAAACAAAACAAAACATACACATACACACACACACACACACACACACACACACACACACACACACACACACACACACACACACACACACACATTAAAACAACTAAAAGCATCAGTTTTATTCTCTATAATAATTTCCTGACAGAATAGAAAAAAAACTTTTAGTCTTAAAAAATGAAGAAGTATAAGGTACTCTCCAGAGGGGATACGTATTTGCCCAGTCTTGGAGAAGTCTTAGCTAACCGTTGAACAAACGAAGTCTGCAGGAAAGAGTGCACTTCAACAGCAAGAACATTCTGTAGTCTTGACAACCTAGCCACTATGTTTATATTGCTTCCCTTGAGTTATACTGTGGCTATGGTGTGTGGATGCTGCCACAAAGCTTCAGCTTCTTTGGCAGGATACATCCCATACAGCTTAGGTTAGTGCAGCAGTGATCTAATGATCAACATTAGCTTTTATGGTCTCATCATTAGGAAACAATTCTTAAGCTAGATTTAGATGTTATAAGGACTTTTACCATGTGCATTTTAGTCTTCTATTCCTATGTCAAAGAAGATAATTTTTTCTGAACCATTTGTCAACTCAATATATGCATTTGATTCTAATTGTGATAGGCATCTCTTTACATGGTGGCTGGGATTCACAGACAATTTGCATAGAATGGAAAGCAATAAAAAGTGCTTTGTGTACTAGGTGAGACTGTCCAGAGTCAAAGCCCAACTTGCTGCTCAGTGGCTCACACCTGCAGTATTGAGTTGCAGCATGGTGCAGCATTCAAGTGGTTTTGTGGAGGGATGTGACATATGCTAATGATTTTCATTAATATACCAGTGTGCTTTTCACCAGGGAACAGTTGCTAGTGCAGTGATTCATAGATGCCTTTAATAGTTAGTTTCTGGGCAGAACAACCCGCAACATGCAAAGTGTGCATATCAATTTATCTACATGCACCTATGCATTTCATTAAGACAGACGATGCACACGGTAAATTAGGGCAACTTCAACCTGCTCAGATTTCCAGTGCAGGTAAGTATCACAAAGATGCGTGAGTATATGACATGCCTTAGGAGTGTATGCCCATTTGTCTGTGTGCAGGAGGTACAAAAAGAGTAAGTGAGAGGGTCCTATGAGTGTATGTATGTAGCACTGCTTATTGTGAATGCATGGATATGTGTGTCTGTGTGTAGTGGATAACCTTTGTCTGACATGACCTGTGGCAATTGACAAGTAGATCTTAGATGCAAACTGTGAAAACAAAGGATGTGAGTCTGTCTCTCTGTGCATATTTGTCTGTATGTCTTTGTGTGACTAAATGTGACTTTCTGAGTGCCTATACTGTGTACATAACTGTCTTCCTACATGTGACCTCTGCTTTTGGTCAGGGAATGCCAATAGAACAGCACCATGATATATGTTGCCTCAGTTGTAATTAGCCTTCCTTGTCAAATAACAGCTCGGCTAACTACACTATGCAGAGTATGTGTGTGTGTGTGTGTGTGTGTGTGTGTGTGTGTGTGTGTGTGTGTGTGTGTGTGTGTGTGTGTGGGTGTGTGGGTGTGTGTTTGCCTGTGTGTGCGTGTGTGTGTGTGTGTCTGCTTGTTTCAGTGCCTCTGGGAGGAGAGCACAACTGTATGCAGTCTTCTTTGCACCTACAATAACTGCTATAGCAGGGTGATAGAGCACTGCAGTGAACTGATGCTCAAGCTGCCCTGCTAAATGATTCATTGTCATGCAGCTTGGTCAGATGTAGTACAGGGAATGTGCATGATTATGTATTACTAAATAACAGAGCAGCATTTCTCATCTGACTTGTGCACTGTAAGTTTTATTGCTGTACCTTTAATTATGAGATCACCAGGTAACTTTTTTTAAAATCAATTTAATTTAAAATTGTACTAGGCCAGGCTGCCTGGCTTACCCCATTTGTTTAATGTATGTACTAAACCAATACTTCATAATTTCCAACCTCTTTGACTCATATTCTGTTTTAAATTGTATCTGTTATTAACACTTTCTTTAATTACTCACACTATTCCCATAATATTAGCAAGACAATTCTATGTCCACTGTTTGATAACTACTGCTAAAATCATCTGGTTCATGTATTCAGGATTAAATTGTCTACCTTGCTGATGTTTTTAGGAATTGCATTTTCACAAAGTAGTCTTAACTTTAGCCCTAATATTATATGTAAAGCTTGATCACCAAGTCAGCATGAATTAAGTTAAAGTAGGTTAGATACCATTATGTTGAAATTGACTCATGGTGACTCTAAGGTTAGGCCTCTTAGGGTTTTCATGGTATATTATGGAAGTAAATTGCCAGGCCTTTGTTCTGCAGAGATACTGCTGCTGCCAAGTCACACCACAACCAGATTTTGAACTCAGGTTGACCAGCTGGTAATATTATACCTTAACCCTGTAAGCTGTCAGGCTGGGGGTCAGTATGTATTGGCATAGGTAGAAAACTTTAACATTTTAACATTTTCCCTGCTTTATAAGGCTGTCATAATTAAAGTGTAGTTTTCCCCCAACTTTTTTTCCTCTATAAAAATACCTTCTCCCTCCCATTATTAAAAGTAAATAGCGATTTCTGTTTTATACGTTTCTTAACCAGGTGAGCTCGCTAGATACAACCATCACATTTTGACAGGTAACCCAGAATAACCTTTTGGTTAAGTGATTTGCTCAGAAATACACATTAAGCAAATGGAGGGTGAAAAATCAAGCCCTGTACCATGGGTTACAAGAAATATCTCTGAGCCATGCATTTCTGCATTAACTGCCACCCAGCTATTTTATCTATACATAATATATTTGCAAACATCAGCACTTTCTCTAAATCAGTGAAGATATTTTACAACAACTTCACTGTTCTTAATCCTTTAGTGGTCTGAAAATTTCAAATTTTCATTGGCATTTTTACAAAATCCTCACAGTTTTCCATTCTTTACATTGTATATCTTTTATTCCTGCGCATTCCTCAACTTGGTATTAAATACAGAGAAAATCAATACTATTAATATCCATCTTGCCGTATATTTCATTTTTAAACTTTATTAAAACAATTTCAAGTACATGCTAATTAGGTACAACTAACTAAAATTTTCAAAGTTTTTTTTTAATGAAGGTATTCCAGATTTCTATTTATGTCCAACCAATATTGAACAATCCTAATATTATACTAAGGGTCCATGATGTCAAGATGGCTTCCTAATTTTTGGATTTAATGCCAATCTGTTTTTGGTCATACCGAGTACACTAAACATCTAAACAGACAACTCTGTAAAAGACTTGGAAGAATATCAAAATAAAAAAACAAAAAAAAAAAACAAAGATGGCACCGTACAGCATGAGAATGAGCAGACCACTGCTGAAGTAAATAATACCAGCTACAGCCTGCCACCTGCTCACTTGTAAAATGGTTTGATCCCGCTCAATAACATGATCACACATTATTAATGAATTCATTAATTTATTTATTTACTGCATACTGCATCATAAGTATGTCAATTGTCAACATTCTAAGGAGTTGTTTATTAATAGACTGTGGTCTATACTTATTTATTTAATTACTTTGTTACGTCTTTACATATTTTTCTTTATGTTTAGTGCATGATTCCTCTCAGTCAGTTAAGCCTTTCCAATCTGTATAGGCACAGGTACATCTTTCTTTTTTTGGAAATTCTTTTCAGTCTTTTACAGAGCCATCTATTTTGATATTAGGTATACTCTGCATGACCAAAAGTAGATGACATTGAATTCTTCAATTTCAAGTTAGGCATCCTTTCTATTTCTCTCTCTCTCTCTCTATTTATATATATATATATATATATATATATATATATATATATATATATATATATATATATATATATATATATGTGTGTGTGTGTTTATAGGATTTACTTTAATTCTTATATACCCTTACGAAAAGTAATTCTTTTTGCCCAAGTTTCCTTTTTAATTGTTCATTATGCAATAATTCAAATGTAAACATTTCCCTACATTTTGGTATTGTCCTCCACTTTAAAACATATATGGTCTTGTATCCATGAGAATCTTCATCACTTCAATATTATAGCACATGATTTATCCTAGTAGCAGTTTCTCCTAAATATTGTGCAGAATTGTACTAGTAAATATAGTGCATTAATGTTCATGGCATCTTGTGGCATAGTAAATTTTATATATTAATCTGAAGGACTTATCTGTAAGAAATTTCCTTTCTAAATAGCCAAATTCTTAAGAGCATACAAACTGCCTCCCAAGTTAAAAAAAAAAAAAAAACACACAAACTGGAAATCAATCACAAAAAAGCTTACACTAGATTATCATGCACCTCCCCAATGAATGTACTTGAAAAACTTGTTGCCTCCTGGTTTTAATACTCTGCATATTGCTCAAATTAATTATTTTATTGTCATTTAAGTATTACAAAGATATATTTCTATATATTATCAAGTCTATGGGCTAGCTACTTGGTATTTGCTTTTGTTACACACTAAAATAACATCATATCCCTACTCCCAGTTTTCTCTATGAGGCCCACAGCTGTTAATTTATATTTGTTGTTGAAACTTGATAAAAAATGTAACCTCCTTTAATAATGCTATTATACTGCATACTGTGCTTAATGGAATGTACTACTTCATAAATCTTTTGGAAGTCAAAGGTCATCACTAAGTCAGACTTCAGCCAATATACTGCAGCAAAACTCTGCACAGGTTCATTCATAAAAGTGTTTATTTTGATAATATTTCATATTTTATAGATTGCATCAATGTTGCACTATAATACACATCTGTGTGCAATCTGCAATTTGCATTAGATTAATTAAAATTGAAAAATGCATGTTTCATTTCTTGGAGTTGTAAATCGAAGCATATACTGTATGCAACATATTCAATATAAAAAAATAAATAAATCATGTGTCTTTTTATGTAGAATAACCACATTCGTATATCATTTCAATATTTTGTTTTTAGTTTTATCCCTCTTAGGCTTCCCAGTAAATGTTTTGACATGTCTGTTTATCTTTAGTGCTTCTGGATAAATTGCTTCTCATACCTCTCATCAATACAATATCTAGTTTGTATTTTTGAAATGTGCCATACTCGTTTTTCTTTTAATTGTGACTTACCTTTTGATTCACCATACATAATTTATTGTAACGTGTGAGGCTTTGCATATGAAATGTTTTCATGTGCTTTCTCCTTCAAATTACTAAATCCTAGGTTTTTACTTCTAGTCAATATTTGCCCTGTTCTTCATATTTATTGTCATGTGTGATCTGTAGTCTGTTATCTTGTCCTTCTTGATCTGGTTCTTCGTATTTTGTTCTCCATGCTTCAATGGCTATCATATGTTTTCTGTTAAAATTGTATTAGAACAATGATGATGTGAAAAGAAATGCTCTAACTGAAACCTTTTTTGAAACAGATGCTGCTAGAGAATGAAACACATAATCAGAAAGATATCAAAATTCAATCCCACTAATCTGAGTAAAAAGGTTTTCAAGCCCTCACTTGAGCAACAGCTCTTACAAAACTAGACTCAAGTTATGATATCAGCTAATTGTCTAGCATTAATGCAGTCTAACATTTAACCAACTACTGAGCATATTACCTAATTATTGTAACACTACCGGCTTCTGTATATCTGTATATCACGACAAAATCGTCTCTCATAAAATTGAAAACTTGCCAGGCAATGTTTCTCAATAATTTTAATATAGCTAGAAATAATCAATTTGGCAAACAGCAGCATTTTACATATTGTTTTGCATATGTATACCCATAGTCAGATCTACTTCAAAAGCTCGACGTTTCAAAACTTTGAACTTCAAATGGCTGAGACCATAAGATCAAAGTTTTGAAACTTTAAAAAGGTAATAAAAAAAATAAAAACAAAAAAAAAAGGTTTAACATTTTTGCAGGGGCCCAAGCCCACCTGCACCCTCTGCTAAATAAATATGCCAACTCCAAGATTGCACTACAGTGATGAAAGAGGTAAATATCTCATTCCTCGCTGTATGGCGATCTCCGTTAAAAACATTCAGAGTTTTAA
The DNA here is from genome assembly GCF_019279795.1 of Protopterus annectens. Lineage (NCBI taxonomy): Eukaryota > Metazoa > Chordata > Ceratodontiformes > Protopteridae > Protopterus > Protopterus annectens. Next base: position 1,129,485,557 of record NC_056727.1, on the reverse strand, counting down.
AATTTCGGTCTTATGTTCTCAGCCATTTGAAGTTTCAAGTTTTGAAACTTCCAGCTTCTGAAGGGAATCCACCACAGTCATGTCATTTTTTCCATGTAACTTTACTATTTTTCTTATTCCTGTTTTATGTTGTAAAATCTTTGCTGTTACATATTGCTGTGCAAATCACTTGCCCTTTTTATTGGCTACATTGAGGTTCTTTATTGTTTCTGTTTCACCAGGATGGTGGGACCTCTAAGCTGGACCTCCTAATTATTACATATAAAACAAATTAATTAATTACAAAATAAAACAAAGCTGAGCATGCGCTAATAACTGAACAGTATATATATATATATATATATATATATATATATATATATATATATATGTATATATATCTCAGCATGATGGCGAGTTTCATCAAATGTGATGTTACTGAAGTTGAAAAGCATGCTTGCACAACAGAAGAATGTCATAATTACTACTTTTCAAATGATATTCCCCACCAGACAATAATGTGAAAAGTATTCTCTGAAGACCACTTTGAGAAAACTTTTTTTAGTATGGGGCCAAGCTTCTCTGCATACCCCTTTAGGGGAGACCTTTACACCCCGCATAACTTATATATAAAGAATCTGAGCATGCTTAATAGCGAAGAAAGGGCAACAATTACTGTTTGTTAAATTTAGCTTTCAAAGAAATTATTAGGAAACTGGCTTGCTTAGAGCAATGTTAGCTATAATCTTCCATCATAAGCAGGAATAAGATTGCCATTGCAACAAATGTCATCCCATTTCTTATTCTTTCCCAACAGTGCTGCATATACCCTAGAAATCCACTTAAATGTGATTGCTAGCTAGACATACTGTGAAGGTAGTGTGACCTCCACCCCCCCCACAAAAAAAATAAAAAGTCATCAGTCCATAGCTCTCAACCTACCATCTCCAAAATGAGAAACACTAGCCATCATAATGTGGAACAAATGGGCAAAATGTGGAACACGTACTAATGGCTTACTAACAACTTCAACTAGGAGGGTCATAAGATAGTTAAATTATGTTGATTTTAATTATAAAAAAAGATCTTTAAATAATTAATGAGATTCCTTTCTATTTACAGTGGATATCAGTTACAAAAAAATCCTATCACTGAATGTGTGACAGACCCTTTCAATGTGGAACTATGTGCAAACTAATCTAGGGATCTAGTCAAGACAAAATCAGTTGCCCCTAACAAAAAATGGACAGGGTAATAGGAAAATTGTCTTGCAACTAGTCTACCTAACTGGTTAAATTATAAATAACAAATACAGAAGAATAATCATCAAGAGTCCTATCACAGCAGTAATGTGTGTATGCGGGGGTGGGCTATATGCTTACATAACAGCTATATTCACTTCAGCACTTTGGCTACATAATATATCACCCTTTGTACAGAAGGTATATTCCAAAGAAACAGAGGTTAAGGTACTTTGTTAAAGAAACATAGCAATACAGAATATGATATTGCCTCAAAGAACAAATTAAAAAACATTTCCCCAGTTCTTCAGCCTTCAGGAAAAGGCTTGAATGATGATATAACCAACATATCTTACATTTTAGTGTCCATGTTTTTCTTTGAGGGAGTACATAATGCTACTATCTAGGTCAATTTCTAGTGGTGCCAGATATCAGTTTCAGTAGCCAACTAGCCAACTTAAGTGATGCAGAAACCCATCTATTAGGGCCTTTAGGAACATGAAGCATTTTGAATAAATACTTTATTTTGTTTTTGCTGACTCTTTTTCTTTCAGTAAGATCCTTATTTACCATTGTCATGCTTCACTTCAATAAACAAACAACGCACCAAATCAACCTTTGATGACCTTTTATTCACTTCATAAAACATCATATCTTATTGGGTCATAACTTTATTGCATCATTTCAATGTATTTATCACAAGAAAACATCCTTTTAACCATTCATCAGGGCAGTGTATCTCTGCTCACCCTGCCTGAGTAAGCGATGTCTTCACCTCTGCTCACCTATTCTTAATAATCAAGCAGCGTCCAACTGCTCACTTTTAGCCCAAAATCCTTACATCCATCCTAACACCGGAAAAGGGAGCAGTATCCCAATGCTCCCTTTCATCCTCCAAATTCCTTACACTAATCCAAACACCAGAGGGGGAACAGAAGAGGGACAAGCCTGACCCTCTCCTTCACCCACCAGCCTGACCCAGGCTGTTCCTCCCTCACCTAATGCCAGCTTTTCACCAACTCCTCTAAAAATAAACCCAAGTGCAAATTAAACAGATCTAATCCAAATGTTTTCAAGTGCCCCCCATCCTCTCTGAACCACACTGGGTCCCTATCAGCAAAATCTCTGTCCTCTATCATCTGTATGCCCACTGCCACCAGCTGCCTCACCAAACTAAAGTTATCAAATCACCATTCCCACTTTACTACCATAAAACTATTAGCAATCCTCCAAAACAAATGGAGCATTATCTCAGACCACGCAATACACATGCTCAGATACAACTTTTTAACACAACCAAATCCTGCCTTATCCGGTACACCAATTACCACTTTGGAATTAAACCCAAGTCATTACCTGCCAAATGTACCCCAAGACTTGAGGAAGTCCCATCTGGGATTGCATAGCTGCAAACTCCTCCATAAGCTGATTCCAATGGAGATCTCTAATGCTGTGCCATCTGATTCTCCACTCTAAATGATGCAAACCTAAATAAGTGCCATTAATCCTAACAGCAGACTTCTTTGCCACCCAATAGACATACGAGTGTCCTAGGATGACAATCTTCTTACCATATGCTCTCATGGTAGATGCCTCACAGGACTGTTCCACCAACTTTTTGGTTACTTCAACCCAATTCTCCATACTTTGTCTGGTACTGCCTTCGATTCCTCCGATGCCATTGGAGATAACTGATGAAACCTGGAAAACTGCAGGAGCAGCATGCCCTCTTCCAACGCAGGAGCCTCCATTGTGACCATACCTTTCAACTGCAACTGATGTGGTCTCTTCCCTCTGGTCACCTGCTTGCCTTTTGATGGTTGTTTTTTCTTGCAACTAGCCTTGGCCTCTTTTACAGGGACTGGGGTCTCGCTGTTAGGCAAATCCCAAAATAGATCTTCTGCTTGAGAAATAATGTCCGCCCATCTCTGTTGCAACATCTGGATCTCTGCCATCTGCTCTGGACACACTAATGATTTATCTCAACCAATGACGTGACCTGACTACTGCCATACCTATGGTCATCTCAGACATAATCCAGCTCTAACAAGATGATGTCAAAATGTGATCCCTAAACCAACTACCCACATATAAAACCAGTCTAAAACCCAACCTACACCTACTTCATTTCCTCCAACCTTCCTTCAATGACTTACCCCTTCCTTACCCAAACTTAACTACTCTTCCCTTTCATACTAACCTTACAATCCTTGCCTAACCCCTCCAAACTCAAACCTATCCCCCAACTTGCTCAACTTAACCGTTAAACAACGAAGGTATCCCTTCACAAACTGGTTTGTTCCCAAACCTCATTTACCACAGTATGCATTTCTTTAAAATATCTACATTTGCAGCAATAGCTGGTTTACATACCTGCACTTTCTCAATCCAGCTGTCTGACCACTAGCTACATAAAACAGAAGTAGCATTTCCTCAGTGTTTTAGCAAGATTTCCCTTCAAAGAAAATCGTACTTGAAATTTATTTAGTGAGTCGCAGAATGTCTGCCAGCTGCTGCCATACATAAAGTTATTGTACTAATAGTTTATATATTTGTATAACATCTCTTCATCGAGAGTAGGAATTATATATATATATATATATATATATATATATATATATATATATATATATGTCCCCTTCAGAATGCCAAAATTAAAAACTTTGAAACCCATACGATCGCAGACCATATGTTCGAAGTTTTGAAATACCGACATTCTGAAGGGGAAATCGCATACAGCGCGGACCAGGAGATTTCCCTTGTTCTTGCTGTAGTGCGATCTCGGGAGTTGGTATATTTAAGTAGGGGGGGTGAAACCCCCCTGATATACACAGTTTAATGTGTGTGTGTTTTTTTTTTTATGGTTCTAGTTCACATTTTCAAACATTCAACTGTTCTATCATATGGTCTCGGCCATATGAATTTCGAACATTTGAGTGTTCGGTTATGTGTAGACCTATACATACATATAGATATATATATATATATATATATATATATATATATATATATATATATAAACATATATATATGTGTGTGTGTGTTTGTGTGCAAAGAAAGAAGCCTCTTCTCTTGATCAGGAAGGAAGGATAACGAAGTATGCACTGTAGCTCAGAATCAAGCTTTGTATCAGTTATTTCTTATCTAAAGAGTTTGTTTAAAAGGAATTTTCTTTGAAACGTGCATCCTTCCCTTTTTATGTGTTTACCAGTCAGAGCAAGTGCATTTTATTTTCATGCAACAATTCTTTAAACACTGTGGAATGTAACACTTGATAAAATTCTACATAAGGCAAAACATGATTCAATTTATCAGGGATCCAGATTTGGTATCCCTATTGACTTTACATTCATCAGAATTGGAAGTTTGTTTTTCTTTCTTTACACAAATAACTCCTTCCTGTCTTTCTGCACACTACCAGTTCTGACATGACATCGATAGATTTCTTAAGTGAGCTAATGGAATTCAAAAGCCTATATTAAAAAAAAATGTTTCAGCATTCCTTCTTGCATGAGACACAGTCTGGAAAGAAGCAGGCTCATTTCCTCCTTTTTCCCAGTGGCAGTCTAACCATGACGTTTCTGACCACAAAATTATAGCCTGAATAATTGTGCAGTTTCTGATTATATATAAAATACTAATTACAGATATGCTTTCTGCATTATAACATTGATAACATGCAAATATATAGGCTTCTTTATGTACTTTGATTTTTTATTTAAAAACATATATTAAGAATACTGCAACTGAGTAACTTAAACATAGGGCTGACAGTGGAAGTCCCCTGAATAATTATTTAGGTAGTCTACCATGGTATACTAAGCAATGGTCTATATCAGAACATCGAAGTTTTAAAACTTCGAATGTTCTAATATCGACCCGTTTTGAGCGAACGTTGAAAATAGCGAAGCTGCAGAACACCAAATTCTTTCCTAGGGAAACAATTTAGTTGGCCGGTTCTGTGGCTTCACTATTTTCTGCACTGTGGTGGAAATTGATGGGTCAGGTTCAGGTAAGAGGGCAATTGTGTGGTTGTTAGGATTAGGGCGCGGGTTAGGTGAGTTAGGGTTAGGGCGCTGGTTAGGTGAATTAGGGTTAGGGGCGGGTTAAGAGAGTTAGGGTTACGACATGAGTGTGTGATAGTGACAGACCTTAGGGTTAGGGTTAAGGTAAGTGGATAGATAGTAGTGTATGTATAGTTTAGTGTAGGGTTAGCTGTAGGATTATAAGTGGGTGTGTATTGATGTTTTTTAGGTGTGATTGCGTTGTGTGTATGTGTTTCGGCTGTTCTGAATGTTCGATATTATGTGGTTTAGATATTTTTGGTTCGATTAAATCGCGTTCGCTATTTTCAGCTTTTGATAACATGATATAAACGCCTAAGCAACAACGTGACTTAACACTTTTAGTTCTTACTCATTGAAAGATCCCAACTGTCAACGCTGCCTCGAAGTTAAGGAGGGGGTCTGTTACTCCTAGGGTAATATAGTAGACAATATATAGAGTACAAAATTAGGAAACACTACAAGCCAATACAGCCATCAGTGTTTGTTGTAGCTGCATTGAACAGCATCATAGGTGTTTTTTGCATGCTTATTGCATGAGGCCTTACTGCGATGAGCTGCAGAGCAGCCTGCACTGAAATGCAGCATTGTAGATTAAGGTTTTGTGAATTGTATCGGCATGCACACCTACTAGAGGTCACTCAGCAAGACGTTCATGAACAACTTCAAATGATTGACATGATAACTATATCTACAGACCTCAGCATTTTGCTTAACAGAGCAGCTACCCCTTGTGATTAGAAGTAGTGTTTCTGAATCCCACCCTCTCATTTAAAGTAGATTCTTCCATAGAAGTTAAGTCAGTCATAGCTTTGTTTTTTTAGTATGTAGAAAGAAAAAATATTTTAAAACCAGTTTTATTGTCCTAATTTTTACTTTTGCTTTTTTTTCTGTTATATAACTTGCAGTTACTCTCATTCATTTCCAGTATCTCTGAGCAGGTGAAGAAAATTCAAATCAGCTGCAAGATTATGAGTTTTGGTTGTCGTATCAAGATTACATTTGTGGATGTATAGCAGAAATGTGTTCATCCAGTCTTAATTTAAAAATGTGAAAGACATGCCCCAGGATTTAATAAAATCTATGTAGGCACAGATTTCAGCCTATATGGAATGTATCCATGTACATGGCCACAATTCCCCCACAGCAGCATGCCATGCATATTAATGATGGCACTTTACAGAGGGCTAGCCAAGGGGCATGGGTATTGAATCGGTGTAGGGAGAGGTATAGCGGCTACCCGTGGGCTGCAGATGACTTTGAGGCTCCTTGTAATGCTGCCCGCCACTGTTGTAATGTTGTAAAGTATGTCAACTGTCTAAGAAGTATTTTGTATAATGTATTACTTTATTAATATTTTTATATATATTTTTTTTAACTACATGTTTGCTCAGTGCTGAGCATATCAATGCTAGGCTGTGCTCACATATAGACAGCTGACACCTGGCACACATCTAAAAATAGAAACTGGATGTAATTTAATTTTTTTTCATTGACATTTGCATGGTGCAGAGTGCAGCAGAGCCGAGCGGAGCTCATACATACATACATGGCAGACACTTGCCAGACATCTAAAAATAGAAACCAGATGTAATTATTTATTTATTTATAGGTGTGCTTGAGCATTTTGTGAGGCATGGTGCAGTGCTCAGCAATGCTAACAGGTAGCCTAGTAGTATATGTGAAGGTATACTATTTTTTATAACGTCCAGCTCGCTCCATGGCTACAGTTACAGTCTTATGTATAGTAGAAACTGCTAAAACGATCACCAGCACTGGTCGATAAACTAATAAGTCCAAATAAGTGCCTGGGCACGCTGTTTAGAGATCCACAGAAGTTTATTTCACAAAATTAAAAATGATGAACCACGCTGCTAACTAGTCTCCGGAACTACAAGACCAGTATAGTAGGTCTTGGGTTCGAGTTCATAATAGGCAGAATATGTCTGTAAATGAATGTACTATTTTTCTTTAATTTCATTAAACTATTGTGAATTTTGACACTGTTGCACTGTGCTAAGCACTGCTCATTCATGCTAAACATGCTAATGGCTACCAATGTTTGCCCAGTAATAAGCTTCACTAAAGCAATGGTTCTTTGAGTTTTCATGCTGCTTGGCTTCGCTTAGGGGTTTGCTCACTGCTAAGAGATGCGTAGCTTTGCTGAATGTTGCTGAATGATATCTAAGGGTGGGAAAACAGCCTATATTAAGCCCAATAGGTGGGAATTCTGCAACTGTCATTGGAGTTCATTCAACTGTTAATACGGCTTGCAGTGTTGGTGAAAATGTGCACTTTTGGGCACAGTGATGGGGCATTCAGGAGTACAGGCTTATGGTCAGGCTCCTTATTCAAAACCATGAATCCTGGCTGATGCATGGTGGATTCCAGGGCTCACAGTGCAAGGTGGAGGCCTGGGACCATTTGGCCAAGGAACTCACTAGTGCTACTAGTATCGTCCGCAGAGGTGAGTAGTGTCATCACCATTTTGATGACCTGAAAAAGAGGAAGAGGGGAACCCTGTACACCTGGGATCATGACGCTCAAGCTGTGAATGCTCCACAAATATGTAAGTATGTCTTTCTCTGTCTAGCAAATATGCAAGCTGAAAGTCTGCAAAACAGGTATGCATAATGGTGTGCTTCTCTCCCAACAACTGCAGCTGAGAGGTCTCTCAATGTTGAGTAACATGCCGGGCGCCTGGCCAGGTTGCACCATGAGCGTGGTAAGTACAGATTTTAGTATGCCAACTGTAGTGCAATAAGCAAGAAAGGGTAATGTATTTACTGCAATAAAGTATACAAAAAATGTCGTCCCATACATAACTCTCCATTTCGCACACATGTCCACTGGACACACTTACTTCAGTCCAATTAACTTGACAATGCAGTTATGTTGTTCTCACTCCTCTCTCTGGGGTATGAGACTCCAAATTAATCTACAAATTCTGTCAAAGTGCACAGTTGTTACTGTACATGAAATGAGTAGCTATGGTTCTTTCCTACACCCTTCCTACACATCCCTGCCTGCCTTTCACTATGTTTTCTCTCTGCTTGCCCCCATTTCACCACTTTTGTATATCCCCTTTTTTCTTTTCTTTATATTTTTTTAGTGTGGCGCTGAGTGATGCACCACATCACACAGCTTTGCTAAGCTCAGCTAAATACAGCTATAATGGCTATTTGTGTTTCTAACATTGTAAGACACATTTACAAAATTAACACCTCTGCCGTGTTTCAAAACCTGAACCCATCACACCTGCAGGGCACTGCATTAACCCACCATACCACACAACTCTTAATTAAAACAGGTGGTTTAAACAAAACATAGTAATTGCCAGTTAGGGTCATTAGGCATGTATCATGGAGCTGCATGCCACGCTGTACCACGCAAACGAAAATAAAAAGTAATGGAATAAACGGTTGTGCCTTGGACTCTGGTGCAATAGTACACCACTAGACAGCCAAAGACATGATAATGGATGTAATGGAGGCCTGTGATAGCAGGTAAATATGCTCTTTAATCAACAACATGTAGAAAGTTACCTGCTAAGGCATTCATAGCAAAAACATATTCAACTGGGACTCTGGTTCAGAAATACATCCATATAAAGTCACACAGATACTGATGGATGCAGAAAATGCATGTCACAGCCTGTATGTGTGCACATATATCTTAGAAATACACCTACTGTAGCAGTGACTCAGTAGCTCAGTCTGTTAAATGCCTTGCATGCAGTACATTTTGCCACACACAGTCCTGGGTTAAAATCTAGTGTTCTGTTGCATTTCAATCACATTATTGTGAAGACAGCAATTAATGAATGAGTCCTGCACTCATAACCCCACAAAGCATTGCAAAGTAAACAACTGCTTTTCATTGCTGGAAGTCACAGGCCTGCAAGTAGGGACAGACATCACATACCCGTAAAGCATTATTATATGTTGCCTAGTACTCAGTTATTGACACAGTTGCCTAACATACGTACTTTAAACACATGCCGTAACTGGAGTGTCAGGGGTACTTTCACTCAGCTCTGCCTCCACAACAAGCCTGACAAAGCTGATACACCTAAACCTACAGCTTTTTGTCCTCCAAGGTGTTCACACTCACTGCCTATGTCTATTACCTGCAGCAGCAGCTGCCAGCTATGGTACACACAGCTCTATGTAAAAGTTTCTGATACAGACCTTCCCTCTGTGATGATGTAGTCTCCTCACCCCAGTAATGTCCATCTCAACAGCTAAGAAAGAGGCCCTGCTCTACATGAAGGCCTTATATATTGCACAGTGGTTGCATGTTATTGGCTAATGCTACTGCAACGCAGCTGTTTTGACTGCAATTAGCATATCAGAGTCACAAACTAGTTTAGAGGCAATTACCTGCTAATGAGCAGCATGTTAAAATGCAAGCAGCTGGCTATAGGCAAACATTCTGTATGAGATTTTCCTCACAAAGAGCACATCTTTGTGACACAGTAGTACTAGCACATTTCAACAGAGGAGTACTACACTCCACCAGGTAAGTAACTGTTTTTGTGTATAACAGGATGCAGATGGGAGGATGGAGGTATGGGAAATAGGGAGTACAGTAGTAAGCCTGTCTTAGTCCTGTGGTAATGAGATGTCATTGATACCCCACTGTCTTATACATGCACGAGATATGCAATATATCAGGGTTGCATTGTCTTTTGTCATTGTGGCACACTGTTGTTGTTGGACATCCCAATATAGTGGTCATAATAGCACACCGCTATTTATCTGGCACTTGTCTTATGACATATTATTGGGTGGCTGGCCTTAGGGGGGATGCACCACAGTGGACCGGAGTGTTGTGTGTATGATCATACAGCAGAATCTCTCATGGCATACAGGGAACTATCCCAGTTGTATGTAAACACAGTATGTTGTCACACTGTGGGGTATAACATTTGTGTGAGCAAGCAATGGATAGTGCCGACCATTTTGTTCTTGTTGTATCAGTACATAGTGGACATCCATGTATTTGATCCTGTAATGAATTCCCCTTTTGGTATGTTTCAGGACTAATGTATCACAGAAGGCATGCCCCCTTCTCAGATGTAGAGAATGAACTTATACTTCAAGGACTATGGAAGCATCATCATATCATCCTATCCAGAGGGAGGCATAACAGGGTATAGAGGGCTGTATTGTGGGCAGACCTTGTCTGGGATGTGAATGAGACTGGTCCCCAGGACAGGACATATGAGCAGGTTCAACACCACACTACAGACATGGTGAATGCTGCATGTCGAAGGGCAGCTGATGAAGCCAGGGAACGTGATGTCACCAGTGAAGGTCCTGCAATGGAACAACCACTCATGGGCACTGAAGAATTCCTGACAATCCTAGGGACACACGACATCCCCCAGGCATTCATCACACCATACATCGTGGAGGTGAGTGCCACAATGTCCACAGCAGAGGAGCGTTCAGGTAAACTTACTGTGATCACCACTGTAATACTGTGGCAGTCATTGTATCAGGCTGTATATACCTTTACATGGGTGTCAGGTCTATGTGCTGTAGGGGAGGGTTTAGCTCAGTTGTACACTCATACTCAGAATTTCAGCAACACATCAAGTAACACAGTAGCTACTGTACATGTGAAATATATGCAGGTATTACCTTGTTGTGCTGCAACATGCGGTGGTACTGAAACTACCTCACCCTCACCTATTTACAGGTCTGTCAGGAGTTATCCAAGGTCATGGTCCTGCTTCTAGTAAGCTTGATACTGTTTTGTTATGGAACATACATATGCTATTAAGGGTAAGGGCCAGGATAATATTCTATGTACAGGTAATAATGTGTATAAACAGAGTAAAATGTGTGTATGTTCCAGTCTGGAACAGTTACCTACATTTCCTAGAGTGGGCAATCACAGCAGTGTAGTTGAATGAGCAGAAACACTTTTGCAGTTACAGTTCAGACTGAATAGGCCTCCTGGTGTACATGAGGCAATTAATCCAACATGGGTTGTACTTACCGAAAGGTTGATGGTATGTACCTTAGGCAATGAAACTTGTATTTGTATATATTTGTTAAGATAGGTGTACTGGGTTTCATGTGCTGTGTTATCAGGTATAGTGTCATATTGTATAACTAAAAGGTGCATTGTACTGGCCAAATGTCAGGTGATTTACCTGACGTGTTTGTTATAAAAGCTTTGAGTCAAATGTGCATGTTGTTGTGAGGAAGTCTGTTGTGCATAAAAGCAGAGATGAGAGGATGTGAGAGTGGTAATGCAGTTGTGGATCCTCATTATTATGTCTCTTTGTGGATTTTCCATGCATAATAATGCAGGTAGTAATGTACTGCTTTTGTCTTGGATTCCACAGGTGACCAGGGGTTTGGGGTCTCTCCCCCACACCACCTGATGTCAGAGTCTCTTCGGACTGATGATGATAGTGGCCACATTGAGGCACAGGTGGGGTTGTCAGAGGCTGAATCTGTCCTAGAGGTTGAAATCCCTCTTCTGCCCCCATTGTCACTGCACACAGTCAGTATACCCACACATACCCAGTCCCCACAGGCCTCATACATGGGACAGTCAGAGGATGGAGACATTGAACAGGCCAGTGGGGCAAATATGGCATCAGTGAGTGTAGACACTGGCCATAGTCAGAGAACTGGTGAGTTCCCACATAGGCAGATTGACAGGGGTGCTCATAGGAAGACTGCTGTCCATCCACCACCTGTTGCAATTGTCACATCATGGGCCACTTGGTGCATGTTTTGGGCCTTCATGAAGGCACAGAAACATTCTGAATAGAACACCAGCTATATGCTTAGGGTTTTGGAAGCAGCACAGTCTGACATCCATGACTGCCTCCATCACATTGGGGACACCCTGAAATGGTTCACTGATGCAGTGGACAAATGGCAGGCTGAGACAGTGTCTGTCTTAATTCGCACATTGTCTGTGCTGGAACATGTGGTTAGAGTTGGGCATCGGATGTGGCCGTGCACAGTTATGCTCCAGTAGTATCAGTATATCCAGTGCTACAGAAGGGAGTGTCCTGTCCGCACCACAATGTGGCAGGCCATTGGGACATGGTCCTGGGCAGTCTCATGGGGGACACAGTCTCAGCAGACAGCAGTCTCTGTCAGGTTGTATTGTAAACAAAACTTAGGTCTTTTAATCAAGTATTTCTGATGCTGTTTGTTTTGTGGATGTATACAATTTCATTAAAACAGGGTCCAGTGATGCCTTGTATGCCAGGCAAAGATCACCTCTCAGAAGTCTGTATGATGCAAGTAAAGAGACAGATCTTTGAGGAGATCATTATAGGATGTTGTGTTTGCACCTGGTATTCTTTATATAAAGAACCTTTGTGGACATTCCAGTTGCTGTATATGTCTAGTCTGATACATACTGAAGGGGCACTGTACTCTATGATGTGTCTGTTGAGGGGCAAGCACAGTGGTATGATGACCTCTCTGAACCTAGATGCCATGCCTTTGATTATAATTTGAGCATCATAGAAGCATTTTCTCATTACCTTGGGCACATGTTGGTCAAAGGCTAAGTTACTAGCTACATGATTTCCCAGATTGCTGACTAATAAATCAACCTTTAGGGGTGCTTCATTGATGATATAGTTACCCAGGTTGGCTGACTTTCCAAAATGTACTATAATGCATTTCTTAAAGGTACTATAGTGCATTTCTTAGTACTGAGTTTTAAGCCATGGCTTTAACACCAAGTATCTATTTATGTTAGACCTTCCTGAAGGGGTTTGTCATCTTAGTGGGATCCAATGACTGCCCTCAGTTGGCAATCATCTCTGAACCTAGTTAGCATGTGACCTTTGACATTGGCTTTGACATTCAAAAAGTAGTTACCAAAGAGAAGTGGGCCTAGTACAGAATCCTGGGGGACTCTACTTTTTTTCTAGAGGTGGCCTTACTGATTCTAACACTCCTGGGTCCTATCAGTGAGAGACCTAGCTATTCATCACTAGAAACAAAGCTCTCTTCAGCCAAGATTGTGCTAGACAGTCAAGAGGAGATGGTTAACACCTGCACTACACCTCAAGCAACACATGGCCCTTCAAAAGTGACGGCACCAACATCCACACATAGTAACACTACACCCACTTATGCGGGGGCCCTTAACATTAACCTGCTCAAGCAACAAGGACCTCTGAAGCTGAAATGCAAACAAACACCAATCACAACCAAAGTGACACATAGCTCAAAACACCAGTGTGCCACCAAACAACAGCCTCTACAGCAAGACAACGTACCCAACACTTTAGTCATAGGTGACACTATAGTCAGGCACACTGATGTCCCACTTACCAGGGTGAACAAGGAGAAAATTACTGTCAGCTGCCTGTCAGGTGCCAGGATCCACCACATAATGCATGCACTCAAGTCACTCCACAACAAGTACAAATATGACTCTGTCATTTTTCATGTTGGAGTGAATGACTTGAGACGTACCTCTCTGGACTACATGAAAAGAGACATGGAAGAGCTCTCAGATCATGTGGCCCAGGCAGGTATGACATAGCCCTGAGCAGTATCCTGCCTTCGCCCAGAATGATACCACAGTATAAGGACAAAATGATTCACTTCAACAATTGGCTAAATTTCTGGTGTCACTCAAAGCGGATCCAATATCTGTCTGCCTGGGACAACATGATCGACAAACCATGAGGCTTTGCCAGAGATGGTCTGTACTTGTCGCCGCTGGGATTCGGGTTACTGGCTAAGGCTCTTGCCACCCATATAGTCAATTTTTAGGCAAGGTTCAAAGGACAAAACCACCACAGTAACATATATAAGCATGCAAAATCTGAAGGTAATGCTGCTCAATGCTAGAAGTTTAAACCTCAAAATGCACTCTCTCGAGACACTCCTAAAAATGGAGAACATTGATATCTGTGCAGTAACTGAGACCTGGTTCAGGGCTTCAGAGAGCACCCCTACAATACTAGGTTACAACTCTTACCACACTTTTCGGCCACCAAACCAGGACGGAAGCACTAAAGGTGAAGGAGTGTCTATATTCACCAAGGATATTCACACCTCCAGACTAGTTGCCCAACACAATGCATCTGAAATTCTACAGGTGCAACTAACACTAGGTAAGACTGCAATCCAAATTGTAGCTTGCTACAGATCCCCCACCATGCCCCAAGATTCTCACTACACCTTTCTAAACATACTAGATAATATTAAGATACAACCAAACACCCTAATACTGGGTGATTTCAACTACCCTGCCATTAATTGGGAAAACAACTCGGGTACCAACACCTTTGCCTAATGGTTCTTGGAATTCATAAATTCCAACACCCTAGACCAATTAATACACAGTCCCAATAGGAGCTCAAATATCCTAGACCTGGTCATTACCAACATGGGAGATCGATGTTCCACACCAGTGGTCACTCCCTCGTTGGTCAGGTCTGACCATAAGCTATCACCCATGATGTCCACATCCCACCCCCCAGTAGGGAAACCTCCATAAAAAAACTTCTCCAAAGCCAACTTCATGCTACTCAAGTCAGAAGTGACAAACTTCATGACACCCATGCAGACAGGAATTGGAAGTTCAACCGCTGAATCCTACACTAAGGCACTGTACGAGCACATCCACTCGTGCATGAATCATGCCATTCCAAACAGAACCAAGATGGTCTCCTCCAAAAAAAAGGAACCCAATCGGGTGGTCCCCTGTCATAAACAAACTATACAACAGAAGGAAGAAAGTGTTGCAGATAAGAGGAAAATCCCAGGATGCAAAAAACTCCCTTATCAGCCTCAGTAAGAAGCTGAGATCCCACATAAAATCTTCCAAAGCTAGTTAAGAAAATAAAATTGCCAAAGATTCCAAAGACAACCACAAGGCATTCTATAGTTATGTCAAGAATCTAAATGACAATGCTCAGATCTGCTCTGAGCTACAACAGAATGGCATTAGATATATTGATCCCAAGGATATTGCCAATATCCTGGCAGATCGAATCAGTGCCAACATCACCCCCTCTCACCCCCTAAAGGGCCCATCTCAATACCAAAAGATTGCCTAATTCCGGTACTCATGGCCACACAGGTAAGAAACGCACTCTCCAAAGCTAAGAATACAGCATCCATGGGACCAAATGACATCCCGGGCTGTGTACTACATGAACTACAAAATTAGCTGGCACCTTACCTAAGTGTAATGTTTAATCATAACCTCACCTCAGGCTTCATGCCCAATGAGTGGCACACAGCTACAGTTATCCCACTCCACATAGGGGGGGCCCACCTTGGATCCAAGAACTATTGTCCCATCAGTCTGACGGGCCTGATCTGCAAAGCCATGGAACGCATCATCATGGAACTTATAAGCAAAGACATTGGCAACCTTCAAACACTGAACCCACCCAGTTTGGTTTCGTAAAGGGACAATCTTGTATCCTCAACCTGATTGACTTCTTTGAATTAGTCTCCAGAGCTGTGGATGAGGGTAAGGTGGTACACACAGCCTATCTGGACATCACCAAAGCCTTCGACACCATCCCCCACTCTGGAATCATAGGTTAATAGGTAGGCACTAGGCTATTGACTCTAGGGCCTATATAAGCATAGCCAAATGGTACCCTGGCTTTTGCCACCCAAGAAAATTATTTTCCTGTGCCCCTGTCAAGCAGAGCCACAGAAGTGATCCCCGGAGTCAATTTCCTATCTCTCATCCAGTCATCAAGATTTTTCTTGAAGAGTGCTAATGAGGAGCTTTGTTTGATATAGGTAGGTAGTTTGTTCCAGAGTATGGGAAATCTCTGGGACAGGAATCTATCCCTCCAGCATGTTCTGTTTATTGTGGTGGCCCGGTTTAGGTCCATAGAGCATGCAGCTCAGAAGGATTGGGATTTCTTTAAGTGGAGCATGTCCAACAGCTCTGGGTTTGATATAGCTTTGCATGTTAGGCAGAGATCGCCTCTGAGTAGGCGATATGCGACAGAGTAAAGCTGGAGATTTTTGAGACGGTCTGCATAGGGCATCTGTTTGAGGCCAGTAATCATCTTTGTGAGGTATTTCTGTGGCCTTTCCAGTTGTTGTAGGTGTCTTGTGACGTACATACCAAAAGGGGCATTGTACTCTATAATGGTTCTAATGAGTGATGAGTAGAGGGGAACAATGACCTCTTTTTTCCTGGATGAGAAACCTTTTGTGATGACGTGTGCCACGTAGAAGGATTTCCTGACTACTGTGGTGATGTGATTATCAAAGGAGAGACTACTATCTACCTGTGTCCCAAGGTCTCTTATCACACTTTCGGTGTTAAGCAGACCACTGCCTATGTGGTAGTTCATGGGTACAGAGTTTTTGCCAAAGGGGATGACAATCAACTTTTTGGCATTGAGCTTGAGGCCATGGCTTTGACACCAGGCATCTATCTCAGTGAGGCCCTTTTGTAGGATGTCCACATTGTTAGGAGGTTTGATTAAGGCTCCTAGTTTGCAGTCATCTGCGAACTTTGTTAGCCAAAGACCTTCTGTGTTAGCCTGTACTTCAGAAAAGTAGATACCAAGCAGCAGAGGACCCAGGACTGAACTCTGTGGTACTCCACTTGTCACTGGTCTGAAGTTGGATTTAGAATCTGCTACTTTCACTGTGTGGGTTCCACCAGTGAGCCAGTTGGCAACCCATCTTGTGACATAGGGATTTATACCTAGTTTAGTGAGTTTATCTATAATTCCAGAGTGGGGGATGGTGTCAAAAGTCTTGGCAAGATCTAGATAGGCTGAGTGAACCACCTTACTCTCATCTACAGCTTTGGTGACTACTTCAAAGAAGTCTATCAGATTTAGGAGACATGATCAGCCTTTTACAAACCCAAACTGGGTAGGGTCCAGGGTTTGGAGATTACCAATGTCATTGTTTATAAGTTCCATGATGATACGTTCCATAGCCTTGCAGACCAGGCTCATCAGGTTAATGGGGCGGTAGTTCCTGGAGTTCGTGGTGGCTCCCCCTTTGTGGAGTGGTATAACCGTTGCTGTGTGCCATTCAGTGGGCACAAAGCCTGAGGCGAGGCTACGACTAAACACGGTACTTAGGTGGGGTGCCAGTTTGTTCTGTAGTTCTTGTAGAATGCAGCCTGGGATGTTGTCAGGTCCCATGGATGCTATGTTCTTGGCTTTGGAGAGTGTTTTTTTTTTACCTGTGCAGCCGTGATTACAGGAATTTTGCATTCTTCCGGTATAGAGATGGGCCCTTTAGGGGGTGAGAGAGGGGTAAAGTTAGCACTGAACCTATCTGCCAGGATGTTGGCAATATTAGTTGGTTCTGTATATTTAGTGCCATTGTACTGTAACTCAGAGCAGATATGAGTGTTGCCATTGAGATTCCTGACATAGCTATAGAATGCTTTGTGGTTGTCTTTAGAATCAGTGGCAATTTTGTTTTTGTAATTAGCTTTGCAGAATTTTATGAGGGATCTCAGCTTCTTACTGAGGCTGACCATGGAGTTCCTCCAGTCATGGGATTTTACTCTTTTTTGCAACAGTATCTTTCTTCTGTTGTAGAGTTTGTTTATGGTAGGGGACCACGAGATTGGCTTTCTTTTTTTGGAGGATAGCATCTTGGTTCTGTTAGAGATTGCATGATCCATGCACTCGTGTAAGTGCTTATAAAGTGCATTTGTATAGGATTCAGCAGTCGTACCTTTATTGTCCATCAGCATGGGTGTCATGAAGTTTGCCACTTCTGTCTTAAGAAGCGTGAAGTTGGCTTTGGAGACATTTTTTTACGGTGGTTTCCCTAATGGGGTTGGGGGTGGGATGTGGATGTCTAGCATGATTAGCTTGTGGTCGGATCTGACCAACAAGGAATTGACCTCTGGTGTGGAACACCGGCTGCCCATGTTGGTAATGACCAGGTCTAGGATATTGCTGCCCCTGGTGGGGATGTGGATAAGTTGATCCAAGGCATAGGAATTTATGAATTCCAGAAAATGTTGAGCACAAGAGTTGGTACATGAGTAGTTTTCCCAGTTAGTGGTGGGGTAGTTGAAATCGCCCATTATTAGGGTGTTAGGTTGAACCCTAATATTTTCCAGTGTATCAAGAAATGAGGAGTGGGAATCCTGGGGCATGGTGGGGGATCTGTAGCAAGCTACAATTTGGATTGTGGTCTTGCCCAGAGTTAGTTGCAATTGGATTATCTCGGATGCATTATGCTGAGCAACTAGCCTGGAAGTGTGAATATCCTTAATGAATATGGACATGCCTCAGCCTTTAGTGTTTCGGTCCAGGTTAGGTGGCCGAAAGGTGGTATGAATTACAGCCTGGTAATGCAGGAGTGCTCTCTGGAGCCTTGAATCAGGTCTCTGTCACTGCACAGATGTCGATGTTCTCCATTTTAAGGAGTGCCTCGAGTGAGTGCATTTTGAGGTTTAGACTTCAAGCATTAAGTAGCATTACTCCCAGATTTTGCTTGCTTGTACCTATTACATTGATGAATTTTTCATTTGAACCTTGCCTAAAAAGGCACTATAGGGGTGGCAAGAGTCCTAGCCTGTATCTGGAATCCCAAAGGTGACAGGTGCAGGCCATCTCTGGCAAAGCATCATGGTTTGTCGATTATGTCATCCCAGGCAGACAGATACTGGATCCCCTTAGAATGACACCAGAAGCTTAGCCAATTTTTGAAGTCAATCATTTTGTCCTTGTACTGTGGTATCATTCTGGGTGATGGCAGTATGCTACTCAGGGCTAGGGTCATACCTGCCTGGGCTACAAGATAGGAAAGCTCCTCCGTGTCTCTTTTCATGTAGTCCAGGGAGGTATGTCTCAGGTAATTCACACCAACATCGACAATGACAGAGTCATATTTGTACTTGTTGTGGAGTGACCTGAGTGTGTGTGTTATGTGGTGGATTCTGGCACCTGACAGGTAGCTTACAGTAACTATCTCCTTGTTTAGCCTGGTGAGTGGAACATCAGTGTGCATGACTATAGAGTCACCTATGACTAGAGTGTTGGGCACATTGTTATGCCTTATGGGCTGTGGTTGAGTGGCACACTGAGTTTGTGGGCTATGGGTCATTTGTGTTGTGTTGGGGGGTGGAGATTACTTGCGTTTCTGCTTTGGAGGTCCCTGCTGCTTGGGTAGATTTTTATTGAGAGCCTCCGTAAATGTAGGTGTGTGTTTTGTGTTTCTATGCGTGTGTGTTTTGGTGGTGTAGGTTTTGAGGGACTATGTGATGAGTGTGGTGTGGTGCAAGTGTTTACCTTCTCCTCTTAACTGTCTAAATAAACTTACTAAGCTGGGCATTAATCCCTACGTCACTCGATGGGTTGCCAACTGGCTTACTGACAAAACCCACACTGTAAAAGTAGCCGACTCAAAATCCAGCTCCAGACAAGTGACAAGTGGAGTACCTCAGGGTTCAGTTCTGGGACTGCTCTTATTTGGCATCTACTTCTCTGAAGTACAGGCCAGCATTAAGGGACTCTGGCTAACAAAGTTCACAGATAACTGCAAACTGGGAGCCATTATTAAATCCCCAAATGATATGGATATTCTACAAAAGGGCCTTACAGAAACAGATGTTTGGTGCCAGTGCCATGGGCTTAAGCTCAATGCCAAGAAATGTATAGTTATCTCCTTTGGGAAAAACCATGTACCCATGAATTACCACATAGCTACAACAGTCAGGAAATCCTTTTATGTGGCACACCTCATCACTAAGGGCTTTTCATCCAGAAAAAAGGACTCATTGTCCCACTGTACTCATCCCTCATTAGACCCATTATAGAGTACAATGCCCCATTTGGTATGCACCTCACAAGACATCCGCAACAACTGGAAAGGCCACAAAAATACCTCACTGAAAGGATCACAGGCCTAAAGCAGATGCTCTATGGTGACCGTCTAAAAAAATTCCAGCTATACTCTGTCACATATCACGTACTCAGAGGTGATCTCTGCATAACATACAAGGCCATGTCAAACCCAGTACTGCTGGACATGCTACACTTAAAGAAATCCCAATCCCTCAGAGCTACATGCTCCAGGGATCTAAATCTGGTCATCACAATGAACAAAACATGTTGGAGGGATAGGTTCCTGACCCAGAGACTCCCAATACTCTGGAATAGACTGCCCATACATGTCAAGCTGAGCGCCTCTTTGACCCTCTTCGAAAGGAACCTTGACAATTGGATGGGAGATAGGAAATTCACCCTGGGGATCACGTCAGTCACCCTGCTAGACAGGGGACCAGGGAAGTAAATATTCTGGGAAGAAATAGCCAGGGTATTGATATGCTTGGCTTGTATAGGCCCTAGGGCCGATAGCGTAGTACCAGCCTATGAACCTATGAACTTATAAAGGGGATTGTATTTTTTTCTGTAAGGTTGTTGACTATGTTTGAGTATGATGTTGTACCATATGGTTTAGCCAGGTCTTGGTAGCAGCATGTATAATCTTCCCCTCATCCATTGCTTAGTGACCTTTTAAAAGAAGTCCACCAGATTCAATAAGCATAACCTTCCTTTGGCAAAGCCAAACTGGGATGAATCCACTATCTATAGGTCTTCTATGTCCTTGTTGATAATTTCCATGATAATTCTTTCCATGGCTTTGCAAATAAGACAAGTCAGAGTAACGGGTCTGTAGTTTCCATTATTTGTTGAAGGTCTTCCCTAATGAAAGGGGTAACAGTCTCAATCCTCCATTCACATGGCATAAAGCCTGTTTTAAGGCTATAATTAAAGAATGACTACAGGGCTCTTGATAAGTCATATTTTAGGCTGTTCGGTAATCATCCTGGGATGTTATCAGGGCTTATTGAGACCATGTTCTTGTCTTTAACAAGTGCAGCCAGTACATGATCCCTAGTTAACTAAGAAAGGGGACAGTGATGGCAGATCTAAGGGTGAGGACTAGATTCTCTCTGTTCCCATGCCTGATGGCTATATGCATCAGATGTCCCCTATCCAAAATCATGGTATCCCCCAACCTTTTGTGTCCATCACCACCCCTGTGTCTGTTATGTTTGTACTTCCTATGTCCCTTCCCAACATTCCTCTCATTTTGAAATGCAAAAAAAAAAAAAAGATAGGCCTCTATCCCATAAGTAAAAAAAAAATGTCACATACATAGCTTTCCACTTTATGTATCTGTCTTCTCAAAACACTTCATTTGGTCAAATACAACATCATTCTGTTGTTGTGACCCATCTGGGCTGTGGTGACAGTCCAAATTCATCAAATTTTGTCGACGTGTAAATTTCTGTATTAAAGAAGTGGATATCTATTTTTTTTCCTAATTCCCTTCTGCAAATTCCTTTATTACTTGCCATTTGTTCTTCATTCTTCTTGCCCCCCCCATTTCACTACTTTCCTATCAACCCCTTTTTAACACATTTAATCTTGTCAAAAAATAGAATCATACACAACACCCATGCCCAAAAATACCTTATAAAAAGCCTTCACTTTTTGTCCTCTACATTTGTTTGGAGTTTGGCATCATGCACTAGTGCCGAGTGGTGTTGAATTGCTGTTTATGCCCTATGACAAAACTTGGTGTGTTTTTGCCATAAGCCACTCTAGTCCAGTTATTTTCACACAAAAGTGCTTAAACATGCTGCACTATAGGAATACAGAGTTAACGCAAAGTAAAGCCACTACTTTGAATGAGTTACTCTGATAGTTCTGCACACTGCTGAAAGTAACAAGGGATAACTTCCTATGTGCAGTGTTGACATAAATCACTTAACTAAACATTTATTTTTGGCCCATAGCATCAAGGGTTCAATTCCAGATGCATCTCACATCATTTCTTGGTGTGATGTTACATGTCTATGACATATTTAATCACCCATATCTTAACATTTGCCACAGTTATGTGTTCTCATGGAGATATATTGAATAGTGGCCAAAAAAGTATTTGAAGTGACATCCATCACCCAAACTATAAGATATTTATTCAACCTTGTTCTGCTTGTCATAAGTCTGTTGGCTCTGTCCTAACCCTTTTTTGCCTTATGTCAGCCACTTCATGCTACAAACCATGACAGGTTAATAGTGAGAACAGACCAAAAACATGTCCATGAATGTTCCATTACACCAAGCATTGTTATGTGTATGTCCATGTTTCTTTGTATTCACCCCTTCATCCCCACTTGTCTTTATTTGTGTATATCTATTAGGCTGATGGATGTATAGGTCATCTCATGGTTTCTGCATACTGACATGACTCTGCTGATGGATAATACAAACACGTCACCTTGACAGAGTAGGTGATCAGTGCTCTTGCAGTGTACAAGGTTTCAACATCTGCTGTAGGATTCCCTTTTTGTGTCATGCTCAGGTGATGATGAGTGAAATGATTATCTAGTATGATGTGGAAACTGCCCTTATTGTGAATAAGCATACTTCCCACAATTTTCAGGATATTTGGTCCTACACAAATAGTTGGATATCTTCTAAGTCATACTAGTCATTTCAAAAGATGTACCAGCCCTTGTCATTTGTGCAAGCTGTACACAAAATTAACTTCTGATTTACAGTGAGGCCTACAAAACAGCAAGTGTTTTAAGGTAAGCATTACTGATACAATTTGGGGAAGACACATACTTAATGTAGTCATTGATAGTTACATTTGCACTCCTGAATACATTTACTTAGGTAATGACATCTTGACATCATTGGTTAAAAAAAAGAACCATCTGGATTTGAACCTTGGTTCACCTGTGTTTTGACCAGACGTTTACTGCTTTTACACCCTGTGCTACAAACAAGTGAGACAGTAGGGGTATTTTCCATACCCAGTACTGTCCAGGGTGCTGATGGCTACACATCACTTCTGAGCATGTTTCCATGAAAGAATGCAAACCAAATTAAAATTTTCAGAGTTTTCCTTAAGCAGAGAATCACATTTGCTCTGCACTTAACATCATGCAAATGTAGAAGATAAGACCAACAGTTATTTATGAAATAAAACTTTGGTCCCAACACTTCAAACATAGACTAGATCATGCACATCATACTATCTACCAGCAGTTTCACCAATAACAAATATTACAATCCTGGCACATGAAACAGTAACTGCAAATAGATGTCTTTTGCCATTAAAATAAGGTCAGTTATTGTATGTCCCGATTTGTGCAGAGTATGGCAATGAGCACCAGTGAACACTGCTACTTCATAAGTCCAAGTTCAATTCCTGAAATTCAAATCATGCATGAGCTAATACTTTTGCCATCATCCATGCAAATCAGCTTCTTGGTGATGTGCTTTGTGAAGAGGTGTTTAGCATGTCTAATTCTGTTTACTGGGCTGTAATCCTGTAATATATGGAGTGTATTCATAAACACAAAAGATAGCAGATTCCAGAATTGCATATCTTACTGCACTGTTACATTTGTTATGGGTTTCTAGTGACACTTGACATTGGATTGGTCATCCATGATCATATCCCATTGATATTGTTAGTAACTTGTATTGCAGTGGACATACATTCACCTGAGTATGAAGACACATAACTCCATCATTGCATTTCTGGTGTGTGTGTGTGTGTGTGTGTGTGTGTGTGTGTGTGTGTGTGTGTGTGTGTGTGTGTGTGTGTGTGTGTGAAACATATACATGTCTGTCTCACCTCTGCAATATGCCTTCATGACAGCCTCTTTTACCTAGTTTGCTAGGATATATTTATATGCCCTTTTACAAACTGTAGTCACACAATCAAATCACAAGTCCTGGCTTTGCAAACAAGTCTTATCTTAACAGTATATGTTACCTGCGACACTATGATGATGCCATCCTCTATAAAGTGCACTGTGACAATACTGACCACCAACTTCTGTGGTAGTGCAAGCATTAAGTACTATGTTCTGTAGCTTATGTAATTAGATTGGCAGGGGTTCTAATCTCACAATAGTTGGTTTGTGGGTATGTCTATGTCTGTATGTGTGTGTGTGTAGTCAAGACAGCATGAGTCCAGTTCCTGCCAACCTCATTGAAGTTGCATTCAGAAGCAACTTTTACTCTGTTACATGACTCCAGAGCAATTTTATACAGCCCTCCCAACATCCTCTTTTCAACATACTCTGATGAAGTCATCCCCAATAAAGTGCACTATGACACTCTTAAACTCAGATTTCTCTGGTGTCTTGATTATTCAGTAGAGTGTTCTGTCGCTTTTGTGACTAGATGGGTATGGGTTCTAATGTCACAGCAATCAGCTTCTGTGTCTGTGTGTCTTCATTCAGCTGTTAGTCTGTAGACAATTTTGCATGAGGATGCGAGTCCACATCTATGCCAGGCACTCCTGCTGACATGTTCATCTCTGCATGCACTGATGATGTCATCATCTATAAAGTGCACTCTGACAGCATTAACAGCAGACTTCTGTGGTGGTGCTATTATTAAGTTCTGTGTTCTTTAGCTTGTGTAACTAGATATCTAGTGGGTTTCAATCTCACAGCAGTCAGTATGTATGTGTGTGTGTGTGTGTGTGTGTGTGTGTGTGTGTGTGTGTGTGTGTGTGTGTGTGTGTGTGTGTCTTCCTTCAACTGTCAGTCCAGAGACAGTTCTACACCAGAATGTGAGCCCACAGCTATGTCAGACACTCCAGCCAACATGTTCTTCTCTGCATACTCTGATGATGTCATCCCTTAGAAAGTGCACTCTGACACAGTTAAAGTCAGACATATGTGCTGGTGTTAGTCTGACATTATATGGACTACAGCTTCTATACCAACACAGATGTGGTTTTGAAATCTGACCTCAGTCAACTGGTGTGTGTGTGTGTGTGTGTGTGTGTGTAGTTGGTGGTATATTATGGTCATTGTATAATGTTTTGAATCTCTTCATTTGAATTCCACTAAGGAAAACCTTTTACATAGCCCCCTGAATTTAACATCCCCCTTTTCCCTTCAATTTGCATAACATTCATTATGATGCACACTGAGGATGTCATCATCTTAAAGATACTCACGTACACCTTGAAGCAGAGCTCTGCCATAACCCTCTGCAAGCCATCTCCAGACTGCTGAATGTGAATGCTAGTTCTGTCATGGGTTTGTGCACATGTCATGTATGGACAGAGGCAGTCTGTAATAAAATCAAAGACACACACACACACACACACACACACACACACACACACACACACACACACACACACACACACACACACACACAAAAACACACACACACACACACACCTACTATCTTCCATCATGTAGGTATAGTGATGGTGATTTAAATGCCATAATAATGGCTAGGATTTTACATGCTCTTGGCCATTAGCCTAGTAATGTCCTATGATCCTCTGAACATTGCACACATCAATGTTGTTGTCATCCACATGTGCTTTGTTGAGGTGTGGATGTACTATGTACTATAGCCCTACAACAGTATATTCCAGTCTGTGATTTGAGCTACTGTATTGATGGCCACTTCTGCAATTTGGTTACAAGTTCCTTCCATAGCAGCTGTAGTAATATGGCTCCTGAGAACTGTTGACAATGGATGAAGTTATGTATATTGTTGCCTTTCTAAGGCATGTGTTTTTGTAGTGGAGTATATCAGCATTCTACACAGTTGCCATACAACCATCAAAGTGACAGATGCAGTATGACACAAGTGTGCATGTGCATGCCTAGCATATGAAAATGTTACGCGACATACATCAGTATTCCGTCATACTGATTAAATGGGCACATACACCCGGATTCATCCAAATGTTGTAATGCTATTGTATATACAAATATATGACATGTTGAGATTCACTTACAACCTTGGTGAATTCATTGTATGCACTGTTGTGTTGCTATTCACAAGAGTTATATAGGTGTTCCCCAGCAGCATTGTGTGACTGTCAGCATGTGTGTCAGTAACTGTTCTGCATGAACTGAATCCACCTCAGATGTAATGTGCCCATATATGGTGTCAGGGCCCTCACCCAGACACTTCACTGATAAATATATCAGCATATGATGTATAGCTGATGTAATGATGTGAAATAGTTAGAGCTGTATGACTGAGTAAAGAGTTCCACTGTGTTGCATGTAATTCAAACCCAAAGTTTATTTGGAAGCGATGCACAGGTTGAAGTCCAATTGTAGCATATGTACATCTACAGTGTGACTTTACTGTTTCATGGACATAACATTACATCTCATCGGTATTACCACATGATAGTCTCCATGAACTCATATGGATGTATGTCAGGATTTCATGGCAGTGAATCTGGAGTTTTTCTCCCTGGGCCTCCACTGAAAATTGGCTCTGTTCGAAGTTGACTTTCTAGGTAAACAAATGTTAATAAATAAGTAAATAATACAGTATAACATTTTCATTAGCAATATTAGGGGGACAGTGATTGTAGGACACATATGCTGACTTTTTACATGTACTTATGGATGATGCTCCACGTACTGTTTGTTATGTATACGATATCACAGTGGCAGCTTTGTTGATCATTGATGCTAGCCTTTGTACTGCTGTAATTTCTGTGCACATGGGCAGAGTTGATGCATTGCCATCAGTCTCACATACTGCTGCACCATTTATTATAACAGAATACTTCTTATTCACATATCAATTGCTGATGATTCGGACAATATCCATTGCTATTACATGTGCCAGATGCATATATACCCAGCTGTGTGGATGGAATCCATTCATAATTGTGTGTTGTTTGAAAGTGTTGTTATCCATATGTCCTATACCTATATCAGCCAGGGATGCTTTAGTCGAGTGTATCACATTTGGCACAGTGAGCTCCCACACATCTTGTCAGCCATACAGAAGTATTCTTTGAGATGCATACCCATTAGGATTTGACAGTTCAGACTTCCCTTCAAGGTGTTCTACTTGATGCTTATGTGATATGTCTTTTGATGTTGCACCTAGTAAATACATAGCTCATTGACAACATTGATGGCATAGGTCTGTGTCTTCCAGTTGTGGATTGTGGATTATGTGTCATGCAAACCTCTCAACTGGCCAGGATTGCCCTCAATTTCAACTGCAGGATTAACACTGTCCCTCTTAACTCCTTCAAAAA
The DNA here is from genome assembly GCF_019279795.1 of Protopterus annectens. Lineage (NCBI taxonomy): Eukaryota > Metazoa > Chordata > Ceratodontiformes > Protopteridae > Protopterus > Protopterus annectens. The sequence goes on along the minus strand of NC_056727.1, from coordinate 1,129,458,227 downwards.
GTGGTCAGTTTTGGGGAAGGGGTGGAAATTTCCATTATAGAATACTAACAATCATTATAGTTGCACACATCTGCTCTTAAAGAACATGTATAATAAGTTACAGTAACATATTCTGTCAATGCCGCAGATTAATAGTCGTAATATTTTGAAAGTGTCCATGATTGTGCGTGTTTCTATCTGAATTTGTCCAAGAGTCTGTCACTATGTGTCCATGCCTGGTTGAGAGGTATGCTGACATGTCAGTCATATTTAATTAAGTCATTTTGCAGATCTTCAGACTATGCACATAACCCCTGTTGCATATACCATCCTTACTAAATGCCCTCTGCAGTGATCATGTCGGTGATATTTATATCACAACTATTCACCTCCATTGACATGTAACCTTATATGATCATCACAAATATATTATCATGTGTGATGATATAATATACTCACACAGGAGGTGTAAACAACAGCACATACTGTGCTATGTATATGCTTAATGTTATGCTACTGATTTGTCTTTGAAGTGTATATACATTGACGTATTCTATCTTGGGGCCATTGCCATAGTTACCATGCCCTCTTCCTCTTTTTTCATTCCTATCATTCATGTGTGCACCCATTTTCATCAGTGCACTTTCCCAGCCTAGTGTATTTTTCCTTGTATTTGTATTTGCCCATGCCATCTACTGCCACAATTATTTAATTCTGCAAATAATTACAATAATGTGTATTGCACTCAGTCTGCTATTTTACTGTGTTATTACTGCTGTTATTGCAGTATTTTCAACACTGGCAGTCGTTTTGGTTGTCTGTGTAATCTCACCAAGCAGGCTTGCTCGTAGGCACACTTGAATGCTTCATGTTTCTGTGGTTGCGCTGCTCTGCATGGTTTCATGGCAGCGGCACTGCTGCTGATCTCAAAACATTGCTTATATTCATGTAAGCTTGTTGAGCAGCCTGAATTCACAATTAGTACTGATTCTCATGGTGCTAACATAAAACGTCAGTGTAAGCTTTGCGTGAAGTCTCCACAGTGTTTACTGAATTCCTGGGCTTATTTCAGTAAAATATATTTTTTCCCAAAAAATGTCTTACCTTTGTGAATCTGTGCACTTCTTTAATTTTCATTCAGTTTGCCTCAGGCCCCAGTCACCAGTGGAAGCCTGAGACAATAAAAAATGTCTCTTTGCTGATTTGTCTATCAAAATTAGCCAGCCTCCTATAAAATGTAATTTCTGCCCATCTTAACAATGGCAGGAATATTTCAGTAATGAGCAACTGGCTTATTTTCTATTTGGAAAAACAGTCCAGTCAAATATGCTGATATATATTTTTTATGAAATCAGAACTTAGTAGAATTCATAAATTTGTGTGACATTAAAACAAAAATGTTGACCATTATTTTTAAATTAAAAAAATTAAATACGATTTTCTGACATTTTGGGGGGACTGCATCCCAGCAGTCTGTACTGCAACCCACCATTTTTTTTGGGGGTGGCAAACCTCCACACCTCCTGTATCCACTACTTCTTATTTGTATCTACTCCAATGTTGTGCAAATGCAAAGATAGTGAAACTTATGTAAAATTTACTGTAGTACTAACTGTTTCACTTTCTCTGTCTTTGCCTTGCCTCTAAGTTGTCATAAGTAAAACTCAGCTGCATGTTAAGACCAGTGATCACTTGTAGTATCAGCAGAAGGAGCTTTTGGTAGGTTAGAGCCAACAAGACACCATTCACTTTTTAGGTGCAAAAGCTTGTTTCCTCTCTCATTTTTCAAGAGATTTGTCTTTTGAGTATCATTTAATTCATACCAGCAGAGGCATACAGTTCGGTACTTGGATATTAGTATATCCAACACTTGCACTTTGTCTGCAGCACCACATCCTTTTGGCGGATCAGCCACTACTTGAGACACAAAATGCACATGAAGTAGTCTAATTCTTGCAACTGAGATGGCAAAGTAAAAGCAACTACATGCTTTAATTTTCAGTAACAGAAGTAACAATATCTGATGACAGTGGTCCTCTAGCAAGTACTTTTCTTCATTAGTAAAAAACAACTGATACAACTCACAAATCAGGCAGTGTAGTTCTTTCTATTCATAGGATCATAGGAGGTTACTAGGCTATTGACTCTGATGCCCTTATAAGCCTAGCCAAGAGTTTAGCCCATGTTTAGACAAGTCAACACCCAAAGCCCCTGTCCAACAGGGACATAGATGGAATCCCAGGGGTGTATTTTCTGTTTCCCATCCAGTTATCCAGGTTGCTCTTAAAACGGGATAATGAGGTACTCTGCTTGACTTGGAGAGGGAGTCTATTCCATAGATAGTGGAGTCTCTAGGATAGAAATCTGCCCCATCAACAGACCCTATTGATATCACAGACCAGGTTGAGGTTGCGTGTACTGGTTGCTCGAGTGGAGCTTGACTTGTGGATATGCAGCAGTCCCATCAAGACGGGGACTGAGATTGCTTTGTTTGCCAGACAGAGGCCACCTCTGAGGAGTCTGTATGAAACTGAGTAGAGGGATAAGGCATTTAGCTGGTGTAGGGTAGATGTTTGAGGCCTTAGATTCTCCTGGTGAGGAACCTCTGTGGTCTTTCCAGCTGCTGCATGTCCTTTGCGAGATACATGCTGAAAGGGGGCATTGTATTCAATAACTGGCCTTATAAGGGAAGAATACAGGCATGTTATGACCTCTTTGTCCCTGGATGACATACCCTTACTTGTGAGGTGGGCCATGTAAAATGTTTTCCGTACAACGGAAGCAACATGTTGGTCAAAAGTTAGGTTACTATCAACCTGGGTGCCCAAATCTCTCACTACTGATTGTGTAATTAAGACATTGTTATTAATGTGATAATATGTGGGGACGTCACTCTCCTCAAAGGGGATGATGATGATGCATTTTTTGGCATTCAGCTTGAAGCCATGTTTCTGGCACCAGTCATTTGTTTGGGTAAGACCCTCTTGGGTCACTTGGGGAATTGATGACTACACCTAGCTTGAAGTCATCTTCAAACTTGGTCAGCCATAGCCCACTGTTTTTTGTCTGCACCTCATAGAAGTATATCCTGAATAATAGAGGCTCCTAGACTGATCCCTGGGATATGCCACTTGTTACAGGTCTACCGCTTGAGGTGGCTTCCCCTATTTTGATTAGGTGGGTTCTATCAGTGAGCCAGTTTGTTACCCATCTGGTAACATATAGATTGATGCCTAGTTGAGAGAGTTTATCTATTATGCTCGAGTGGGGAATTGTATTGAAGGCTTTGGCCAGGTCAAGGTAGGTGGTGTGCACCATCTTCCCCTTGTACATGGCTTTAGTGACTGTCTCAAAGAAGCTGATCAAATTTAACAGACATGACCTCCCCTTGACAAAGCCAAACTGTGTGAGGTAGAGTGTTTGGAGGTTGCCAATGTCCCTGATAATGAGGTCCATGATAATCCATTCCCTGACCTTGTAGATCAGGCTAGTTAGGCTGATGGGTCTATAATTTCTCAGACTGGTGGATGTTCCACCTAGGCTTTGGTTGAATAGGGTGGCTAATGGTGCAGCATGTTCATGCCTGAGTTCATGTAGGATGCAGCCTAGGAAGTTATCGGGTCCCATGGGGGCTGTATTTTTTGCCTTTGAGAGGGCAGTGATGACCTGTTCCCTAGAGATAAGGAGTGGGGGGCAGGTACTGAGGATGTCCTGATTTACTGATGGGGGGACAGAGGGGTTAAGTTTTTGCTGAATCTGTTAGCCAGTAGATTGGCTATATGTACACCATTTGTGTATGTGGTGTCCTTGACCACCAGTTCTGAACAGATCTGGGTGCTTCCTTTGAGACTGCAGACATATGTGAAGAAGGACTTATGATTGTCTCTAGTAGATGTGGCCAATTTGGACTAAAAGTTGGCTTTAGAGGATTTCACTAGTGCTCTTATTTGCTTGCTCAGGCTGAGGAGAGATTGATTCTAATTTGGCACCTGCTCCTTCTTGGTCCTGGATAACAATTTTTTCCTTATGTTATATAGTTTATTTACTGCAGATTTCCACCAGACAGGTTTACTCTTCCTTGTGGAGGATGATTTTGTCCTGTCAGGTATTCTTGATTCCATGCATCTATATAAATGCTCGTACAGTACTTTGGTGTAGATTTGGACATTGGTAGGTTGTAATTAGCTTTGGAGAAGTTTTTATGTTTGACCCTAGTTAGAGTGGAGTCGGGGAGATGGTGCCTTCGAAAGTGACCGCTTTATGGTCTGATCTTACCAGTGAGGATGATACTGCAGTGTTTACTCATGTTGGTTAATACCCAGTCCAAGATATTATCACCTCTTGTGGGGGTATCGTCTAGCTGTTCCAAGGCATTTGCACTGATAAAATTGAGGAATCTCTGGGCATTTGTGTTCTGGTATGAGTAGCTTTTCCAATCTATGGTTGGGTAATTAAAGTCACTCAGGGTCAGGGTAAAGGGTTGACTCCTGACAGACTTGAAGAGGTCCAGATAGGTGGAGTGGGCATCTTGAGTCAAATTTGGGGGCCTGAAGCTAGCTATAATTTGAATAGGGGTCTTGTCAATGGTTAACTGCACCTCCTGTGTGACTTCTGTTTGACCAGCCTGGAGGTGTGTGTGTCTTTAATATATATTGAAACTCCATCTCCACTGGGTTTGCTGCCCACAGTTTGAGGTCTGAATGAATGATAGGATGAGTAATCAGGTAAGGTTAGTGTGCTCTCTGCAGCGTTGAACCAGGTTTCTATGACTGCACAAATAGCAGCATCTTCCAGGGTTAAGAATGCTTGCAATGAGTGCAGTTTCATGTTTAGGCTCCTAGCGTTTAGCAGCATGACCTTTAATTTGCATTTTGTTGAAATTTTTATGCTGGTAGTATCGACCTCATGACTTTTCCTAAAAAAGGCACTGTAGGGAGGCAGGGGCCTTTGCCAGAGGTTTCAAGCCGAAAGTGTGACAGATGCAGGCATTCTCTAGCAAAGCATTGTGGTCTGTTGATCATATCTTTCCAGGCTGTCAAGTACTGGATCCCCCTGGAATGACACCAGAAACTAAGCCAATTGTTAAAGTCAATCATTTTCTATTTGTATTGAGGCATCATTCTGGGTGACGGTAGAATGCTGTTTAAGGCTAGGGACATACCTGCCTGGGACACATATTCAATGAGCTCAATCATGTCTCTCTTCATATAGTCCAGGGAGGTACATCTCATGTCATTCACATCAACATGGACTATGACAGAGTAATAACAGTACCTGTTGTTGACTGACTTGAGTACGTGTGTGATATGGCAGATTCTGGCACCTGACAAATAACTAATGGTGAATTTCTCCTTATCCAGCCTAGTGAGAAGCACATCTGTGTGTCTCACAGTGTAGTCTCCTATGACTAATATGTTGAGTTTATGGTTAGGCCTTAGTAGTTGCGAGACATTGGTGTGTAGACTATGCATTATATGTGGTATGAAGGGTTGTAGAGTTTTCATGTGTTTTTGCCTCTGAGCTCTCCTTTGTTTGGGTTTGTTTTTGTTGAGAAGGTCTGCATATGTGGGTGTGTGTTGTGTAGTTGTGGGTGCTGTTTAAGGTGTAGAGATTGTGTTGACAACCTTCTCAGTGCCAGATTTACTGGCTTGTGAGGGAGAGTGCATAGACTCTAGCTTTTTTATGTAATTACATCTCTCACAAATTGTGTTCCTAGATGGTAGTAGTAGATGGTTGTCTGTGTACATGAGGCAGTAACTACACTGGCTCAGGATGCCCATATCAACCAGGCTGGCAGAAGAAACCATAGGAAATTGTCCATCCATATTTGTCAGAATCTGAGGGAGAGAGGCCAGGGAGAGTTAAGGGGTAGTGCTTAAACGAAAACTAAGAGGCTTAGAATAACACTTAAAATTTAAGCAGGCTAAAAACAAGCAGTAATAAATACAGCACAGAAGATGCAATTAGTGAAAAAAATATCAGAAAAAACAAGATGAAGTAATAGAGTAGGAGGAGGAAACACAGATGCTGTAAAAGCAGCTGAATAAAGTTTTTTTTAAGAAAAGTGGAAAGGGAGAAAGGAGGAAAAGAAGATAATTCAAGGTAAGAAACTAAGGGGGTTGGCCTTCCAAATGTTCTCTCTGTATTAGATAGAATGAACTAATGAGTCTGGACTGGGAGGAGTGTCGCAGATCAGATTTACAGTAGGGGTGGATAACTGCAAAGCCACCAAGCATAAGAACAAGACACCAATAGGGAGAGAGACTAGGACACTATGCTTCAGCTACTAGCTACACTATTTCTGGCAGAAAACACTACAAAAATGTTTATCAGAGGAGAACAACAGCAGTGAGACACTAAATGAAAGTTTTAAACAGAATAAAGTGCAAGGAGACTCTAGAGAATGCTTTTAACTACAAACAACTCCATTATATGATACACTCCTTGGCAGGAAATCAGACCAAACAAACAGATGCTTAACAAATGGAGAAAATTTCCAGTTAATTCCTTTCACATAGTGAAACTAGCTAAAAAAGCTTTACAAACCGTGTGACAGTAACAAAAGTGATTTTAACAGGCCATGTAAGGCATACAATTTCAGTAAAACATTGCAGATTCGTTTATAGCAATAAAATGCAGTAAAAAGTAGGAATCAGACAATAAAAGTGCTATAAATGGTTGGAGTAAGCAATAACTAGCAAAAATAAGAAAAAAAAGGACACTTATTGTTATATATCCTAGATCAGAGTTGTGGTCAGTGCCCCTCCTCTGTTCTGCTCAGTGTGAATAAGCAAAAATCCTCTCAAAGTTAGGGCTTAAATACTAGAAGGTACAACCTGAAACAACTTGAAAAAAAGCTCAAAAGAACCAATGAGTGCTTACTTCAAGCCCTAGACCAGCCATCCTTCACCAGCCAGTGGCCAATCAACAAAATTCTCTCACTAAAGTGAAGAAAGGCTTTTGCTAATCCATGATGGTCTGGAACATGTGCTCAGAGCAAACAGCCACTACAAACAAACAACCAGGCCCAAAAACAGCAAACCTGAACTGAGCTATTCTACAGCTACTAGCAACACTATTTTAGGCAGAAAACACTACAGAAATGTGTATCACTGCAGAAAAACAGCAGTAAGACACTAAATGAAAGTTTTAAATAAAAAAGGAGTATGGAGACTCGAGAGAATTTTTTAACTGCAAGCAAATCAGTTATATGATACACTCCTTGACAGGAAATCAGAACAAAAAAAAAACAGATGCTTAACAAATGGAGAAAATTTCCAGTTAATACCTTTCACAAAGTGAAACTAGCTAAAAAAGCTTTACAAGCAGTGTGCCAGTAACAAAAGTGATTTAACAGGCCCTGTAAGGCAGACAATTTCAGTACAACATTGCAGATTAGTTTCTAGTAATAAAATACAGTAAAAAGTAATCAGCAGGCAATAAAAAGTGCCATAAATGGTTAAAATAAGCAATAACTAGTAAAAATAAGCAAAAAATACAGGATGCGTATTGTTATATATCACAGATCTGAGTTTTGGTCAGTGCCCCTCCTCCATTCAGCTCAGTTATCACACCTGTAGTCTCTTGCAATTTGCTAAAAAGCATGATACAGAGTTATGTGACTTGAGCACCCCCAGCTGGCAGTGGCAACTACACAAAAGCTTACACTAAAGCCCTGTACAATCACTTACATAAGTTTATAGACTCTGCTGTACCAGTAATAATCAAAGCCAGAGCCCAAAGTAAAAACAAGCTGCCATGATGGACATTCAGCATCAACAAACTTTACAATAAATGAAAACAGTTGCTGTCCAAAAAAACAAAGGCAAGGCCACAACAATGGAAAAGCACCCTCCTCAGCCTCAACAGGCAAATAAGACAACTTGTCAAATCCTCTAAGGTCTCCTTTGAGAAAAACTTAGCAAGCACAGCTAAGGATAACCATAAGGACTTTTACAGCTATGTATGTAGCCTAAAAGGTAGGACCCAGCCATGTGCAGAACTAGTGACTAACACTATCACATACACTGACCCCACAGAGATAGCAAATATGCTCATGGATAGGTTTGGTGAAAATTTCACTCACTTATCGCCTCCACACTTATCACAAACCTTTCCCTAAACTTTCCCTCCCACCCTACATAGCTGAAGAGCAGATCATCAAAGCCTTGTGCAAGGCAAAAATCACAGTCTCTATGGGAATAGATGGCATCCCAGGCTGTCTTCTAACTAGGCTAAAACATGAACTAGCATCACCATAGGCTTTTCAATCATAGCGTAACCACAGGCTTTGTTCCTGCATAATGGAGAACAGCAACAGTTATTCCCCTCCACAAAGGTGGCCTAGCAACAGACCTGGGGAAATACAGACCCATAAGCCTGACCCTCCTCATCTATAAGGCCATGGAATGTATCATTATGGACCTCATAAATAAAGACATAGGCAACCACCATACCTTGGAGCCAACCCAATTTGGTTTTGTCAAGGGCAGATGCTGCTTGTTAAATCTGGTGGATTTCTTCAAAAAAGTGGCCAGGGCCATTAACAAGTGAAAATCTGTGCACACAGCATACCTCAACTTGGCAAAGACATTCAACACAATATCACACTCAGACATTACTGATAAACTTAGCAAACTGAATGTATACCCCTTTGGTGTAAGATGAGTTGCCAACTGGCTCACAAACCAGACACACACTATCAAAGTAGGAGACTCCACATCAGCCAGTAGACCTGTCACCAGCATGGTGCCACAGGGGTCAGTGCTGGACTCCCTACTGTTTGGTATATACTTCTCAGAAGTTCAGGTCAAAGCTAAGGGGTTGTGGCTGACCAGCAACTGCAAACTGGGTGCAATTATTAAATCCCCAAATTATGTCAGTATACTCCAGCAGGGTCTTATGTAGACCAACGACTGGTGTCTTAATCACTGTCTCAAACTGAATGCAAAGAAATGCATCATCATTCCCTTTGTCACAACCAATGTTCCTTCACACTATTAATTCAACAACAATACCTTAAGTACCAATAAAGTGGTAAGGGATCTGGGATCACAAGTTGACTGTGACTTTAACTTCGACCACAATGTGTCTACTGTAGTAAAGAAGACTTTCTGCATAGCACGCTTGATTAGCAAAGGCATCACCTTGAGAGCAAAGGGGGTTATAACCCCTCTATACTTTGCATTAATCCAACCCATAATTGAGTATAAAGCACCATTTGGCATCTACCGTACAAAGCATCTGCAGCAATTGGAGAGACCTCAGAGGTTTCTAACAAAGAAGATCAAGGGACTCCAGCCCTGTCACTATACTCTCTATCATGTAGACTTCTTAGAGGAAACTTATGCCTGGCTTACAGGGAAATCTCAGACCCAAACATAATAAACTTGCTGCAAATACTTAAATCAAACAGGACTAGAGCTACAAGTTCCAGAGATCTAAATATGGCCTGCAACTTAAATAGGACATGCTGGTGGGACACATTTATCTCCCAGAGACTGCCACATCTTTGGAATAGGTTACCTATTCATGTGAAACAGAGTGCATCCATGACACTGTTCAAGAGGAACCTGGAGGAGTGGATGGGGCACTGTAAATTCTTACTGGGGATAGTGCCCTCAACCCTCCTGGACATGGGCAGTCATTACTAAATGCAATCTTGAGTATTGACTAGCATTTTTATGGTATTACACTGGGATGAAATGACTAGGCTTGAAATGACCTCCGGGTCAATAGCCTAGTAATCTCCAATGATCCAATGAAATCTTTATGAGATACAGCACTGTGAAATGGGAACAGAAGGAGCACATACAACTTCTTATTATCTTCATTACATGGTTCAAATAAATTGTTTGCAGGTACACAAAAGAAAGTAAATATCTATGTAAATGATAAAGTGCACCAATGAGTGATAAACCAGTGCATAGATGGATGAATAAATAAATCAACAGCAGTGTAAATCAGTCAAGAAAAAATGAGATCCACTATTATCCATTGTATGTTTACTTGTTTATTTTTTTGTTATCCAGTTTGCTCTACTTAGTCTGGCCAATTAAAAAGGACAGGTGGATATCTTATCATTTTGTTTTAAGATTTCATTAAATCAGAAAATACAGGAAAAGGGAAAATATATGGAAACATTAAAAGAGGAGATGTGAAAGAAGGCTCTATGAGGGGGTGACATTCCAGTTTAAGTGCATAAATTCATGCATGGGCACATGTTGGATACTTACTGTGCACTGCATGTGTCTCTAGGAAGCACAAGAAGAAAAGCTCATTCCTAAAAATAAGTGACAAAGGACTAACAAACCTTGGCTAATAACATGGAAATATCACCCCAGACAGCAGAATGAAGTTTGTGTGTCAGCTGACTGTAGGTTTTTATGTAACCTCATCTGAGAAAAAAGTCATAAAATGGCACAGTCTTCATCATATTTTGATTCAGAATGTACCCTGACTCAATAAACTTTTTAAATCCAACAGGTGAAGTACTGACATTTTGATTAGATAAAAATAGTACTAGATTATCCACGAACCATTTCAGTTAACAATCTTACCCCACAACTTCTTAAGTCTTTGAGTGTCTGAACCAAGAATTTCAGAATTGATTAGAAAAAAAAAAACAAAGTGGATAACAGAAATCCCACTCTCATTTTGACACCAGTGTCATAGAAGCTAATGTATGAGTCACTATCTTAATTTTCACCATCATACCACAATACAGTCTCTCCAACATATTAATAGTGCTCACTGGAAAGATATATTCTGTCAAAAATAGCATGGAAATTGTCATGTCATATTTGTGATAATGTTCATGCTATGAAAGCTCTAAGTCATCCCAGTGTACATGCGCAGAGATACCAATATATTTTTTGAAATGTATCTGAGATATCAACATTAACTAGCAGTTGCTAGCATTGTTGTGCAACATTTGTATATACATGATCAACATATATAGCCAAGTCTTACTGCCACGTTTCTCACATAGACATTAAAGAAATAATATATGCATTTCATTCCATCCCACTTCTGTGCTTTCTGTTGCACAAATGTAGTTGTCCAGCTTGCCTGTCATTCCACACAGGCTGGCACACATGAGATCTGAATTGGATGCCAATTCACAGCCATTTTTCCTGAAATCTTTGAGGAGACAAGAGAGTCAATGTTTGGGGGTAGTGCTCCATTTAGAACATAGAGGTGATGTTAGGTGGCATTCAGGATTTTTGTAGGTTTCCTCATTAAATGTTACAACTGAAGGCTTCTGCAGGATAATTATATCAGGTCAGGGTACAAGGCTGAGGCTAAAAATAGCTGAGCCAAGGCTGTCACCAATGTAACTGCCAAACCATGCACAGGGGGAAAATACTGTCATCATTATAATGACTTGAAAAGGTGAAAGCTTGACCTCTTTCATTGATGGGAAGAACATTATCAGACCTACAACTCAACTCATTTGTGTAAGTATCGTGGCCCATAACCAGGCAATACAATACTATGATTTGCCTACAGAAACAAGTGTTCTTCTTTTTTTGTCTGTTCTATGTAGTTTCTGCAGAGATTGAAAGGAGTAGGCAGTTGCATCAGGAGAGACTACAATGCCTTAGGCAAGGACGAGGAAAAGTATGGGTCAGATATGACTGATTGCTATTTCATAATACAAACACATGTAAAAATACTTTAACAGTTCTCTGCACATCGATCCTTAACTGTTTGACATAGTAAAATATGAGCAGATAAATTCTACATATGCAAATCAAACATTCCCAGATGAAAAGCTCTTGCAACATTGCATTAGCCATTCAGTAAATGTAGATATCTGTGAGTTCAAATCCATCAGCAGTTATTGTGTTTTAGTATTTACTATTTTGCACCAAGGAACTTAGAATAACTTTTACTCTGTTTGCATACATATTTCATGAGTTGTAGGGCATAAATCAGCTGTCCTGTAGTCACACAATGTACATAGTGTGTATAATATTGATGAGGTTAAGTTTACTTTAGCACACATGTATGACTTCACATTCATATGTGGATATGACAAATGTAAATAATTGTGTGGGAATTTGCATGGACTGGGATATAACATAGCTACATGGCATTTATGTTATTTTCTGTATTGTTTCTCCCTCCCCTCCACCCTATATCTTTTTCTTTTTTTATTTTAGTTACATTTGGACTGTACAGAATTGCTGCTGCACCATTATCATCAGAATGTGGAAATGTACCAGCCACAGGAGCTCACACTGTCATCTCTCTAAAGGTGACAATGTCCACACCACCACAAGCAGCACAGGAATCCAGAATTTCTGGGCCACAACCTATTGCCTCTACAACATCTGCACTACCTGCACCATGTGCATAAGAAACTCTGCTGTAGGAGCTGGTGCACTGGTACCTACCAGCAGTAGTGTCAGTGGAGGTAGTGATTATGTCATCTGATAAGAGCTGACAGGGCTGATGGAGAAGATCATGGAAAAGTGTCTCTTTGGCTGCATTGTTCAGATGAAAAGAATTCTGGAGTGAATTGCCATGTTGCTGCCACAACTAGGACTACCCAAGATGTCTGGACAGGAGACAGTGGTAACAGGTCAGAGGATAAGGACTAGATTTCTATTGTATTCATTCTGTTAGGGTATGTGCCACTGAAATTCCATATCTGTCCCCAGTCATGTTGTCTTCAACCTCTTGTTTCCATCACCATCCCTGTCTGTCTTGTATGTCCTGTATCTCCGTGCTTGCTACCTAAACTACCCTTCATATCTACCCCTCTTATGACTAACCACCTTTCCCAGCATTGCTTCCTCTCAAAAAAAAAAATGAGAAGGGCACATGTCCCACAAAAAGTTATGTCTCATACATAACTCTCCACATCACATATGTGCATGAATGATACACTTGATTTGGTCCAGAAACTGGTTACACATCACTATTAATTTATTAATGATGCGATTATTCAAAAATTTCAAAGTCTTTGTACAAATACAATGTTAACTTCTGAATAAGTAGATAGCTATGGTGCTGTCCCATCACTATCCTATACATTCCTTAATAACTCCCCAGTTTCCTATCCTCTGCTTGTTCCCCATTTTACCACTATCATATCAACCCCATTTCATACCTTTAATGTGGTCAAAAATAGATTGTTACACCACACACACATGGCCAGAAATGGTACATAAACAAAACACACTATTTCTGTCCTCATCATTTGTGCAATGCTTGACATCACACAACAATGTGAAGTAATGGTAAATGACATTTCATGTCTTCTGGCAAAAACAGATGGATTTGCCTTTGGCTGCATTTATATGGAGCTCTTTGCAGTACTGTTCTTAGCTCTGTTGGTCTATAGAAAGGACCTGAAAACACAATGAGCATGCCGGTGTTATGGTACATGCAATAGGCTCCAAGGTTTAATATACAATATATGGGAAGTTTCAATTCTCAGTACTGTTGTGAAGTCTGCTGCACATATAGATACTAGTTTCATACTATTCTCATATTCCCTTTAAGTGAGAGATTCATGGTAGCTGAAGCACATCTTCCTCTGTAGTATGCACAGATAATGCTCAGATCTAGATAATGGTGAATACCATTATCTGTTGTTTGAATCCAGTGCTGTTTACAAAATTATTTAGGTTTTTCTTTCCTACAATAATTGACCAAGTAAAGTAGTGAATGGCTATATTACTCCTCCACCATTGTACTGCTCACTCCTTAATTAATGTACTATTATGCTAATTTGCTTGCTCCCTATTTTGAACACTTTACTACTGTAAACAGCATGACTGAGTTTTAATGATGACAAACACCAGTTTCGCACAAGATGCACATGGCTAGAAATGTCTCAGAAACAGAAATGCCTATATGTCTGTACTCATTATTTATGTGACACTTGGCATCACATAACTAATGCATGGGCAGAAATTGATTACAAACAGAAATATCTATCTCTTTGTAGTAATTATTTGAAAGATGCTTGACATCAAGCAGCCATGCCCACTATCACTATCTGTTCTAAGTTAAAACCTCATAAAATAATTATGCAGGCACTAATACGTTGCCAGTGGCCACACAAATGAGTGTGGACACAATGAGCCTCAGTAAGCAATTGTAGCAGAGTGGCTTCTTTAGTGTATTCTCAACACACATCACAAAGATTTGTCAATAATCCATAAAAAAGACTTTAATGCGGTGATGTGGAGATGAACAGTCAGGAATGAATGGGTGACACTCCACTGTTTGACAATAGTGACTTTCACCCATCATTTAATTGTTCAGTTCACATTAATGAGACAACATGCTGCAAGTTTTGGTCTACGCATTGATGTTTTTTCTGCCTGCAAGACCACATTGTCAACACCTCCAATCATATGTAATGCAAATTACAATTATGCGCTGTTCGACACTTCTAATAAGGCTTCACTTGTGTTGTCAGAAGTTAAAACAATATTCTATAGAATGTGGAGTTAGATAAGATGGTGCTTGAATCTAGCAACTGCAGCTTCTATAAGTGTATTGGAAATAGCAACCAGAAGAGCTTGCTTATCTAACAAATGTGATGTGTGCACTTCCACTTAGAGGCAACATTTCTGCAAGCAGAGTATTCCCCCAACTCCTATACTCTCTTTTAGGTCAGACATATGCCTTGCAACACAATGATGAAGTCATCCCTTCAAATGTGTGCTGTCAGACACTTGTAAGAGTTCTTCTGTGGTATGAACAGCCAATATGTGATTGTTGACTTACAAATCTGTAACAAAATATAGTGCAGAACAATTTTCCTATTTATTTATGTTCAGTTTGACAGTTCTGTTTCTCTGTCAGATCCTTGTGGATTGCACAGCATAATGATTTGGATATGTTCTCTGTCTGATTTCCTACCATTCACAACATTTTATTTTTATTTTATTTATTTTACATTTGTTGACCGGGATAGTCCGACTGGATGCGTGTCCATTTTCAGTGGAGGCCCTTGGAGAAAAGCTCCAAGGGTAAGCAGATACAGCATTACATAATACAAGCATTACATAATACAAACAGACTATTTACAGAGATTAAGTAAGCAAGTTAAACATCCATTTTATTGCCACAACTCTTATTGTATCCACTATCAGTACTTGCATAGGCAGTATGTCCAGGTGTTCCTTCATTTTCTTGATTTGTACACTCATTAATACATGCATTTTTCCATAATTCCTGCATCAGTACTTTGATACTTATCAGTCATGGAAACTTGTAAACTTTTATTTGCACATCTTTTCAAACAAGACGTTTTTCCTTCTGATCATTTACTGCCTGTGTTTTCTTTATTAATGTGCATGACAATGCCAGTGATGTTCACTCATGCCTATTACTGCATTCAATGCAATGTACAACTGTGGCAACCTTCATTGTTAACTTGTTTTCTTAGGATTCCTCTTGCTTTTATGAATTTTTAATTGGCCTGTCTGTTGATGTGCTGTGCACGTACTCACTTACGTATCTTATGTTTGTGTACACTCCTTTGTTACATCGTCTACACAAGCCCTTACCTCAACATGGCTGTGAGCCTGTGTTGTGGGCTTGAGTTGGGGCCACTCAATGTGTAAAGTAGCTTGGATTCTTGCGTATTCATTTAGCAATGCTGCTCATCATGCAGACGAGACCAATTGTGCTAGCTCTAGTGTGACGTGCACGTGATGTTAATGAATCCCAAGGTGGGTTATGGTAATCCAGCTTTTAGAAGACCAGAAGGTTGAATCTAGCTAATTAAACCTACCTAAAGGAGGATGGCATAATGGTTAAGGTGCATACCTTACAGGGATTGATTCTCATATGGGATAATTGGCTAAGCTTAAAATAGCCCATAGGAGCAGTCAGCCCAGTACTACTCTAGGGGGAGGTTGGCATAATTGTTAAGGTGCTCACCTTCTACAGACAAGAGGCAGGGTTTGATTCTAACATGGGGCAGTTGGCTAGACTAAAATGGCCCACAAAGGCAGTTAATCTAGGAACCTATGCACAGCTATGTTTAATCTATGGGCTATTTATTTTTATGATATACTGTGACACCTCTACAAGAAAAAATAAATGACTCCATGAACCATCCTCCATGAAGATATCATTAATTCCTGTAAATTAATAATACAAAAGATCTATAGTTAGCAATATCATTTTTAGCAGAAAAAGTTCATAATATTATACAATAGGTAACTAGTGTTTCCCTCAGGTTGACTGCATCTGATTACATAAAAGAAAATGAATCTGCAGTTTCCACCTGTAGATTTGTGATTGATAGCAGCCTTTAAATTAGTTGTGTGGCCATGGTGGTGCAGAGGCTAGTGTTGCCACCTCATAGCAAGAGGTTCTCTGGTTTGATCCTTGGCTGGGGTGCCTCCTGTTTGGAGTCTGAATGTCCTTCCCATGGTTGCTTGGATGCTCTGGTTTCCTCCCACATCCAAAAGAGATGTTTTAGGTGGATTGGACACTCTAAACTGGCCCTAGGTGTGTACATGTGTGCCTTCTGTGGAATGTTGGGTGCTGGGCTGGCAACTCAACACAGAAAAACTCCACTGACAATCATGAGTGAACAGGTGATCCACTGTGGCAACCCCTAACTGGAAAAAGCTTAAAGAAGAAGCAGCCTTTAAATTAGTTACTTAGCACATTGAGAGTGTTTTTAATGCTCTATAATCCTATTACTAGGATTTAGAAATATACTTAGTGTAGTCACAGTATACTTACCACAGGTAAGCCTAGAAACATGATGAGGTTTAAGGCAAATAATTGATTATCTAGATGACTAAATCAAAGAATATTCTTCTGCTAATTAAAAAAAAAACTGCTTGCAAAAGTCACAGGACCTGCAGTGAAAGAGGAATTCCACAGCTGTGAATTGGAGTGAGACAACGAAAATACATAATTTACTTATTCATTTATTTATTGGTATTTGTTAACCAGGATAGTCCACTGGACCAGGAAGATCCCATTTTCAGTGGAGGCCTAGGGAGAAAAGCTCCATAGACACAGTGTAAAGCACTGATGTAGTGGTAGTGTTGTCATCTCACAGAAAGAGGTTCTCTCATTTGATTCTCGGTTGGGGTGCCTTCTGTACAGACTCTGAGTGTCCTCCCAGCATTCATGTGCGTTTCCTCCCACATTACAAAGACATGCATCTGGAGTGCTTCTCCCTGGGCCTCCACTGAAAATTGGTTTTGTTCCAAGCTGGACTTTCCCAGTAAACAAATGTCAAATAAATAAAAATAAGGATCTAAAGTAAAATTTGACATAGAATAGGAGTTTATATTTGTACAGCTCCAAAAACAGGCACATAGAAAAGTAAATAATTGCAAACAATACAGTTGAAAATAAGATTGGACAGCAACAGATATTTTTAATTGTTTGAACAATACACAACCAGTGATGCCCACTGTATTTTGAAGACCTAAGGGGCATAACAACATTGAGGAACCACCATTCAGCACAATTGCTGCGGCTCACAATTTGAAAAGATACCCACTGGCAGTATTTATTGATAGGGTTTTAAATACAATATTTTCCCACACCCCTCATTTAATTAGGCACTCATGGAATTTTCTACATGGTTTAAAAATGAATTTTGTAATAGTAAAACTGAAATTTTAATTATCGACATTGTGGATTTATTCATGAGTATTGCCCAGGACAAGGGGCTAGAATACGTTCATGAAACCCTGACTGAGCATAGTTTTTTAACTGATAACAGGGTTAAGTTGAGATTACATTTGATGGAAGTAAGCCTGGATAACATTTTTCTTTTTGTTTTTTGAGGGTGAATTTTATCAACACATTTGTGGTGTTGCCATAAGTGCTTCTTGTACCCCAACTTTTGCAAATCTAGTTTTGTGTAGTTGGGAAAGAACATTTGATTTTACTAATAATGTTTTTTTGATTATTATAAAATGTATCTGAAGTACCTTGATGGCATATTTATTTTGTGAGAAGGACCTAATGAATTGGTGGAAGAATTTATTAGATTCAAGAAAAAAGACACAAGTACCAACATATCCAGGTGAAAGAGTCCAAAAACAGAAAAAGTCCAAAGAATAAATCCACCAAGACAAACAGATTCAAAGATGTCCAGGTTCTTCAAGGTAAAACCAGTTTATTCAATGCATTCTTGAATAAACTGGTTTTACCTTGAAGAACCTGGCCATCTTTGAGTCCATTTGTCTTGGAGAATTTATTAGATATTTAAATGCCACCACTGTTTTTATTTTTTTTTTTTAATTTTGCCTATACATATAATTACATATATTAATTATTTGGATTCCATTATATCTATTTAATACATTTGTTTTGTGTTTAATATCTTTAGAACCCCCACTTTTAGTAATTCATACCTCCATTATCCCAGTCATCACCTACATCAGAAAGTGAGGTTTGTGAGTGGTCAGTTTATAAAGTTATCACATATGATTTTGGGTGATGACCTCTATTATTTAGAAGCTGACCAGCTGAAGGGTAATTTTCTTGATAGGGGCTATCCCCTGCATGCATTGGGGAAAATGACAGATGTGATCTTAGAACAAAAGGAAACCAAGTTTATGTGCATATTAGGGGTTGGTTTTAAAGAGAATTCAGTCCCCCACAATTATCATTTTGAAAGTTTGGAGAATAATGGAGGTTAGAATAGAGCTTTGGTTATGAAGTTTCGGGGGGTGGGGGCTAATGATATAATACTATTGTTAGAAGTAACTGGAATATTTTTAGGACAAATTAACTTATTGTTAACAGACTGGAGGAACAGCCAACTGTTGTATATAAAACAGGGGATAATCTAAATGATATTTTTGAAAAAAATGCTCCAGTACTTCATAGAGATGGTATTTACTGGGGTGCCACTAAATATGGAGTTTGTGGGCAAGTATCTATATCTTGGAAGGGAAAGAAATGCAAATAGATAATGTGCTAAAGAGTGGAATTACCTTTATGCAAGCTAACTGTGACTCCCACTGACTGGTTTGCTTAGTGAAATACCACACCTGCATTTTATGTGGGAAAAACCGACCACACCTTGAAGGAAAGAATATATGAACACATCCATGGCATTCAAACTGTGAATAATAGGAATGTAATTTACAAACACTTGTTGGTTTGTTCAGATTTAAAAAAAAATATGTTTTCTATATTGGACAAAGTTGAGTTGCGACCTAGAGGTGGTGCATAGGAGATGTGATATCCAGTTATTATCCCACCGAACTGCCACAAATTAATGTGACGTCTCCCACTATCCTGAGTCAGTAACTAAGGAGCTTCAATACTTACTACTGAATCCAATGGGAAACTGTCACTTAAACAGGAGTAATATTTTACAATTTTCCCCTAAGAGCACAACAGGAACAGGCTCTATAGCCTGGGATTGGATGGTATACTTCTGTCCACCCCTAATGTAAAGCCTTATTGCACACTTCAGAGCAATGTGTCCCAATTCAAGACCCCTGATACACTCACACTTAAATAAATTAAATATCACACATCCAAACACTTCTGGTAAATCCTGACACAGATTTCCAGCTGTGTCCCTTCCTCAAAATAATATGGTAATGTTGCCACCAAACAGAGTGTCTTCATGCCCCTTTAAAGGGGTGTCCAATTATGAAAATTAAATATTAAAACAAACAGCAGCAAATCACCTAAACAGGCAGGCTCTTGGAGTGGCTCTGGGAATTATCAAAGCAAGTATAAGCACTCTCAAATCACAAAAGAAAAACACTGATTGTCCAGCCACAATGTAAGTTAATAAAAAAAGCAAAGTGATTAAAAATATAAAACAGCAATTCCCAATAAACAAACAGAACACAGTCACCATGAAAATGAAATCAATACTGTTGGATAGAGATCCAATATTCAGAAAAATTCTAACTGATCTAGATGATCTAGATGATTAGTTATAATTTCCTAACTTACTAAAGAACAGTTTCCCTGATCTAAGTTATTACAACAATGCAAATGCAGGCTTACAATTCTTGGTGAGTCCTTTTTTGGGTATCTACTCTACAGTCCAACTGAGAACTGTCACTGACAACTGACAACTGACTTCAACAGGCTGTTTTATAGACTACCCTGTCAACTGTTGCAGTTCTAATTTTCATTTCATATTTTTAAATGCAACCAACAGCTATTTTCTAAAAGTTTCTTGCTGTCTTTCAGCTTCTGATAGTAACACATAGCGACTGTCAACATTCCATTGACATCATCTGTTGATCAGCTGATTCTAAGACAGTTTGCGTTTAGAATCTTTCTTCAGAAACATGCACAGTTAGAAATGTAAAAGGACACTGT
This sequence comes from Protopterus annectens, assembly GCF_019279795.1. NCBI lineage: Eukaryota > Metazoa > Chordata > Ceratodontiformes > Protopteridae > Protopterus > Protopterus annectens. Next base: position 1,129,437,941 of record NC_056727.1, on the reverse strand, counting down.
TCAAGTCTTTAAAACATTCTGTTCAAACAGATCATAAATTAACATCTAAGAACTTATTTACAATATCATAACTAGTCATGCTGGCATACAATACACAAGACAATCTGTAATTATGTACAAAAACTTGGCCAGACATGCTAGCACAAACAACAGTGTCTAATTTCTTCACATTTCTCCCCCACTATGACTCAAGCGCAGTTTTCAAGTGACTCTTCAAAATCGAAGTTTGAGAAAAATGGGTCTGTCTGGGAATATCAAATCAGTCCTTTCCTGGGTAATCCATTTGCCTTGGCATTATTAAACCCACTGTAACATTTCTCTCTTTCTGAGGAAACTTGGCTGAACACAATCCCCACACCCCAATTTGAAGCTTCCATTTGCACAGCAGACTTTTTCCTATAATCTGGGCTGGCCAACAAAGTTTGGCCTCCCAAAATCTCCATAGGTTTTTGCAATGCCTATTTGCAATCTGTGGTCCACACTACCTCATCCAGGTTATTTTTTTCTGGTTGGGTCAGTAAGGGTTGCAGTTATTGCACCACAACTGGGCACACAATTTTAACAGTACCCCGCTGTCCCTAGAAATGTTCTCACTTGCTTTTTAGCAACAGGAACTAGCCACACTTGAATAGCTTCCACTTTGGCAGGGTCTAGCCTAATCTTACCACTCCCCACTCTGTGTCCTAAGTAAGTGATCTCTGCCATACTCACTTGACACTTACTGGGCTTAATGGTTAACTTTGCCCTTTTAAACTGGTCTGCAAATGCCCAAAGCATAGTCTTTAATGTGGAGTTTAACCTCTCCACAAGCCCATTAGTTTAGGGATAGTAGGGTGTGGTTTCTAAATGTTTCACCCCACAACACTTCCACAAACAAGGCAGCAAGTCTGACATGAAGTTGGCACCTTGGTCAGTCAGTATCTTCCTTGGAAAACCTACCCTGCTGAAAATTTCTAACAATGAATTTGCCACCTTCACTATGTTAATATCACCTGCAAAGTGAATATTACAGACCATAGCTAGAAGCGGCAGATGGTAGGCTATAGACTCTACCAAGTGCCATACTGCTTTACTTTCTAGGCCACCTCCAGGAGTCCACCTTTTATACAACAAACCTTTGTTGCTGTATACAGACTCCCCTCTTCCTTGAGCCTGAGGTGACTCTTTAGCCATTCCCCTCAAGCTTTGTAATGTAGGGTCCATAAGTGGAGCCTGTCTCAACTCTACATTTGTGGCTCTCTCAAGTCCCCTTCAGCAGGAAGTCTAGTAACTTCTGAAAGCTGTACCTCACTGTCAATCTGAGTACTATCACTCACCTCCATCCTTGCAGTCACTGTGTCCCAGGGAACATCAGAACCTATCAGCAGCTGTAGCACACTTTCAGATGTACTGCTACAGGATAGCTTTATCTCTGAAACAGCGACCACATCAGTCCCAGCTTCAGGTATGAGATCTGTCTGGGTCTCCCCCAGACTACTGGACCTACATGCCTTTCTCCAAGCCTGACTATGTGTCACTGCATGGACAAAAGGTACTACACCATCAAAATCATTCCCTATCAGGACATCTGCAGGAATATCCTCAAACACAGCTACCTGTTTGCTTCCTCTTCCACCCTCCCAGTCAAGATGAACTCTAGCTACAGGTATTTGGAATGGGGTCCCTCCCAAAGCTCTGACTAGAATGGACTGTCCAAGCAAATGCTGCTACTTCTCTAACCACTATAGGCCTCACAATAGTTATATCAGAAGCTGTGTCCCTCTTAGCAGTACCCTGTTTACCATCTACTAAGATGGGATATAAATTTTGGTGATAGATTGGTACCTCTTTTGTTTCCAAACAACTTACCACTGGCAGTTTGTCATCACCCCTTACTGGCTCCCTCAAGTTTTGTTCTCACCTTGCCTTGCTGGACATTTGGCTGCTGTGTGGCCCCTCTGGTTACACTTAAAACATCTAATCCCTAACTGTGTACTTGGACTATCAGTTTCCCCTGTAACTGGTGTACTCTGCTGGAGTGGTTTAGTCTGCCTTCCATGGGCTCCCTTATGTCCATGTGCATCCTTGGGTACCCCTTTGTTATACATTGGTGCTCGTCTTGCTAAGTAGAGATCCCCTGTTTCTCCCCAGCTGTTATGCAGGTTATAGTCTCTGTCTGCTAACCAGATTCTGTTGTCATCAGGCAAAGTTCTGAGGGTTTGTTCTCTCACCAAAAGGTCTGCCAGTCCCTCAAAAGTGGTGATCTGACACCCACTTATCCATCTGTGAAAGTAAATGCTTAAATCAGCAATATAATCACATACACTTTCTTCTGCCTTGAATCTATGTTCACAAAATGTTTTCCTATAAGCTTCAGGTGTTAGTTTACAACACTCTAGAAGACAATTCTTAACTTTAACATAATTCAAACAATCTATATCAGACAATTTTGACATGGCCTGAACACCTTTACTATGGAGTAAGAAGTCAGGAGCCAAACCTAGAGCTCACAGTTAACATCCTACTGTTTACATACCTTCTCATTATACAAATAAAACTATCAAACTCATCCCTATCCTTGTATTGAGGAAAAAGCTTACTTACCTTTATAACTCGTGGGGTTTGGTTAATCCCTTCCCCATTAACTCCATGACCCTCTTGAAGGGTAAGAAGCTCCACTTCATGCCAGTGTTGCCTCTCATTTTCCTTGGCTTCTAAATGTCTCAGTCTCTCTTCAGTCTCCAGATGTTCAGCTTCCAGTTCATATTGATGATGCTTCTCTTTAGCCTCCAGTTCATATTGGTGCTGCTTCTCCTTTTCCTCAGCCTCTCATCGTTGGGCTTCCAGCCACAGTGTCTCTTCAGTCAACAGTCAATTGGCCTCCAGGCCAGTCTCTCTGCTGATTCCAGTTCAAGACGTTTGGCCTCTAAGCACAGTCTCTCTAACTCCAGATGAATTCTCAGGTCGTCTGAAGAAAAGTTGGACTGGCCTGTCTCAGCAGGCTGCATATCCCCAATACCAAACTGGATATCTTCTGAATGTCTGGTCTGAACTGAAGCTGTAGCTAAGGCTGAAATCATTGCTTAGTCAGGTCGGCATGCACCATCCTCTGGCTTCACGCTGCTTGGCCAACTGGTTCTTTGTCAGCTTACAATAGTCTTCTGCTGACATCTTTGCCTGCTATCCCTGACTAACTAAAAATAAATAAAACAGTGGTGGACTGAGATTCTGTATGTTTACTTTCTGGCTGTCAAGGGTGCACACCTTAATGACAACTACTCACAGGCTACTGATGTCCAATTAAAAATCCCACACCACTGGCACCAATTAATGTGATGTCCAGTTATTATTCCAATGAAATGGCACCGATTAAAGTGACATTTCCCACTATCCTGGTTCTGAAACTAAGGAGCTTCAATCCTCACTACTGAATCCAATGTGCGATTGTCACTTAAACAGGAGTGATATTTCACAATTTTTCCCTAAGAGCACAGCAGGAACATGCTCTATAGACTGGGACTGGACTGTATACTTCTGTCCACCCCTAATGTAACTCCTTATTGCACACTTCAGAGCAATGCATCCCAGTTTAAGACCTCTGATACACTCACACGTAAATAAATTATATCTCATACATCCAAACACTTGAAAGCCTGATGCAGATTTCCAGCTGTCACTACCCCAAAATAATACTGTAATGCTGCCACCAATCAGAGTGTCTCCACGCCCTTCTAAAGGGGTGTCCAATTATAAAAATTAAATATTAAAATAAATAATAGCAAATGACCTAAGCAGCCAGACTTTCGAACTGGCCCTGGAAATTATCAAACACTCTCAAATCACTAACGAAAAACACTGATTGTCCAGCCACAATGTAAGTAAAAAAAATAATATTGAGTAAAATGATTAAAAATATAAAACAGCAATTCCCAATAAAAAACAGAACCAATAAACAAACAGACACAATCACCATGAAAATGAACTCAGTACTGTAAGATAAAGATCCAACATTCAGAAAAACTCGGATCTAGCTGATTACTTATAATTTCCTAACTAACTAAAGAACACTGTCCCTGATCTAAACTAAATTACTACAACAGAGTAAAGGCAGGCTTACAGTTCTTGGTGAGTCCTTTTTTTGGTATCCACTGCACAGTTCAGCTGATAACTGTAACTGACAACTGACTTCAACAGGCCCTTTTATAGACTAGCCTAACAGTCAACTCTTCCAATTCTGATTTTCTTTCCATATTTTTAAATTCAACCAACAGCTGTTTTCTAAAATTTCCTTCCTGTCTTTCAGCTTTTGAGAGTAACACATAGCAGCTGTCAACATTCCAGTGACTTAGTCTGCTGATCAGCTGAATCTGAGACAGTTTGCCTTTAGAATCTCTTCACAACCATGCACAGTTAGAAATGTAAAAGGATACCATTCAAGTCATTAAAACATTCTGCTCAAACAGATCATAAATCAACACCCCGGATTCAATAATCTTCTGTGCAGGACTAGCTTAGTCATGCATGGAAGCACCTGTTTAGGAGCAGGACAGCAGCACATCATGCATATAAATGAAGGTGCACTGCCCGAGCTCCCAGTCTTACACAGAGCGTGTATGAGTGCAGAGGGTGTGTCTGAGAGCAGAGCTCTCAGAATAAACACACCCCTGCAATGTAGAAAAGCAGAAACTGTTAAGAGATGAGCGAGATCACTCATAGGTGTCAGCATATCCCCACCAACAGTTCCCCATGTGTACAACAGCAACAGTACTGAAACAGTAAATAAAGAAACCCTTTTATTTTTTTTTAAACACTGATTAAAGCTAACTGTAGGTGTGTGGGTGTGCCCATCACTTACCTACGGTTAAAGCAGCTTAAAAGGCTGAAGAGAATAACAAAGAAGATATATGCAAATGAAGCAGCACAGCAATAGTATAGTGGGCAGAGCACCCACCTAACAAGCAGGCATTCCTGGTTCGAGTCTCACTGCAGCACATTCCATTTTCCATGTGAAATCTGTATATGAACATTTTTTGCTGTATGATCTACTAAATAACATTTAAATGTGAACTGGAGTACTGCATTAAATGCACATGTGAAGTGTCAGTGTCATAATGAATAAGGCAGTAGTAAGCAGGTGTAAGCACAAATAAGCAGTAGTAAGTATATATATATGCACTAGTAAGCGTGTTTAAGTGTGTTTGCGCAGGGGTAAGCATTGCCTACACAGATTAAGCAAAGTAGAAGCTAACTGAGTGTAAGAAACTGTAACCGGAGGTTAGCATTGCTACTCCCACTTACAACTGCTTTAAAGTGCCTTAATCACTCTGTAACCAATGGCCCATGTTCTGTCCAGCAACAAAATAAACAGCTACTGCAAGCCTCGAACTCAGGACCCTGTACACTATAGTCACAGTAGTTAACCACTAAGCTATGACAGCAAAACATATGAGTGAGGTTTCAACAAACAAATGTTCACCATTGGAAAATCAAACCGAACATGTGAACTGAATCTATGTACAGTGTGATGTTGTGTAACCTGCTACATAACATAAATATGTGAACTGGAGTACTGCAGTAAGGCCAGATGTGAGGCGTTAGTGTAAGAAAGTGTTGAAGTCCCCAGGACCCCATACAGTGTACGTACACATGAATCACATATACTAGACACAGATATAACATGTAACAAATTATAAATCAATGTCAAAAGGACAATATAATGCTAATTACATATTAAGCAATGCTAAGCATTGCACAGGTCGGCATACGTGGTGTAAGCAATGTGTAGGCCAGCTAATTCAATCTGCCCAGTGGTATGGCCCTTTAAGCAATGCTAACATTAGGTAAGCAGGTGTGCCCATAGCTTAGCCTTTTCAAGACTGTCCAGTCATGGGAAAGTGCAGGAAATTGGGCATATTTAAACCCCACAGGCACCAATAATCCCCATAACTGGTTGCAGCTCCCTACTGTAGGCAGAATGGCTGGAGTAGGTGAAGGCACTCAATTCAGAGTGCAGTGCTGGGGCATTAATGAGTTGAAATACATGGTGTGGCTCCTGGTCAAACACCATGAGCAGAGACTCCTGCAGGGCCATTACCAGGGCTCCCAGTATAAAGCAGATGCCTGGGACAGTCTCGCTCACGACCTCACTAGTGCCATAGGTATCCCCCGGACTGGTGAGCAAGTCAGGCATCACCATGCTGACCTGAAGCGGTGTAGGGGGCATCTACTAGAACAGTGGATCCAGGAGTGCAGGCAGATGGCTGATGCCCCAGTACTGAGTAAGAATCGATTCCACTAAGTATATAATAATTGCCTCGCTTGTGTGTACTATGGATAGGTATGGCTAAATGTCACTGTATTTCACTGACAGCTGTAGATGAGCGGGCTGTGAACCAGCAAGCCCATGCCGCTAGGCTGCAAAGGCTGCATCGCGAGGCAGGTTAGTAATAATCTTGCATGAACTGTCATATCCTGTGAATAAAGGTATAACCCCTGGAGTGCTTGTGTATACTCTGATTTAATATGTTGTAGTGTAGCATGCTATAAATAGTACTGTAGTATTAAGCAATGTTACCTTAGTATTAAGCAGTGTTACCCACAGTGTGGGTAACACTGCTTAATACTACAGATAAAATGTGTAGGAAGTTCTATATAGCAAGAGGTAAGTCATATTGTACAATTGAGGGAAACTTAGGGAGAAAACATTTGAAAGCTTTACACCAATTCCCTCATAGCACAGTGTACTGTGATGTTAACTGTAATACCTTTACCACACACAGCAGGGATTGAATTCCGGGAGTGGTAGTAAGTTGTATACATAATCATACCCCACAGCTGTACAGAATTTGTGAGAATGTTCAGATAGAAAGCTGCATGCATAATTAAACCCAACAAATGTACAGATTTTGCTAGAATGTACAGATAGTAAGCTGTAAGCATAATCCTGACCATCGACTGTACAGACTGAATCAGAATGTTCAGGTAATAAGTTGTATGCATATTCATACCCCTCATTTGTTCCGATCTGCCCAGCATGTGCAGATAAATGGCCCAAATCTGCTGCCTGATACCCTGTTCCCCTGAGAAATCAGTGTGATGATCCAAGAAATGTAGGCAGCCTGTGATAATATATAACCGATAGTCAAACCTGTACATAGAGAATGTATATGAAAACAAACCTGTCATTGTAGCATCACACACAATGTGTATGAGAGCAAATCTCATAATATGTTGCATTAACACCTGCATCCTGTCAAGCCTCAACCAGAGTGTGTGCAATAATGGATTGAAGGGTATGTGTATAGCATCAACATGGAATCTGGCAGTATGTGTAGAAATTGTCAGGTAGTGTTCACAAAGATCTTCTCAACAGCTATAACAGGTAAAAGGTGTAGACTATACATTAGACACAGTCCACGTATATAATAAACTACAAACATACCATTGTACAAAGTAAGGCTAATGGGTAGTGTAATAATATATGTAAGGGACAGATCACTGCAGTGACTAAGAAAGTTGTGAAACCTACAGGGATATATCAGTTGTTAATTGAAGTCTCTCTCTTGTCCCCATCATATGTGCAACAATAACCCAATTATACACCTCAATGGGTATGTTTGCTCTTCAACTTTGTGTTGGGACATATGTCCTATTGGTTCATAAATATACACATTTGGTTCTATGCAAAAAAATAAACCCATATTGGCGGCCTGTTGCCATCAATAAAACCTGCATGCTGTTGTAATGGCCACTGCTGTGCCATATATGCATGTGTTCTACTCGCTATGCAACTGGTTTAAATTTGATGTCTTGGGTTAATGGGTATACCTCTGCATGCTATTATAACTAATCCTGAATACTGTTGACTATTATTAACCCATATCTGTCTGTAAACAGCAGCACCATAGCTAATATGGGAAGGCTGGTCCCAGCGGACCAACCTGTCCCACCTCAGCTGGCCATGGCACCAGGCACCAGCACATCTGGGGCCCGGCCTAGGACCTCCTCCTCTGTAGGCCCTGCACCACCTTCAGGTGGAACCACCACAGGGGATGGGGCTTGGGCCCCACTGGGAGCAGGGGAGGAGAGGAACCAGTCACCCATCATCAGGTCCGGGCCGTGGTGCGTAGGGAGATCGATATGGCATTTAGAGACCAGCTATGCCAGCTTGAAGGCCGAGTGGCACAATTAGAGGGCAAGCCTGCCCCTCCTACCAGCTCCCAGCATGGCTACCTTTGGGGCCGTGAAGGTGCAGTGGTAACTGCTCATGGGTGGGGACCTCAGTCCCACTGTTTCCATTTGGGGGCTCATGGGCTTGCGACTTCCAAACACCCATCCTCGTCCAAGGTGTTTACCCCCCACATGTGTCATATACTGCCCCTGTATGTGTCTAGTTTGTCTTGCCTGTTAACCTACCCAACTTACCTCCCCAAATATACCTACTACCCCTCCCCAACATCACACTCTCACCTGAAAAAAAGGGCAATCTGTTCCCACAAAAAAATCTTGGCCCATACATAGCTGTCCATTTCGCACACATGTCCATTGGACACATGTAATCTGGTCTAATTGGCTTCACAACGAATTTATGTTGTCTCACCCCTCTCCCAGGGGTTTGAATGTCCAAATCTACCTCCAAATTCAGTGTATATGCACAGCTGTTGCTGTAGAAGAAATGGGCAGCTATGGACCTTCCCTACACCCTTCCTGCACATCCCTAGCTATTTTCCCTACTGTCTTTCTCTCTTTGTGCCCCTGTTTCACCACTTTCCTATGAAGCCTTTTTTCTTTTCTTTTAAAGAAATTAGCGTGGGGGTAAGCGGTAGTAAGCACTTTAAAGCAGCAGTAAGCGGGTTTAAGCCTGTTTGCACAGGGGTAAGCACTGCCTACACAGGTTAAGCAATTTAGAAGTTGAGTGTAAGACTGTAACCGGAAGTTAGCAGTGCTTAGCTCTGCGCAAACCCGCTTACAACTGATTTAAAGTGCCTTAATCACTCTATATCCAATGGGCCATGTTCTGCCCAGTAACAAAATAAACAGCTCCTGCAAGTCTCAAACCCAGGACCCTGCACACCACAGACAAAGTGATTTATCACTAAGTCATGCCAGATACAAATAAATGTGATACTTTCAGAAACATATTATCCAATCCGGTCATGCAACAGTACAGAAAATGTATACCAACATCTAGATGTATGTCTGTGTAAATATATTAATATCTAAACAGAGACAACATATCTATATATGTAGATATATATATATATATATATATATATATATATATATATATATATATATATATCTACAACTATATACATATATATCAATTATATGAACATATATACATGCAAATGCCTATATCAGCACATATATGTGTTTGCACCTATATGTCTACATATACACAGCAAGTTACATATGTATACACAGATGTATACCTCTGTAGGTATATATGGACATAGTTATATATATGTTAGCAGATATATATATATATATATATATATATATATATATATATATATATATATTTATATGTCTATATAGGCATATATGGCCATACATCTGTAGATCGCAATGGCAGATGAACAAACACACATATGTCCACATGCACCATTAATGGGGCTGAGAGGCCCCACACACTATATGTCTTGTACAAATAGGCATCACCCCACAGCCAAACAGGTCCTCCCTGCAATACACTACCAAATGTTGCAGATCCCATAACCAGGACCTGACACAACATGGGCACAAGATGTTACCAGTACTACATCCCACCTGTATGATGTCAGACTTGTATTGGTAACATATCATGCAGTACAACCTGCCTCCCATAGGAAATGTAATATGTGGAAGCCATCAATATCCCCAGGATACAGATACACAGACACAGGAAGCCACCCATACAAATGGCAATCGTTGCCTGCAACATATACCCAAAAGAGGTCATAGGAAAAACACCACACACAGGCTTGCAGAAATGGAAAACCTTTAATCGTGTACTATTACAGTTCTATATGCCATGTCATATAGCTGTTCAGACACTGACAACCATATAAACAGAGTAATGCAACTGTGAAACAGTTACACTAATACAGTAGTCTGGAAAGGTTCACAGCTGTTGCTGTCCAGGCCAAGCCCTTCAAATTGTGCAATAGCGAAGACAAACTGGGCCACAGAATACCAAACAATCAACAATATGTAATACAGGTGTATAGTCCAGCAGCCTCTATCTACACTCTGTACAAACTCAGTAGGTGGTAAAGACATCATGTGACCACATGGGTTGTAACTGTTACATAACAAGGCATAACTGACACCATCACGAGCACACTGACAAACAGAACAATTTGTATGGCAGGAGGCAGTAGGCTTGCATTAACCCATTTCATATAAGTAATGTAAATATAGGTGAAGTATATGGTACTGTACATCCAGATACCTTAAGGCAGCTCACCCCTGATAGCCCCACATTTTGTAACAGCCTAGGTCATTTATGATGCTCCCCCCAGACTCAATAATACAGGGCCATATACCACTGTTACGTACACTAGCCTCAAGTGCATAAGGGCACACATGTATTGTGTAGGTGATGTCCACACATATATGGCCCCAGCCCCACTGTATGTGTGGGAGATACAACAGCAGTGGACTGATGGCAGCAATGGCAGTGTGATATACTCACAGCCCACTACAGAATAACAACCGGCAACATGACATATGTGCAAAGCTTGGTATGTAGGTGGAGGACAGAGGCTGGAACACAGGCACATATGTGGACAGCTATTGCCATACACTAATCAAGTTGCTGGTGTTACAGGATAGTCTGCAACATACCCTTAGTCAGGGAATTGAGGTTAGAAACAGAAATGGATGTAGCCATGCACTGATAGCACTCAACACACACACACTGCCAGTGTAATATCTGACACAGGACCTGTGTGGTGGACAGACAAAACATGATAGGCATACCTCTGGCCAGCAAGAGGATAGGCCCACAGTTGTGAGCTATGCAGACAGACTGCATTCCAAGGTAAACTAGTATGTACACACACACCCTGTAACACCAGTAGTATACAAAGCATAACACAACTCTACTTGCAGTCTGTCTGTAGTTCCTGATCCTCCTACAAATATGTGGCTGTCCTGAGTGTGCTGATTCTCCTGTAAGTGGTATTGCTACCTGCTGTGTGTAACATTGATGCCCGCACACAGGAAGGATGTCCATCACACAGGAAATGTATAGGGTCCACGCCCACATGATGTAGGGATTTATAGTGGGTGGTTGCCATGACAGTGGTAATTGGAAGTACTACACATGTGTAATCATATATATATATATATATATATATATATATATATATATATATATATATAGCTATCTGGATAAGTATATGTACATATATTTCCACCATACATTCTGGACATGGAGTGTAGCCCTACCACAGCCCCTATAGTCCCAAAGTCATAGTGCAAGGGGATGTCTGGTATGTATAGCAGGTATATTAATAGACTATTGCTACTGTCATTAGGATTGTCTTCACAGACATAGTGTGTGGGAGGTCACATCTGCTTATAACATGTGTGCCATTGGCTACTGACAGACATCCTAAGGACATCATTGTAAAGTACTGCTGCTAGCATGTAATGCCCCTGTGGACTGCAGCAGAGATATTGGCCAATATATGTGGAGATTCTGACACACTCTGTACAGTCCAGAGGTATACACATAAGCCCTTAGTGCAAAATATGTGTACCATGCCTGACAATATAGATGTAGGCAGCCATGTAGATGGGTATAACACATAACGACTGGTGTACATTTGCCACCATAGGTTATGCATTCATACACCCTTGTCTGGCCTGACACATAATGACCGCTGGTACAGGGGTGCCATGGCCACATACAACCCACTAGATATTGACATACATCTGTACAGCATCCCACTGCTCTGTCTGACATACATGGCAATTAAGGTGGGCCTGGCAGCAGTACATCTGGCAAGTATCTGCACATGGCATCTCACTGGGTAAGTACACTAAGCTGCTAGTCATGTAACAATGCACTGTGCAGGCTACAGTCAGACTGCCTCAAAACTGGTTTCTATCTCCTATGGGGAAATTCACATGTACCTGCATATATAGCAGGCTCAACAGGCATGTCACAGCACAGAGTAAGATACACCTGTGTGAAAGTGCATACCACAGCCAATGTGAACACAGCCAGAGCCACATATGGTAAGCTAGCATAATATTACAGTATATGGACTATCTGTTCTACACCATCCTCATATGTGCCATTCACAGACTGACCCTACACATACTGGGCTACTACACAGTTTAGTCTGATGACTGTCTGTGGTATGGGACATGTGTGTGTGTTACCCTACAAACGTATGCCAATATGGTAGCATACAATGGAGCAGCATGTAACATCAGATAGGAGAGGAACTAGAACAATGACATCTACCACAGTCTATACACAGGCTAAAGTACATATTAACAATACACACACTGCTGACATTCACCATAAGTACACAGACCGCAGTACTGTGCCACATGGATTACCTACTACAGAGCACTCAGAACATATATGTGATGGTGAGTGACATCTGCAACAGGGATACAGTAGCTATATGGTAGGTAACGTACACGTGCCTGTCTGTATGAACAGGTGCCAGCATCAACACAGCCACACTCTCACAGGGACACAGACATAGTGACACACTTGGCAGGGCCAGGAGTACAACACATCAGTAGTGGGATTGCCACAACACATCACTGTGCAGGTATCACATGCACCACATGGGTCATACAGAGGTTGTATGGGCAAAGGGTACGAGGAGGTGTCTGACATCAGACAGCATGCATCAGTATGTCCATGGGGGGTTGTAGTGAGTGTGGATGTGAACATATGCACCATACAATGCACACATAAACACACAGGGTGCCAGTATTGACATGCATAGGTACATGTCTGCACAGGTGTGTGGTGGTCGATTGTACCAACAGGCTAGACAAGGTAGGCAATGGGTATACCATGGCATAAGGTCACATAACAATTGTCTGCATTGTGGCTCAGGGCTGTAGTTTCTGCATTTTCCCCCACAGGTGGGTATTGTATCCCCCATCCAGTCACCTGGGTGACTATTTTGTGTGGCCAATGCTGTGCATCGCTTGCCATGTATGTGTTCCTTAGTCCATGACATGGACGGTGTCTGGGATGTGCACACCTCCCACATACATGTACAGTGACATGTGGAACTGTATATGGGGTGTCTGGCCCATGTTGTGAACACAGATTATCATAAGATGTGCCAGTCTTGCCCACCTGTGGCAGGAACCAGTAATGGGCAGCAGGTTTACTCTGCACCTACATTGATGGCATGCTAACAGCATTCCCTGGTGTCAGTGGCATCTGTCCATACAGGGCATGTTGTCAGGCATGGTATGTCCATTGCGGGTCACATGTGATGGCACTACAGGTGGTGCAGGTGTCCATTGGGGAGGTGCACTCTCTGCATGTACGTGTATATTGGACAGATGGACAGGGTGGCATGCCTTCTGTAGCCCACTGTTATCACTCCATAGTTACTATCAGTGGCCATTATGCAGTGTACTACCCACATATTGAGGCATGTGTGTGTGTGTGAGACGTGGGTTGAGGGTGTGCTCTGGGTAATACTAGGGTTGCTAACTGTAATTGCCTGGCCTTGATGTCATATGTATGGATATGGCTTTGCACCCTAGCCTCTCTGCTATTTCACATCTGTTATCCCTGTGTGGTGGATATTGTGATATATAGTAGGGCCACCATATAAGAAATATGCAAAACCTACTCCACATTGGCCACACACTCACAGCCACCTCTCCACAGGATACAAGTTACAAACACACACACACACACACACACACACACACACACACACACACACACACACACACACACACACACACACACACACACACACACATAAACACACACCTGTCATGTCTGGGAGTAGAGCCCCTGCTTAATTATTTTATTACAGCACTACACAGTTATAGTACGCGCCATGGACATTACTGGAGTACTCCTTCCCCAAAGGTGTATTTCACAATGAATGACATCAGCAGGATTGCCAAAGTAGAGCATTTGAAATGTACTGCGAGTGACTAGCCTAAAATGCATTGATCCCTACATAGACAGTGAGACACACACAAAATATCCGCAACTGACATGTGTGGGTATAGAACCCCTAAAAAGGGATCTATGTCACACTACAGCATGGAGCTGTTATAGAATACACCACAGGGATTACTAGAGAACTCTTTTCCCAAAGGTGTATTTCACAATGAATGACATCAGCAGGATTGCCAAAGTAGGCCATTTGAAATGTATTGAGTGTGACTAGCCTATAATGCATTGCTCTGTACACAGACATTGAAACACACAGAAAACATCCAGAACTGCCATGGAACCCTATCACACTCCAGCAGTACGCAGTTATAGGGCACGCTACAGACATTACTGGACTACAATCTTCTCAGAGATGTATTTCTAGGTGGGAGACAGCAGCCTTGCAAAAGTTGAGTATATGAATTGTAAGGAGTGTGAGTAGCCTAAAAAGCACTGCTCTTTACACAGTCAGACACACACACACACAGTTGTCAAGTCTGGGGTTAGAACACCTACCTAACTACTTTATCACACTACAACAGTACGCAGTTACAGGACGCGCAACGGAGATTACTGGGTTATGACCTACCCAGAGGTGTATTTCTAGGTGGGTGAAATCAGCAGCCTTGCCAAAATTGAGTTTATGAATTGTAAGTACCCTAAAAAGCATTGCTTTCTACACAGTCAAACATGCACACACAGGTGCCAAGTCTGGGGTTAAAACACCTACCTAACTACTTTATTACACTATAGCAGTACGCAGTTACAGGACGTACTATGGAGATTACTGGGCTACAGTCTTCCCAGAGGTAAATTTCTAGGTGTGTGACATCAACAGCCTTGCCAAAGTTGAGTATATGAATTGTAAGGAGTGTGAGTACCCTAAAAAGCATTGCTCTCTACACAGTCAGAGAGACACGCACACAAACAGTTGCCAAGTCTGGGGTTAGAACACCTACATAACTACTTTATCATACTACAGCAGTACACAGTTACAGGACACACTACAGAGATTACTGGGCTGCAATCTTCTCAGAGGTGTATTTCTAGGTGGTTGACATCAGCAGCCTTGCCAAAGTTGAGTATATGAATTGTAAGGAGTGTGAGTACCCTAAAAAGCATTGCACTTTACAAAATCAGACATGCACACAAACTCAGTTGCCAAGTTTGGGGTTAAAACTCCTGCCTAACTAGTTTATCACATTATAGCAGTACACAGCTATGGGACGCACCACAGAGATTACTGGGCTACAATTTTCACAAAGGTGTATTTCACATTGGATGACCTCAGCAGGCTTGTCATAGTAGGGTTATGGGGAGGGCAGTGTGTGCATGGGCCATAACACATTCATGTATGGGTTGGCACGCCACATGCGGGCACACACGGGGTCATATGTCACAGGTATGTGTATACAGCTACTAGATGACTACTTCCTTATACAGTCATGTTGCACAGCTGGCACGTGCACCACATAGTCTGCAATGCTGACAAATACTGGTGAATAGTATCTGCAGTGAGTGACATCTGCACCTCATGTGTTTGTGGCCCTTTGGTTGTGTGCTGGTTGGGACAGGCCTGGATGGCTCCTTGTCACAGTCACCCTCTTCCACACATCTATGTATGTGTACCTTTGGCTTATTATATTGTGTTGTCCTGACATATATGTGTGTATTCCTATCCACTGTGTGTGCAAGACATGAGTGGTGCATACTGAGGAGTGTCTGCACTAACAACTGCAACTGCCAGATATGTGTGGTCCACTGGTGTTTGCAGTCATGACCTTCATGTGTTTAAGTGTGTGAGCATGCCCAGTATGACCTTTCAGTATGTTGACTGACATTGCCTTCATTTCTCTAAGTGTGTGAGCATGCCCAGTATGCCCGTCTGTATTGAATGTGTGGATCATGTCCAGGTAGTTTGTGCTGCACTGCTGACCTTTGTGTTGTACACCAACAGTTAGCATGCAGTCTCTGCTTGGTATCCATCGATCATTTGGCTTTGACTGTTACTACATTTCTGCATAGTAGGTGGGGGGGCACACCTGACTGTTTCTACATTTCTACATAGGAGTGGGGGGCACACCTGACTGTTATTACATTACTATGTAGGAAGGGGGGCACACCTGACTATTTCTACATTTCTACACAGGGTTGGGGGGCAGACCTGACTGTTATTACATGACTATGTAGGATGTGGAGGGCACACCTGACACTTGTACACATTCACTATGACTGTACTGGTATGTCAGGTACTCCATTTCATTCTGTATTGCTAACTATCATGCTGACTAGGGGCATACCAGTATACTACAGATTGTGGCTTTGGTTGCCCTACATATTATTGTCTGACTTCCTACCCTTCAGAACTAACATCCCACTGCCTGCCCTGCTGTGGTCTCTCTGTGTAGGCCTGGGGGGGGGGCTAACAATAGCCATCATTCTGGGGCCATGGCACAGGCTGTGTTTGGGTTTGTATATACCTGTCCTGCTGGCTGAGATTGTTTTTGGGTATGTGAACTGTCCTGACTGGCATGTGTGGGTCATATGGACACACATGTTGCTCAGCACATTTTATGCAGTGGGTTTTGTCACCCTGTGTAGTACTGGCTAGTATGGTGACTCCAGTATGTCTTACACATGTCAGGGTGCCACTATGGGTGTCTACTGTCTGCTGCCATAACATTCGGCCACCCATTCCCTTTGCATGCTTACATCCATACCACAGCTACAGGTAACAAAACATTCTACTCCATTTGGCAATTGTTGGTTGATTGACTTACCTTCAGGGTGTGCCAGACTTGTGGATGGTGCTGGAGGGCTGCCTATGTTAGATACACATAGTACACTCCCTATACATGGTTGAGCACAGGTAGTGTCATGTTTGTCATCCCTTTTACTGTACGTGTGAGTCAGAGAGAGGTGTCATTCCCTGTGTCCCTCCAGTGTCAGTGTAAGTGTTATGCGTTGCCTCTTTGCCAAGGCCAGGGCATACTGGGCACACCTCCTTCTGCCTACTGGGGCAGGCTCAGTTTGTTCTTCCTCCAGGTCATTCTGTGCCTGTGAAGCCTTGGCATTGTTGGGGAGCTGTGTGGTCCTGCCCCATGCTGTTCCTGCTGTAGCTGTTTCCGCAAGATCATATTGTGTAGCATAGCACATACCATAACAATTTGGATACATGTAGAAGGTGAATACTACAAGGCTCCAGCAGATCTGTCCAGACAGCAGAACCGTGACCTGATCATCCCAAACATATGCTCTATTATATGTCTGGCCTGTGCATGTGCCTCATTATGGCATTCTTGTTCAGGTGTGTGTGCATTTCTGATGGGTGTCATCAGCCACAGCTCCAGTGTTTACCCAGCATCTCCCACTAGGTGACCATAGGGGATGTCCCCATTGGCAAATCTCTGGTACAGCTGTGTCAGATGCCATATGTGGAAATTGTCATAGGTTCAAGGGCAGCCAGCACACAGGTTTATTATATTGCCCTGGGCATCACATACAACCTGGCAGTTGATAGAGGGGATGCCTCTGCGGTTGATATAGGCCTTACCCTGCTCACCAGGTGGTGCTTTGATGCATGTGTGTGTGCAGTCTATAGCACGCACTACCCCAGGGTATTCTGCTATTTGGTGGAAGAGACGTATATTGCTGATCAACACCTCACAGGTGTTGAGGAAATATACGTGCTCACTGGCATGTGCTGACATGGTATCCAGGAACTGGTGGAATACTCTGGATGCTGATGCCTGTGAGATCCCCATGATACCCCCAGTTGTGCTTTGGGTAGTACCTGTGGCTAATATACCTAGGCCTACACATACCTTGGTATCCACTGGGATGGGTTCCCCTTGGTCAGTTTGGTGTGTCAGGTGTGGCCGGCACAGCTCAACAATTAGCTGTAGGAGGTCTCTGTCTACCCTATAGTGCTCCACTATCTCCAGCTCATGTAGCCCCTGGTAGGTTACCCTGGGTCTGTACACTCTTCTCCATCTCCTCACTGTGGGTTGTTCGGCAGCATTCACATCCTCACCACCCTCAGCCTCTTGCACATGTTGTTCTATATTGCCTGCTGCAGCCCTTTTCAATTTGTAGGTTTGTTTGTTAAAATGTCCCTGCTTGTATACATCGGTGGTGTAGAGTGCAGGAAAAACCAGAGGGGACGGTGTTTGCTTAGTTTATAGTAATATTCTGAGCTGGGCTAGTCTGCTGCCTGTGTAATTGGCTGATTCTGATACATTTCACCTGCCAGCTATGCTAGTTCTCCTTGAATACCTTCCTACTGCTGTTTTCCCTTCCCATTGCTTTCCTGTTTAAGCCCGTGTGTGTGCCATGCAAACAGAGTGCTCAAATGTGCACACTGCTGTTATTTCCTGGTTTAACTTCTTTTTTCTTCCTGTAAAACCCGGTGCACGACACGCACATCTGCTTACACTTTGTAAAGAGTGCTAGGCAGGTTTAGACACACCCCAGCTAAGCTAGGAGCAAACCTGAGCCACAGGGCTCCAATCCACTTACAGTATTCCTGACACACACCCCTATGATGTCACCTACCTCCTAGGCTTGCACCCAGCTATTCATATGCTTACACTGTTGGGACCTGCCTCACATGCTGGGGAAACTGGGATTCACTATCCTTCCCCTCATTTGCATAGGATTGCCTGCTAATGCATAGTTACATGTGTCACACTGAGCCTCCTCCCTTAGCAACCACTATTCACTGGCCAGGTTGTCTTCTGCCTGCCATTGACTTGCATGGCAGAATACTGATTTTAGTTAGAATGCTTATTTTAGGTTCATTTTCTTATTTTCCCCCCGATCCAGTTTGTGCACTGCTGCCCTATGCTTAAACAGCCAAGATCGGCTAAAAAAATAAAAGTTGATTTTTTTAAATTTTTTTTATTGTTTGCAATGTCAGTGGCCTTACACTTGGCCATTGGCATGCTTCCTCAATGATATGCAGCCTTTATTTAGAGCTGTCATAGCTCCGTTTTGGATTTTGCAGAAATGTACTCGGTTACTAACCGAGTACATATCTGCAGATCGCACTAATCTTGCATGGACTGTTGCAAGCTTCCTGGATTGCAAAATCACCACATTTGCATGGATTTCACCTTCAAATGGGATGATTTGCATACCAAGTCTTAGTCCGTGCAAGATTAGTGCAGGAACGCTCATGCACGCCCCTGCAGCCTGTTCCTGGATCGCACTGCATACATTTTGCCTGCGTGAGATCCTACACCAATCTTGCACTCAGTGCAAGCTTTTGAGAATCCGGGTAAGAACTTATTTACAATATCATAGCTAATCATGCTGGCATACAATACACAGGAGAATTTGAAATTATGTACAAAAACTCAGACAGACATGCTAGCACAAATAACAGTGTGTAATTTCTTCACAGGAGATACAATTAGAATACAGAGAACTTTACTGACAGATTAAATTAAAAGTAACTGGCAAACCTGGGATTAATGAAAATATTGCTATTTATTGCATTTTAAAGTTGAAATTGGCTAAGTGGTAGGGGTGTCAATGGTTTACATTATTTATATTTAAGACATTGACATACATTATTTTTTTTTAATTATTGTGTTAATTATACGTTTTAGATTTAAACTTCTAATTATATGGAATGTATGAATTGTTGTATAAATGTATAAATTATAAATAACATAAAGTATCTGATATAATAATTTTCCTTTTTTATTGATTGATATGTCCTTTAAAATGTTAATAAATGTTTTTTAAGTATTTGTGATGTATATAGTATAAATATATTAGTGCATTAATTGATCATTCTTCTGACAATGTCCAGTTTATGTTGCATGGATGAAAGTGCTAAGCCTTTTGTATAATAAATTGTTTGCTGTGGATTTTTTTGAGTTTTCTGTTGGCCACCATATTTCCCTAATTAAGACATTCTTTTTGTTGGTTTATTGGATTATTTAATGCACAATTGCTTCCTTGGTTTATTCTATGCTTCTAACAATCCTTATGGATCAACAGCCTGGTAAATACTTAACCTGTGTGATCTTGGAGATTATTGGTGCTCATAATATACTGTTTCAGTTGTATAACTTCTCAGTAGAGTACTTGTTCATAAGTATAAGATGGAACTCATTGGATATAAGTTATTTATTCCATATTTCACATTTATTCTAGTCCTTTTAATTCCTTTTCCAGGGTTATTGTAATAGCTTTACTGTTTCATATGTGAGTACCTCACTCAGGCGCATATTGTAAAGCTGAAAGATTTAGAGCATATCTAGATTTTCCATGTATGCTCATTAGATCTAAGTAGGTTAAAACATTTCAAAGCTGCTAGAATCTTGGATGTTGACCAGTGTGCATAGTATTTTAACATTATTTTTCAAGAGGAAATTTGCATATATCCCATTATTTCTTGATAAATGGGGTTTTGTATATTATTTGTTTACATTAATCCTCTTCTAACCAAGTGTCTTCCCTGAACACCTTATCTGAGGAAGACTTACAGTGGGCCTTGCTTCACTGGTTAGCATTGCACTGTTTTCAGTAAAATTCAACATCTCATCAAAACACTAGGTAATGCAATATAAATATTTTATGCAATAAATCTTTATTAACAAAAATGATTGATTATGCAGCTCAACTAGCACTAGTCTTTACCAATATGCTAATTTTGTCAATATTACAATTTCAGAGATTTTAATGGTCAGGTATACAGCATATGATTTAAATATATGCTCACTCTACATTTACATACAAATATACTTAAACTTCTCATAACTTATTGTAAAAGACTGACAAGTGTGTATAATAGAAGCCAGTACATTATAGTCTTAGAGTAAAGTCAATTACATTTCCTGTTATTATGCCATAAAAATTAACTAATATCCTTCCATCATATTGTGTCTTACTTATACTGCTCTATTCTCGAAGCATCTTGCCAACTTCTACCAAAAATTACATTGTCTCACAACCATTTTGTTATCTTTTTATTATACTTATAAAAATGACTGTTGCATCCCTAGTGGACATAGCCTTTGTCCCTATTCATCTGGAGTACAATAGTCTTTTAATGATACAGGAAATCTTCAGCAGACTCAAAGAATTCTTTACAAAAGTTATGTTAGGAAAGTTTGTCTTCTGCTTTAGCAACAGGGTTCACCTTATTTCTTAGCAACCTAGCTCCCATGGGCTACATATCTGTCACAGCAGGACAGTTAAAAGCCAAAGTTGCATGCCATTGTTCTAACAAGCTTCATGCCATGCTGAATTACAATGCTTTTGTCAGCAGAAAATGTCAATCAATAGGCCACATACACAATTTTCATCCACACATTTAAAATATCTATCCAGTTTCCCTAGGTTGTAAGCACACACACACACACACACACACACACACACACACACACACACACACACACACACACACACACACACACACACATATTCTTGCTTCTATATCCAGCTCATCCAATGGCAAGCAATCAGCATAATGCAGAAACAATGACCTGGATGTAAATGTAATTTCAATTTGTCACAGAGATATCTTCAGTAATCAGCCTGACAATATGCCTTTGGGATATGAAAGGAAACTGGACACCCTAGATGAAACCCACATGATTATAATAAAATAGGCAATATATATATATATGTATCTATTTAGCCTTTGTTATTCAGAATAGCTCTACTGGATCAACATAATTGCAAAGGGGCCCTGGAGATAAAAAAGCTCCTCCTAGAATACACATGGAATTGCATATCACATACACTGTGGGTGACTGACAATAGGACTTCATACAGTTGCACACTTAAATAAATTCATAAGACTCCATATTTAAAATTATTTTATCCTTACTGCCTGCTAGATATCATCACTTTCATGACCTAACCATTGTATTCATTCTTCAGTTGACAGGTGATTGTGGGGGGTGCTACCATCTGTGCAACCATCATGTTATTTTTTTCTTAACCCTAACTTTCCTATGTCTCCTACAGCCTCAGAGTCACAGCCCAAGATACTGAAGGCTTGACATCTGTTTTTTCCTGTATATGCAGCTCATACCTACATCAAGTGGTGCTGCTTGGTATGCCATGTTCATCCATGATCCCCAATATTGCCTGCTGTTTCTAAGAATTTCTGCTTAGTATCAGCATTACAGCAGATATTAACTCTCACCATACCTGACTGAATACTTCAGCATCCAGATCAATAACTGATCTGAGGTCGTATGAATTACGTTCAAGACTTTATTCCTCTGTGCAAATGAGTTGAATATTGAGAATATTCAAATTCAGTACAAATATATATATATATATATATATATATATATATATATATATATATATATTAAACAAGGAAACATTGAATCTGTGCAGATATTTGTCACTGCTTCAGCTGTAACTCTAGCAGGTGTATACAGATTACAACATTTTTATTTAGGATGGCCTGTATAAACAAGCATTAGAAGTAATATTTTTGCATCAAATATACGAGAGTAACATTATTGATGCATATTCATTATTTGCTTGTTTCATTTCTAATTTATTGCATTCTGACTTCCAGTACCAATACCAACTTTAGTAGACTACTAAAGCTTTGACTGCATTTTTAGGATGTGGGTGTAGTAATCCAGCTGTCAAATATTTGAGCAAGTGTATGTTTTTCTCAACTTAAGCCTTCTTCTGTGACAAGATAGTACTACATTCAATAAATGGCACTCCTGCACTTCCTAATTAAGCATTCACCTAGATGGACTGCATACTTCAGTCAGTGTAGTCAAGGTACACTGCTGGAATTATGGCTCAGTAAAAATCCATCTTTTTCTCCAACCCTGGCCACCCCTACACCTGGGCCTCTAAATGTACACATGCTTTAAGTATTACAGCTGGGTAGCCTGTCAGGTAAGAACAAGTTGGAGGTACTGTTAGTGTTTATCAATAGGGATTGTAAAAGGGGGAAATGTAGTATCAAAAATTAACCTGCATCTCTGAAGCAGATACATTTGTTTTCTTTAGTGAATGAACAATGTAGGGATTCTTTAAAGTTTTGAGATTGTCAGTTTGTCTGATAGATTCAGGCAAGGAGTTGCAGCAAGCAGGTGTGACTTTAGCAAAGGTACTTCTACAGGTGGCACAAGTGAAGACATGTCTTTGCAACTCGATAGCATCAGAGTCATGAAGTGCAAATGTAGAGTATTGGAGAGTCACTCTTGATAAGGTATAGACTGCACCTTTCATGCAACAACTTGAAAGTAAGAATGTTTAGGGGAATAGATGCTCTAGCTCAATACATAGCCATTTACTTTAGCATGGTGTAATACAATGATATTACTTGTATATTGAGAGGTGGCTAAAGCTAAATATTTGGTTCTTGGCAGACTGGAAGAGACTGCTGTTTTGTGATTAACTGAGGCTTATGATAGAAAGTCCGTATTCAAACTTGGGGTGCGGCAGATTTGAAGACAATGGAACTTTTAGCTTTGATAGTGAGAAGATTAGAGATCTCATAAGATATTCTTAACTGAGTAAGTACTTTATGTATTGCAGCTCAATGTGTTTGTAAAATGTGTGATGCTGATGAAAGAGTAAACCAGAATGTATTTGTTCCTTGAGTAAAGGGAGAAGAGAGCCCAATAAATCATTTATTTTGTGAAAATTTGTATAGGATGAAGCATAATGTCAGTTTTAAATACCATCACACCAATAATCGCTATCAAATTCTTTACTAAATACTCTCAGTGATTGTTAATTGTAGACAGGTATATAGTACTTGTACCCATGACAAATTCTTGCATCTTCATTTCACATAGCAGTTTCCTTTATCATCACCTGCCAAATGCTTCATGTAGCCCAAGGTCAAATGGAACATGTTGTTAATATTATGATTTAATGAAGTTTAAAAGACAAGCCACTATTCTTCCAAAGTCTGTTGTACATGTTCTGTTGACCAGTGCATGCATGTTTTCATATGCCAACACTCCTGAACATTTCCTTTATAGTTTCTGATGTCTACTTGGATGCCTCATAAAATTATTTCATCCTAAGCAGCTCTGGCTAAATGCAACTTTAATGCAAATAGCTAAAATATATTTGATAAAAACATTTTCCCAAACCACGCTTCAAAATAATGTCAGTAGTCTCACAAACCATAAGTGCTACAGGAAACGTTAAGGAGCAAAGCAAATTGGGGAACAATATCTTCAGTAATCAACCTGACAATATGCCTTTGGGATATGGAAGGAAACTGGACACCCTAGATGAAACCCACATGATTACATGGAGATCCCACACACTGTAAAATAACCCCCCCAACAGAGAACTGAACCAGAGTTCTGTGGGCTGTAAAGCAACAACACTGACTACAGTGCTGCTTTGCACCCAAATATGGACATATATTTCCAATGACAGCACAAATCAAGGCAAAGTTGACATCTATTAGCTATTTCTTTCTTTAAATGAATAACTTATTGAACATTTAATTGACTAACCACATTGTAAGCAAACGTGGCAACATCTAAGCTTAATGCATGCATGATCAGACAGATGCAATTGAGAAATGGCAGCTAAATTTAAAGCTAAATTGCATGTTGCATAACCAACAATAAAATAAATATTTATTTTGAGTATAAAAATGTAAGCTTTATAATAAAATAGGCAATGTATGTATGTATCTATTTAGCCTTTGTTATCCAGAATAGCTCTTAGAAACATGTTCTGCTTAAGCTGTGTAGCTCCGGTGTTTACTTTCTAGCTATGGCACAAAGAAAATAAATGAGAATAATAGAAAATCAGCTGAAATATTTAATTAGAGGTAGGTGGAGATACCCTAGATGCAGGATAAGTGGCAGTATTCTGCCAATCTTTTTAAAACATTAAGAGTTTAGTTTTTTTAAAGAACAGGAACTACAGTGCTAAAAGAAGTCCATGTAATGCACCTGTTTGGTAGTAAAAGATTTAAATGCAATGCATGACAGCAAGATGTATACAGATAGCATTTCAAAGCCCAACACTGACAAAGAGGGTAACACAGAAGGTAGTAAGATAGTCTGCATTATGGAAAATTTGAAGGCAATAAAAATATCCAGCTGCTGTAAACAAATGTTGACCAAGGCATATAACAATATGTCATGTTAAAGTAAGCATCATTTAGGCTTCACCGCACTATATTTCATAACAAATGTGAGGCACACTAAACATGTACTGGGAGCATGATTAACAAGTGTGCTGGTATAAACCCATTTATTTTGCCATTATAAACATCAGATAATTAGATTTTTTTACTTTACAGGCAGTCTTCTTTGACCTTTTCCCACTACAGTGCGATGTCGGAGTTGGTGTATATAATTAGCAGGAGTTGTGGGGGCACATCCCCCCCCCCCACATGAGAAGGGTTAGGTGAACAGCCATCAAATATGTACCTGGTGGTTTTATCTGTGTCTGGGCCGACTATGACTGTTCAATGACTTAATTTTCATTGTTATGGCTATACAAGGAAATGGCCATTTTATGTTTAGTGTTTGATGAGGAGCCATTTGAGTAAAGTTTCTTTCAATGGGTAATTATATACCTGGTAGTAGAAGGGGTTTTTCCACTGCAAAAATGTAGCTTTTGTTTTGCTTCAAATCTTTGTTATTCAAATTGTTGTACTCTGTATCTTAACGTTCAAACTTTTGATAGTTCAAGTGTTTGGCATAAACTCATATGCACATATACATATAGTGACTTCTTTATGCTGTCACTAGCACCCTTTAGTATTACTGCTAAGATACCTTTGTGTTAGCCACAAGCATAATTCATTACAAACCAGTCAGGATTTTTTCATTCTTTTAGTTAAGAATAATGTTGTGACATCCATAATATCCCTTTGCCGTACATCTTTACATACTATTCTTTTCAGAGGCATACCCAATGTCTGCATAAGCAATGACAGTGCTTGATGACACAATCACTTCAACTTACTACCACCATTTCAGATATCAGGAAGTGACTGTACACCATGTTATCATTTTTCAGCAGTAATGAAATCAGAGCATGTTCTGCTGTCATATCATAATGTAAGTATCCCATGTCACAATAAACTGATCTCCAACCATAATTTTGTTATTTCTGGTTATAGCTTATACCTTTGAGCTTCAGGTAACATCACAGTCAATAACCAAGTAGCATCTGATCAAGACAACAGCTGTTTATTTTCATTGTTTCTGTTTGCATGAATAAGTGAACTTTAAAGTGGAGCAAAAGTTAGCAAATTCACCTTTAGTGTAGAAGGTTGTGGGTTTTATTTCGGCATCAGCTGGAGGGATTGGCGACACTGCACTGCAGTTTAAGGGGGTGCATCCCTCCTGAGTGTGTCATCCTTCAGGTGAAACACTAAACTGAAGTCCCAAATGCTTGATTTAGTGGTAGTTCAAGTGGAAGTAAAAGATCACCTGGCACCTAGTACAAAGAATAAGGGGTTGCGGTTGCTTAATTATATTAACACTTTTCTATCTTTCTTTCATTATATACACAATCATTACATTTACACCTTCCTGGGGATTCAATAAACTCTGTGTGAGCTTTGCATGAAGCCTGCATGGAGTTTACTTGTTTGTGCAGTGAGCAAAAGCGCTAATTACATATTGCTGCGCACCACGTTTAAATGTAAATAAGTGCAGTTTCGTAGCTAGCAACAGTGTTGTCAGCCAGGAAACCATGGAAAGCAACACAGATAGCAGCCAACATATATACCTGTTTACCTATGGGCAAACTAAGCATGTGGGATTGTGCAGAATGCCACAGTGATTGCCAGGATTAATAATATAGCAATGTATATGGTCCACACACATGCCAGCACAGTGTATACAGTACAGAGTATTGTGGAATCACATTTCAGGTATCCTGTACAAAAGTAGTGTAAATGCTCTCTAGTGGTACATGGACTGTCATTTAAAATAATTCCAGCTGGAGATTAACCATTACGTTGGTGGATGGTTAGCTGTGACACATAGCTACACCAGTGTCTCACTCACCAAGCCCATTATGGCATAGCACTCAAAAAACAAGTTTTCTTGTCATTGGAGAATCAATAGTGAGACACACGGATGTCCCACTCACCAGATTGGACAATGAGAAAGTCATGGTCAGTTGCCTGTCTGGTGCCAGGATTCGCCAAGTCGCTCATACACTCTTGTCTCTCACAACAAGTACTGTTATGATTCTGTCATAGTTCATGTTGGTGTGAATGACCTGAGATGTACCTCACTGTAGTATATGAAGAGAGACATGATCGAGCTTTCTAAGTATGTGTCCCAGGCAGGTACTCTATGCAACATACATACTACCCTCACCTAGAATGATGCAACAGTATAAACAAAAATGATTTATTTCAATAATTGGCTCAGTTTTTGGTGTAATTCCAAAGGGGATCCAGTTGCAGTCTGCCTGGGAAGCCATGGTTGACAAACCTTGCTGCTTTGCCCAAGATGGTTTGCACCTGGAACCCCTAGGCTTTTGGCTGCTAGCAAAGGCTCTTGCCTCCTCCATAGTGCCTTTTTTAGGCAAAATCTTGAAAACAACATTACCGACATGAAATTAACCAGCCAGAAAATAAGGATCATGCTGTAAAATGCTCGGAGCTTAAACTAAAAACTGCACTCCCTGGTAGCACTTCTATCATTAGAAGATGTAGATGTCTGTGCAGTCACAGAAACCTGGTTTAAGGCCTCAGAGCATACCCCGGCCTTGCAAGGCTACAATGCCTTCCACACCCTTAGACTGCAAAAATGAACAAGTGAAAACCAAAGGAAACTGTGTTTCAATCTATATTAGAGATAAATTCACCTCACGTCTAGTTAAACTGGACAACTCCATGGAGTTACTCCAGGTCCAGGTTACAGTGGGCAAGACCCCATTCAAGTCCTAGCCAGTTATAGATCCTCATCCATGGGTTACACCACCCATGGGCCCTACTTAACCAAACTGAAGACAATATCAATTTTACTGAACACACTGGTTATGGGGGATTTCAATTATCCCATCATCAACTGGGAAATCTACTCTAGCCCAAACTCACTAGCACTAAAGTTCCTTGACTTTGTGAATTTAAATGCCCTGGAGCAAATTGTGCATACCCCAACAAGAGGAATAAACATTCTAGATCTGGTCCTCACCAGCATGTCAAACATGTGCAATGCTACAACTGTTGGACCCTCATTAGTTAAAACTGACCACAAATCAGTCACCTTTGAACTAGCACTAACACCAGAACTTATAAAGGGTGAAATCAGACTAAAAAACTTCACCAAGGCAAACTATACCCTCCTATTTGAAGGTATAAATGCATTCAAAGCCCCATCCCAAGCTGAAAGTGGTAACTGTGCACAAGTTTATACTAAAGCCCTGTACAAACACTTGCATAAGTGTATAAACAGAGCTGTACCAGATAGAATCAAAACCAGAGCCCCAAGTAAAATCAAGCTGTCATGGTGAATCTCCAGCATCAACAAACTCTACAATAAATGCAAAAAGTTTCTCTCAAGAAAAGAAAGATAAGGACCCGACAATGAAAAAGCACTCTCCTCAGCTTTAACAGCCAAATAAGACAACTTGTCAAATCCTCCAAGAGCTCCTTTGAGAGAAACCCAGCAAGTGCTACCAAAGATAACCATAAGGCCTTTTACAGCTATGTATGCAACCTAAAGGGTAGGACCCAAGCATGTGCAGAACTGATGGCCAATGGTATCATTCACACTGACACCACAGAGATAATGAACCTGCTAGTGGATAGGTCTGGCAAATATTTCACTTCCTTATCCCCGCCTAACTTACAACAAACCCTTCTCTAAACTGCCCCCCACCTTACATATCTGAAGAGCAGGTCTTCAAAGCCCTGTCCAAGGCAAAGAACACGGCCTGTATGGGACCCAATGACATCCCAGGCAGTCTTCAAAACAAGCTAAAACATGAACTAGCATCACCACTAAGTACCCTTTTGAATCATAACCTAAACAAAGGCCTTGTTCCTGCAGAATAGAGAACAGCTACAATTATTCTTCTCCACAAAGGTGGCCTAGAAACAGATCCGGGGAATTACAGATCCATAAGCTTGACCAGCCTCATCTGAAAGGCTATGGAACATATCATTATGAACCTAATAAATAAAGACATAGGTGACCTTTAAACCCTGGATCCTACCTAATTCAGCTTCATGAACAGAACATCCTGACTGTTAAATCTGATGGATTTCTTTCAAAGTGTGACCAAGGCCACTGATGAGGGCAAATCTGTACATGCAGCATACCTCAACTTGGCAAAGGTTTTAGACACAATCCCACATTCAGGCTTTACTGAAAAAACTTAGCAAATTGAATGTAAACCCTTTCATTGAAGATGGGTTGCCAACTGTGTCACAAACCAGACACACACTATTAAAGTGGGTGACTCTACATCAACCAGCAGACCTGTTACCAGTGGGGGTGCCACAGGAGTCAGTGATGGGCCCCCTACTGTTTGGTATATACTTCTCAGAAGATCAGATCAAAACTAAAGGGTTGTGGCTGATCAAGTTTGCAGACAACTAAAAACTAGGTGCAATCATTGAATCCTCAAATGATGTCAGTATACTCCAGGATGGTCTCATACAAACCAATGACTGGTGTATTAGTCACAGCCTCAAAATGAATGCAAAGAAATGCATCATCATTCCCTTTGGCACAAACAATGTCCATTCACACTATCAAATCAATAACAATACCCTAAGCACCCATGAAGTGGTAAGAAACCTGGGATCATAGGTTGACCGTGACCTTAACTTTGACAATCATTTGTCTACCATTGTAAGGTAAGCTTTCCACATAGCTCTCTTGATTAGTAAAGGCATTGCCTCAAGAGCAAAAGAAATTATAACCCCCCCATACTCAGCACTTATCCTGGCCCATAATTGAGTATAACGACCCATTCTCTATGCACCATACTAAGCACTTAAAGCAATTAGAGAGACCTCAGAGGTTTCTAACAAAGAAGATCAAGGGCCTCAAGCATGTGCCTTACATGACCCAACTAAAATCCCTGTCACGATACTCCATATCATATAGACTTCTTAGGGGAGACTTATGCCTGGCCCACAGAGCAACCCAAGGACCAAACCTAATGAACTTACTGCATGTATGTAAATCAAATGGGTCTAGGGCCATCTGTTCCAAAGACTTAAATATATTCTGCGACCTAAATAGTACATGCTGGAGGGACAGATTTATCTCCCAGCCACTGCCATTTCTTTGGAACAGACTACCAATTCATATAAAACAGAGCACCTCTATGTCTCTATTCAAGAGGAACCTGTATGGGAAGGGACACAGTAAATTTGTATAGGTGATAGTGGCCACAACCCTCCTGGACATGGGCAGTCAACATTAAATACAATCTTATTACACTGGGTTGAAATGGCTAGGCTTAAAATGACCTCTGGGTGTGTATTGAATAGGGACACATAGAAGAATTATAGGAATGAACTCAGGAAAAGTGGACAGGTGAAACATCTTAATGTGCAGAAGAGGACACTTAAATGAAGACAAATATGGCAGGAACACTAATCACAAATTGACATGGTGCATCACAGACTGCACAGTGTAAATGTATATTATGTGACTGTCACACAGGGGGCAACAATGAAGAAGCATGTCTTTGTGATATGAGCATCCTAGTATGTACAATGGAGAGGATATCTATCAGGGATGTTATCTACAATTGGGGATAGCTGCATATTGTGAAGCTGTGCAAAATGAGTTGTCTGAATATGTCTATAATGTCAGCAGAGGTCTCCACCAAGGGGGACAAATAGTTACAGGCTCATGGACAACAGTAAACTGAAGCACAATCATGGACAATATCAGAATAATAACACCAGTAAGGGTAATCGAGCACACCTCATGACACTGTAACATCTGCTGCGGGTGTTAAGAGGGACACTGCTATACCTGTATGTGACATTATGAACAATCCAGGCTAGTTGACAGATGTGCATGGCGCATATATATATATATATATATATATCTATATATATATCTGCATATATATATATATATATATATATATATATATATATATATATATATAGATATAGATATATATATATATATATATATATATATATATATATATATATATATATATATATATATATAGCACAATCCACACTGTCATGAATGCAACCCATGCCATCAGTGTTGTAAAATAACTATGTATATACAGTGTGCATCACTTACTAAGCAATCTACAACAGGACCTAGCGGATCAAATTACCATCCTCTGTCTCTATAGCCTGAGAACTGGCTTGGTTCCAGTGCAGTAGAAAACAGCAGCAGTAATTTCCTTGCACAAAGGTGGGCCATAAACCAACCCTGGGAAATATGGACCTATAAATCTAACCATACTCATCTGCAAAGCCGTGAAAAGAATCATCATGGACCTTATCAACAAGGATGCAACTAAACATTAAACTCTAGATCCAACCCAATTTGGCTTTGTTAAGGGTAGATAATGCTTATTAAACATAGTAGACTTATTCAACAAAGTCACCAAAGGGCTGGATGAAGGTAAGACAATACATAACACCTATGTTGATATGGCCAAAGGCTTTGACAGAATCCTCCACTCAGGTATCATTGAGAAACTCTCACAGCTGGGGATTAACCCTTACATTGGCAGATGGATAGCCAATTGGCTCATTGACAGAACACATACTGTGAAAGTTGGTGAAACAACCTCTACCAGTAGAGCCATCACCAGTGGGATACCACAGGGATCTGTGCTGGGCCCTTTACTGTTTGGAAACTATTTCTTGGAAGTCCAGGCTAAAGTATATGGCCTTTGGTTTACAAAGTTTGCTAATGATTGCATCTTGGGTACAATCAATGAGTCCAAAAATGATGTTTACATATTACAGGAGGACCTAACACAGACAAATGATTGGTGCCAAAGCCACATGATCTACAAAGAAACACAAAAATGTATCATTATATTTGCCTTCTGCAAAGTGGAATTCCCTGCATAGACAACATCACCTTAAGGTCAAACCTAGTGCTGCAAGACCTAGGAACACAGGTAGATAGCAATCTGAATTTTGACCACCAAGTTTCCAAAGTTGTAAGGGAAGCCTTCTACATTGTGCACCTCATATGTCAGGCCATCATATCCAGGTTTGAGAATGTTATAACACCACTGTACTCGAACCCCATCAGGACACTAATAGAGTACAATGCTCCCCTTTGCATGTACCTCACCAGATACCTGCAGCAGCTGGAGAGAATGTGGGGATTTCTGAACAAAAAAAAAAGCAGGGACGACAAACCATGTCATGACATACGTGGATGGACTGGAAAAATGGTCATTATGCTGTATCATATAGGATGAGATGACTTTGCCTGGCCTACAGGCCAGTCTCTGACCCTCCCCTGATGGGAAAGCTTCACATCCACAAATATAATGGCACAAAAGACACTCACTAGGGATCTTAACCTAGCCTGTGACATTAACAGAACAAGCTTGAGGGACAGCTATAGCTGACGACATCAGCAGAGTCTGTTGACAAGAAGATGGTAATAACAGTGTCCAACAAGCTAGTGTAACATGCTCTCTTTAATGTCAAAAAAACAGAAGCAGCAAAACAAACTAAATAAATAAAAATGCTGGCAGGCAGAGTTTCACAGGCACAAATCACTCAGGTGATGATAAATCAAAGGTGTATTTAATGATAAAAATACACAAGAAAAAAAATAAAATGTGAGCGCTTTCGTTAAACAAGTGTTAACTTCATCAGACACCATTAAACTGTAAGACAGACATTTATATACATATAAAATCATTCTGATTGGGTAAGCAAAGCGAGGCAGCTAGCTAAGCAACACTGAGACAGAACATTAATTAACCCCTTGATGACTGTGTTACAGTTGAAACTGTTGCATCTTAAATACAAATAAAACTTGTAATTGAAAGATAAATTATTAGTCTCATACTTGTGTCATGAATGATTCTAAATAGGATAAAACTAAAACCAAAGTTATTTTTAAAATCTCATGTTAAATATTCACATAATGCTAAAATGTTTACCAAAACCAAATACATACAAAAGTGCTTGTGCTTAACAAATGTTTTGAGATATTTTGTTCCTTTCTAGGGCTTTTAATTTCAATACAGGATAATGTAATGTCAAGCAAGTGCACACACACACACACACACACACACACACACACACACACACACACACACACACACACACACACAAACACACACACACCAGTTGACTGCAGTGAGAACAGAAACCCTACCTATCTAAGTACACAGACTACAGAACTGAGTACTTCATCCTAGCACCATGGCAAAAGTCTGACTTTTACATGGCACTATGACAATTTATAGTGGGTGACATCAGCAATTAATGTTGGAGAGAAAATGTTGGGAGGCCTGCAGGAAATGGATGTGTAGGCATGTGCAACTGACAAAATGTTGGTGCTCCATGGGTGTGGAGTGGTAACTGCAGGATACTCAATTATGCTCTTCTGACTAGATTGACACATATACACGCACACGTTGATTGCAGTGAGATTATTACCCCTACTTATCTATGCACATGGACTAAAGAATTCAGTACTTCATGCAAGCACCACATCACAAGTCTGTCTTTTAGAAGGCTGTAGGACAATTTATAGTCAATTGGAGCAGCAGTGGATGTTGGGAGGTCTGTATGAAATGAATGTGTAGGCATGTGCAACTGTCAAATTATTGGTGCTCCATGGGTTTGGAGTGCAAACTGCAGGATACTCAGTTAAGCTCTTCTGACTAGACACACACAAACACACACTCACACACACACACACACACACACACACACACACACACACACACACACACACACACACACACACACACACACACACCAGTTGACTACAGTTAGATTAGAATCCCTACCTATTTAAGTACAAGAACTAGAGAAGTCAGTACTTTATGCAAGTGCCACTGTACAAGTCTGACTTTTACAAGGCTGCAGGGCAACTTGTAGTAGATGACATCAGCACTGGATGTTGGAGAGAAGTTGTTGGGAGTCCTGCATGACATGGATAACTAGCCATGTCCAACTGTTAAGATATTAAAGTTCTGCATGTTACCAGATTAATGAGTGCACACTGTGTAGTATTTGGTGGTGTATGTCCAAAGTGCAAGTATACTTTAAGAGGCAGGTTTGCAAATTATAGGCAAACAGGTGTCCACATTACTACAAGTATTGGAAAATTCTAATGTGTATTGTCATTATAAAGATGTGCATGGTATATAAGAAAGCATTTATTTATTTCTGTAGTGTAGTTAATATATTTGTGAACAAGTACTGAGAGGCCATGCTTACAGTGCATGATGGGAGATAACAGACAGCTGCACTGTAATTACGTGTTATTTTCTTAGATAGTGACTTACTTTTGTTTGTTTTTCACATGTAGTTTCATAGCATGAGGACTAGATGAACAGTAAACAAACACTTTGCATAGGGCACTGCTGAGCAGTGAGCTTGACTGATGGATAACAAAGTGTTTGGTCATGCAAGATACATATTTATACTGCTTTCCCTGTTTGCACATAGTTAAGCTTTGAGCAAATGTGAGGCTCATTGATAAAATAATGGGAGTTCTGACTACTGAGTGCATGAAACCACACCCGCTGCTTAGCTGACTCTGTGGCAGCAGTTATAAATGCATTGACACATTTCTTTTGGAGTCCAGATGATATAGCTTTCAAATCCAGGTGTATATAATCATTTTAAATAAGTAGTAATGATGGAATGTAATAATTATTTATACTATATTCACTGTGTGTTAGTGTGTGTTACCTTAGCACCACATGTTTAAGCGACATTGCGCAGTGTTAACTGCACCAGTAAAGAGACATTCACTATCACTTGGCATTGGTGTGTGATGGCAAATTTCACACAAATACAGAGGCCAAAAAGTGAAGGGTTCAATTGCTTTATTGTTTACTTATGTATGTTATGTGTGATTCTATTTTTGACAGATAATAGTTGTTAAAATGGGGTAGATAGGAAAGTGGTGAAATGAAGGACAAGAAGGGGAAGAACAAAGCAAAAGCAATATAAGAATGTGCAGGATGGAGGTAGGATAGAACCATAGCTATCTATATCTTTAACAGTGTAACATGAAAATATGGTATAGAACATTAGCTGAATTTGGACTGTCACCTCAACAAAGAAGGGTGACAACAATGCAGTTATGTTGTACAGCCAATTGAACTGAACCAAGTGTGTCAGGAAGAAATGTGTATGAAGTAGAGAGCTATGTATGGGAAGATATATATTTTTATTGGGA
Source organism: Protopterus annectens (assembly GCF_019279795.1). Taxonomy (NCBI): domain Eukaryota; kingdom Metazoa; phylum Chordata; order Ceratodontiformes; family Protopteridae; genus Protopterus; species Protopterus annectens. The sequence continues at coordinate 1,129,402,472 of NC_056727.1, read as the reverse complement.
CAGGTCCCTTTTTCTTTTTTTAACTTCAGTAAGAGAGAAAAATGTTTGGTAAGGAACATAGGTATTTCTGGGTCAGGGAAGTAGGGTAGGTGAGGAAGCAGATGCAAACAAACAGGACAAACAAGACAAGTCACAGGGATGTTGGGGGACCCAAAAGGTTGGGGGATACCACAATTGGGTTTAGGGTGGGACAACAGAAGCCCATGCCCATCACACATGAGGACAGTGAGAATCTAGTTCTCACCTCATATGTGCTCCACTGTTATGCATTGCTATTATTTATAATTATGTTTAAATTGCTATACGTGATATTTAATATAATGTGAAATGGAATTCCCTGTATTAGAACCCAGGAACATGTGTATGGCAGCACAAAATGTATACCTTTTGCCACAGAATATTGTACTAATACTTGGATATTTTACTGTTCATTAATATAAACTGAACTGCAACAAAAGGAAAACATGTTGACCTTCTTGTATTAGAACATGGTATCATCTGTATTGCAGCCCTATACTTACACTTGCTGCAACAGGACTAATTAAATAACAGTTCGATATTTCTCTATTTATTATTAACTTCTGTGTGTTAGCTGCTGCACAACGTCACTAAGCAGTATTGCGTGATGGAACACAAAAAATGCAACAATGTATCCTTTTTAAAATTTAGAATGTCTACGTTCTGTCTGCAGATGTTCTGTCCACTTCCTGTGTGGGCAAGTAGTCCAAATCTGAGCGATGGTAAGTGTCATACAAACAAGATAAGCAAAACCAAACTTGTTTCAGCCTTGTGATCAATGTTTATTAGATGTTATCCTGAAAAGGCAAAGGTGGGACTTGAACCCTGATGTACACATAGTTTATGCTGTGTGTTTAGCAGATGTGCCCCCCCCCACACACACACACACACACATGTGATTCATAGGTGTAGTTGATGTATCGATTATCAAAGAAATACATTACATGACATTTATTATATTTATTCATTTTTCTTGTTTGCTCTAAGCCACACACTGCACAAATACTGGTATGAAAAAAAAGAAATCTATAACATAAACAACACTACCAAATATATGCTAATACACACAAAAGATTTTTAAACAAGTATGGATTTGAACTCTCACACCAATGAACCTTAAAAACACAGTGTAAGGCTGTCTAATCCCTCTTTACCACAGAAAAAGCTTTGCAGCAGTGAAAGAAAATCATTGTGCATGCAAACAAGTCCAAAATCAACTACACTAACAAAAAGACATATGACAGTTGTACACTTTTGATTTGTTTATACATGTATTCATTTTGGATGTAGTGTAATGAGTGCTCACACAACCATTTCTTACTGTTTGGAGAAATGCAGCTCTGTCTTATCTCTGTATGCTGTTCAATCGTCTCTTACCTGAGCAGAAATCTGAGACATGCAATCTGTAAGGTTTTTTTTTTATAATTGTCCTTAAAATATCAGAGAATATTAAATGGCAATAATATACAGTTTTCAATCAATGCATGGGACTTTAAATTTTACTGAATAAAAACTGTGAAAAGATTGACACAATTACTTCTACACTTTATAAGTCTGACCTGACTGCCACACCCACCAGAGGTAAGTGAATCTAAATTTCTGTTGTGTTTTCCTTCTCCCTACCAGTAATAATTCACAGTTGCACTCCATTAGCATCAAACACTGAGGGAGTGCCTGCAAGCCAAGAATTTGGGATTCAGCAATTCTAGTGAGCTCACACCTCATTTGCATGTTCACTCTGCTCACAGCCCTAAATCTAAACACTATGAAATGTTAACTATGTAGCTAGGGAACCTGAGAGTGAGGAGACTTGTTTATGTTGATAACACAGTTGAAGAACTATCACTTTGGGTTTATCTGCACAGAAGAGTACTGATCTTCATAAGGTATGATTGCATTTTTCAGTTAGATACTGGTTATGCTCAGACATCAGTTATAAAAATATTTTTATTTATGTATTACCAAATGCTACTTTATTTTGTATGTACTTTTTAGCAGTCTACTGATGTGTATAGGCATTTTGGTCATGGCTTGTTACATTCACAGATGTACAGACTTATAAAGTTTCGTCACAAGTGTTAAATGTCACAATTGTTTCTCTTTACAGTCTTCTATAGTTATTTCCGTGAAATGTAAATATCATATATTGTCATTGACACAGGGGTATTAGCCTTCTAGGATAGCCCATAGACACCTCTGGGAAGTGCTGGCCAAAGGTACAGGTGGCTGTCAATTGCATCAAAACAGATGTTCTGTGGTAAATGTGTACACACGTTTTTGGGACAGTTTCTTTGATAGCAGTTATAACAATTCACTGAAAGTTCTAATTCCTTTCTTTGGTTGCAAAATATTATTCTCTTGTTGTTTTCAGGGGGGGTAGTGGGCCCCAAGACCCATGTTTGTGTTGGCACACAGAAAATTGTCTGTACAGAGGTTTGCTTTGCTATTGCTACTCTCCTAGGTTTGGATCCAACCTTGCTTTGTTCCTGAATGTGATATGTTAAAACCACATAAATCCTCTTTTTTATATTTGAATATATTTGAATGTTTTTCTCCAGTGGGTAATATTAAAAAAAAACTTCTTCCTTATGTGTTATATCTAAGCAGGACTTTTATTCATATGTATTATCCTTCTTTTCTGTTTTATGTCACCTAGGACTATGGCACCAAAGCCTCCCAATCTTTGCAAACTGCCCTGCAAATGTCATTCTACAAGCATTTAGGTGACATGGTGGCTTTCTGCTTGAGAGAGGCTGTGGGGAATATGTCTGGAAGAATGCAAATTTGGCAGCAGACCGCGGAAGATGTGAATGATTTTGGGGGCCACAGCAGGACATATGATCAGGTGTGTTATAGGACCACCGACATTATTTCATCAACCTGGAAGAGAGCAGCTTCTGCTGTGACCTATGGACAGATGGCCACTGAAGAAGGTCTGCTACAGAGCCACCACTGACACCAAATGAAGAGTTCCTAACAACTCTCAGAGATCCAGAGAACTCAATGGAATGTGCACAACAACATGTGATTGATGTTGGTGCAGCTGCTTCAGGGAGGACAGATATGCCCTAGAAGGAGCTTCTATGTAAGCTTAACTATTGTCATTTGTGAAATTTTCCTTGTATAGTACAATATTGACAGCAATACTTAGGTTTTTTACCAGTTTTTTTTTTTTTGGAGGGGGGAGTACTTGATACAGTTAACACATTCTGGTTCTTTGCACATGGGCTTGGGGTGCATGCTTGTTGTTGTATGTGTTGTTAATTTACATAAAAAGGGCCAAAACTTTATCACCCCATGTGTTACTGTTAATTGTGATGATAGTATCCTTACCTTTTGCTTAACTTTTTCCAGTACCATCCTTCCTAGGAACTGAGGAGTAATCCGCACAAGGTAAGCCAAACATTTTTATTTCAGTAAGGGTGAGCAGTTCACAGACATATTTATTTTAGCTGTGTGTGTGCTATGGATGTCACTGTATTGCTGCACTGTCTGTATTAGTGGCACCACTGTTGGTCTGTTAGCATATCTTGAACTGTAGTAGTGTAGTTATTGATTTCTTTCTTATGTTTGTTGCTTATTATCACAGGTGATCCTGACAGTGTTAGTGCAGGACTCTTACCACCTAATGTCAGTGTATCAGCAGAATCTGATGATAATGGTGGCCAAACAGATGCACAGTCACAGGTTGCAGAGAGGCTGACTTTCAACCATCCCGTGTAATTCCATAAGACACAGTCAGCAGGCCTACCCATTCCAGTGAGCTCTCAGATATTGGACAGCTAGAGGGTGAGACACTCGATCAGGGTAGTGTGGTTACTATGGCTTCAGTGCCTGTTGACATTAGCTGTAGCCAAAGAGTGGGTGAGGTGCCATGCAGGACGGTTGTTAGGGGTGCTCAGAGGAGCTCTGCTGTCCATCTACCACCTAATCTAAATGTGTCTTTCTGTGTCACTCAACATATGTTTAGGGCTATCATGGAGGTGCAAACACATTCAAATAGGACCTCCGAGGAAATGCTTAGGGTTGTAGGTGTGGCATAGGCTGACATGCGAGACTGCCTCTGCCATGCTGCCGATTCAAATGATTGGATGAATGACACATTGGAAAGGGCAGTGTCTGTGATGGAATGTCTGCTGGGGGGGGGTGTTATCCGAAATTGTGTAAGGTCAGCCACATCATCTGTTAGCCTAGGTGGCTGTGCCTGATCATGCCTCCATAGTGGCACTACTCCCACTGCTCTGTCAGTGGTTGAGGTGTCCACAGCCAAGCAAGGAAGTCCATGGGGTCATGGTCCTGGGCATTCTCATGAGTAGATCTCATCTAGCAGACATAAGTTACATTCTGGTAGCAGCAGTGCATCTGACTGTGGACATGGACGTGCTAATGCAACTCCTGGCAGAGCCAGTTCTCAAGGTCATGTAGGATGACAATGAACTGCCACCTCTACCATACATGGCTGGGTCTATATTATAACATTGAAGTTCTCTAACATCGAATGTTATAATATCGAACCCGTAATGTCGAATGCTGAAAACAGCGAAGGTGCAGGACATTGAATTCTTTCCCAGAGAAAAAATTCGGTGGGCTGTTGCTTTGGCTTTGCTGTTTTCAGCGTTTGATATGTTGAAGCATTATGGGTCAGATACAGGTAAGTGTGCGATTGTGTGTAGGTTAGGGTTAGGGGGCGGGTTAGGGTTAGGGAGCGGGTCAGGTAAGTGTGCGGTTGTGTGGACGTTAATGTTAGGTTGTGGGTTCAGGTAAGTGTGCGATTGTGTGTAGGTTAGGGCTGGGGGCGGGTTAGGTGAGCTAGGGTTAGGGCGCGGGTCAGGTAAGTGTGCGATTGTGTGTAGGTTAGGGTTAGAGGGTGGGTTAGGTGAGTTAGGGTTAGGGCGCGGGTGAGATGAGTGTGCAATAGTGACAGGCCTTAGGGTTAGGGTTGGGTTAAGGTAAGTGGATAGCTAGTACTGTATGTAAAGTTTAGTTTAGGTGTAGGATTTTAAGCGTATGTGTGTGGATGGCTGTTTTTTGTGTGTGTTTGTGCTGTGTGTATGTTTCTCGGAAAAGCGAATTTTTTCCCAGGGAAAAAATTCGCTATTCTGACTGTTCCATGTTTTCACACTTTGGTGTTTAGGGTTCGATATAATAACATTCAATGTTAGAGAACTTCGATGTTATGATATAGACCCACATGGCTCACCTCTGTCTGACATACCAAGATGTAGAGCTATGTTAGAGCTTAGCTGTGTTCATGCAAAGACTCACACACCAATTTTACCTGGAGTGCCCATACAGACGTACACACAACATTTAGATGGTTCAATCATGAAGCTTAAAGCTTATTTTGTCTCAGTGGCCATTTGATATGTTATCCAGATTTCTGACTGTGTTTCTTTCTTTCTCATATGCACTAAATGACCTTTTGTTTCAGCCTAGGCTTCCTGCATCCCCCCAACTGTGCCATATCTTTATTTTCTCTTTTGAATTCAGGGATACATAAGCTTTGTGTCTGATGATCAGGATGCATAGCTGACTTAATGCTTACAATATATGTGTTTGTGAAACTGCTTTGTTAATTGTACTGGTTTCTTACGGGCTTTTGTAATGTGCACATGCCTCCCACACTCATATAGCAAAAAAGATGGACCAAGCCATAAAAAACTGGGACAAAGGCTGAACAATATGGAGACTTTTTAAATATTTTGGCCTTACAAATTTAGTGATAACTGGTAGAATCAAATGTTTTTTGCATCAGTATTTTTAAGATTTTTCTGAGGAATATGAAGTCTAAAACTGGAATGTGTGTCATTAATTTCTAACTTCTCTTTTTAATAATTTGCCAAAACAAAAGTATGAGGCCAAGCTGAGGACATTTGATGACCATCACTATGTTTGAGAGGTATCAGTGTGTGAATCTTTGATGCCTGAGGCCTATTACTTGATAGAGGACACAGATATTCACTTAAGTCACTGCTGCCACATCTTGAAGTCATTGCTGTTAAAATTCAACCACCTTTTACTTACTTATATTACCAAGTAACAGTATTCAAGGCTATGCCAATCATTTGTATTATTACACATTTTTTGTTCTATTCCAGGTTCAACACTTACCTTGTAAATGTGGCAGGTGCTACAGTTTTAGTTCAGGGCTGACTCTATCTGATAATAGGAGTACACCGCCATAATAGGGGTAGATAAAGGTTATGAGCATTGCCTAGCATATATGTTACTGCATGTATGTGCTTTGGATGAAGGTTTTAGCCTCTTATGTGATGAATGCATGTAAAACAAATGTAACAGCAAAAAGTCAACAGGCAGCTAGGATAAAATTTAATTCCAATCTCGTAGTAAACAAACGGAACAGTTCCACAAATACACTCAAGCGCTTTCACCCGGGCTCTCCCAGGCTTTGTCAAGATAGCTAACACAGTTTTCCTATATCTTTTATACAATTCTTTAAAACCAATAATTAAATCAATGCATCAATTATACAATTATCAAATCATGTAGTAAAACAAACTCTATTAACCTATTTAAGCCTAAAGTTTACGTTAAAATTTTGAGTAGTAAAAACTTTGGACTACTTCACTATTGTTGTCCAGAAATTACACAGTATTTAAAATATTTAAAAAGTGTGCTGTTCAAAAACTAAATACTTGTGCAATATAAGGGTTTTGTGATGGCTCATTGTTTTATATTTGAATTGCACATAATCCCAAATAAAACACCTTGTTACTATTGCAACGGCTGAACCTGTCATAAACAGAGAATGTATGACCGCTTGTTTAAACCCTAAGTTATTAAACAATGGGGATGAAAAATAATAATAAAAGTGGACTGCATATTGTAACTGTAAATATTTGAGAAGTAACAAACAAAATAAACCAAAGGCACCTAACCAACTAAAGCTTAGCTCTCCTTAGTTTAAGTACACTACTTATGCTGATGGTTTCATTTAACCCAGGTGACCTAGAGGCATTTAATCTTAGCTGCCATAGCAGCTCCCTATACTCTAGGGACGTTTCCCAGTCACCTCCCCTGGGGTTGTGTGCAACTTGTTCTAACACTAAAAACTTAAGGGTCATTTGCTTGCAAGTTAAAGAATGTTTGTAAAAAGCATTTGTTACCTTCTTTTTACTTATTTCATATAAATGTTCGTAGACTCTTTTCCTTAACGTCCTTTCGGTTAGACATGTTAGCTAAAGAGATTTTGTCTAGAAGAGTGGATCAATATTTTCCATTATTAGGGGAAGGTTCAGTAAATAACTTAAACAACAAACAAAAAAGTTATGTAGAGAAAGAAAATTCCTTTCTTTATACCTCTAATATGAATAGTTTGGAAATAGAGAATATCATCCGTAAATATTGGCCCGTCTTATCTATGAATGACGAGATCAATAAAATCATTCCGGGAAAACCACATTTTGTGAGAAGGAGAAAACTGAACCTTAAGGACCTATTTGAAAGGAACCAACTAAAAAAGACTTGCAATACCCAATTAGAGCTGGGGACTTATGGATGTAATTCATGTAGGCAATGTTCTTTAATGGTGAACAATAAGGGTCTATATTTGAAATCTAGGAGGGCCAACATCATTTCACCAGGTCACTTTAATTGTAACACCAAAGGGATTGTTTATTTAGGTTTTTGCCAACATTGTTATGGTTTTTATGTTGGCAAAACCGAAAGGACGTTAAGGAAAAGAGTCTACGAACATTTATATGAAATAAGTAAAAAGAAGGTAACAAATGCTTTTTACAAACATTCTTTAACTTGCAAGCAAATGACCCTTAAGTTTTTAGTGTTAGAACAAGTTACACACAACCCCAGGGGAGGTGACTGGGAAACGTCCCTAGAGTATAGGGAGCTGCTATGGCAGCTAAGATTAAATGCCTCTAGGTCACCTGGGTTAAATGAAACCATCAGCATAAGTAGTGTACTTAAACTAAGGAGAGCTAAGCTTTAGTTGGTTAGGTGCCTTTGGTTTATTTTGTTTGTTATTTCTCAAATATTTACAGTTACAATATGCAGTCCGCTTTTATTATTATTTTTCATCCCCATTGTTTAATAACTTAGGGTTTAAACAAGTGGTCATACATTCTCTGTTTATGACAGGTTCAGCCGTTGCAATAGTAACAAGGTGTTTTATTTGGGATTATGTGCAATTCAAATATAAAACAACGAGCCATCACAAAACCCTTATATTGCACAAGTATTTAGTTTTTGAACAGCACACTTTTTAAATATTTTAAATACTGTGTAATTTCTGGACAACAATAGTGAAGTAGTCCAAAGTTTTTACTACTCAAAATTTTAACGTAAACTTTAGGCTTAAATAGGTTAATAGAGTTCGTTTTACTACATGATTTGATAATTGTATAATTGATGCATTAATTTAATTATTAGTTTTAAAGAATTGTATAAAAGATATAGGAAAACTGTGTTAGCTATCTTGACAAAGCCTGGGAGAGCCCGATGCTTTGAGTGTATTTGTGGAACTGTTCCGTTTGTTTACTACGAGATTGGAATTAAATTTTATCCTAGCTGCCTGTTGACTTTTTGCTGTTATATTTGTTTTACCTGGTCGGTAACGTTTTTTTATTCTTTTTGTTGGTTTCACTTGATGAATGCATGTGCTATGCATTGCCTCTTAGCCAATGTGAGGGCATATTCAGTGTGTCAACATCTGCCTACACCCACAGCAGCTGCTGGTTCTCCCTCTGACTCCTCACCTGCATGTGGTTGTGGTAACCTTCTAGTGGTGATGGGATGTATTCCCAGTCCCCTTGTTGATCCTGCTGAAGATGTTTTCTCAGCATGATGTTGTGAAGCATGGCACAGATGGTGAAGATTTCAGTATATGTACATGGATTGCCCTGCAGGGCTCCCCTAGATGTATCTAGGCACCAGAACCATGACTTTAGCAGCCCAAACATGCACTCTATGACATTTCTGGTATGAGCGTGGGCTTCATTATAGCATTCTTCAATGGTTGTGTGTGCATTACTGATGGGCATCATCAGCCACATTTCCAGTGCATAACTTACATCTTCCAGTAAATTACCCTGTAAGATATCACCCCTAGTGAACATCTGCTACAACCAGGAGGTGTGCCAGGTACATAAGTCATGATAATTGCCTGTGTTGCAAGCACACACACGTTCAAGATGATTCCCTTGGCACTGCAGTTAATAGCATGAAAGCCCTTTCTATTTATGTAGAGCTTTCCCTCTTCCCTGGGTAGTAGCTTAATTTCTACATGTATGCAATTTATGGCACCAAGTACTTCAGGGTAGTGTGTTACATGGAAGAACTCCTGCATATTTCTGTCCCTGTTCTCAGGAGTATGGTTTAAATATATGTGGTCACTGGTATGTTGGAGCATAGCATTCAGGAATTGTTGGAGGATCCTGGATGCTGATGCCTGTGACACCTCCAGCACGTCTCCCGTTGGTCTCTGAAAGGTACCTGTAGCTAAAATTCTAAGTGCTACACATACCTTTGTCTCCACTGGGATGAGTTCTCCTTGGTTTGCCCTGGCTCTGAGTTGAGGACAACAGAGATTGCAGAGTTCCTGTAGTGTGTCACTATCTACCCTGAAGCACTCTACAGTTTTCATGTCATATAGATTGTCATAAGTTAACCGGGGTCGGAAAAGGCTTCTCCTTTTTGGCCTTGGTCTATTAGCAGTAGCAGCAGCACAGACTTCAGCCTGTTGCACATACACATGAATTAAAGCAGCAGTAGCTCCTAACATTCTTTCTGTGTAGACTCCTTTCCTTGGCTGTATTCCAATAGGTTTTGGAATTTGCAGGGAAAACCAGCAGTAAGTCTACACAGATGGTTTATAGTTTGCTGAATAGCTTCTCCATGTTGGATTGGGTGATTAACATACAATTCAGCTGCTCATGCCCTAATTAGCTTACCACAGTGTTTACCATATTAGTGTGGTTCAGTACACTGTCTAGAGATGCTTAATGAATACAAAACAGTGTGCTAATGTGTGCGAGTCGCACCACAATGAGCACACTACTCTAATGGCTTGTGTAGGGTTTATTGAATCTGCACCTTTATATTATACTTTATGCATTGAAATAACATACTTTACATATTTATTTTCCTAAATGCATGTAGAACCCATTTCATACCCATCCTTCCCACCATAACCATGTCTTTATATCACATACTACTTCCTCATCATTTATTTTGTTACACAGCAGGTCTTCACATTTTCTTTTCCAAAAACACCAAATAGAAATTAATAAAAATTATCCCACATTTTAATTTTTTTTCACTGCCAGCCTTATATTTCCCGTACAGCACCATGCCCATATCAAAGTTTTTAAATACTTTCCAGTCATACAATTATTTGAATAATGTCCAAAATCCTTCATTCTCTTACAATCCACAAAAAAAAAAAAAAACAATGCTGTGACATCTGTTTAGTATTTCATCTATTATACATTTTTCACTCTATCATTTTATGTTTAATGTTACTGTTCCCTAATAGTTTGTCAAATACTAAACACCAGAGAAAATCACTTGCTTCAAATAAATAAATAAATCATTCCTGTTTCCCTTATTGCTTTCTTGTATTCACCACCTACGTGCACACACTTTCCCCCCAAGAATCAATATAATAGTTCACTTGAATTATTTTTTATACCATTTTACTTTCCATTTTTCATAATCCTTCAGTTTCAAAAATGTTGTTTCTCTTTCCTTTTTTAACCCCACCCAAACCACATACATTTATATTTTTCAAATAAAAAAAATCTAGTATTACCATTTTATGAACACTGTTTTAACACACAAAACAAATTTATTGATGCTGTGTAAACAACTGGATTTATTACATTCCAGCCCCCCCCCACCCATGTTTACATTACAAACTATCCCTCTTTTGACTGGATTCAACATCATTCCCCGCAAAAGACTAAAAAAGGTCACCTAACAGTTCAGATTCAATACATCTTGGAAACAAATACACACCACCTAAACATGCCATCTTTCCTGAAATGTACGTGTTTAACATTTATACCCTTTTCCCTTGGGAAGAGTGAAACATCCTCCACCAATCTGTCAAGTTTTTTTTTTTAACTTCTTCCAATGTTCTTTTACTACTTTTTCCCTTCCAAACTTAACCCTAGTGTTGTTCATCCCTCTAACACAGATGACAAGCAGGCGGGGTAGTTCATTTAGATGTTTTATTGCAAAGAAACACATCAGTATGGATAGCATCATCATCAAATATAAAGAAACTGATTAACAGACAGACTTTACATACATACATGCTTACAGCTCAACAGCTTACTATAAAATGGCAGTGAGGCTCGCACGTGCTCAGTATTTAAACACTTGTGCAAGCCCTTGGATAGATGCTTAAAGAGATATACACACATTGATCTACATCCTTCCTCTTTAAAAGATTGCCCTTAATCAAAATGACATTGCAGTTAAACGTGTCAATATAGACATTAGAAACAAATAACAATGTTCATGTCCAAGTTGGCGTGTATCTATAACATGGTCTGGAGATATGACCAGATCTGGTAAAATAACAATCAGGACTGGGTTTAGCAACTGAGACAGTCTTCAGTGACCAACTTGTTTCAGGAACTTTGGGACTCATCACAGGAATGGGAATATTCTCTTTAATATCTTCTGGAACTGGAACACTGGACAACTCACTCTAAGATGAAGAGTCTTTCTCACAGGTTATGTGCTGTGGTACATGCTCGGACACCGGTATCAAATGTTTCTGATTCTGCCTAAAATCTACTCCTTGTGATTCCACAATGTATGATCTTGGCTCTAGGCGAATATTCTTCATGACTCCAATCCAATCATATCATTTGGACGTTTGCATCATTACTACTTCTCCCTCTCGTAATGGATTGAGTGGTTTGCTGGTCTTATTGTAATTGCACTTCTGGGCTAAAAGCTTTTTCAACATATTGGTTTTTACTGACCTGTCGTTTTTGATACTTGGAACCAATAATTGACTACTGATTGGTAATGTGGTTCGGGTTTGTCTCGACAGAAGTCTCTGAGCAGGTGTACCAAGACATTTATCATGTGGAATGTTTCTAAGATTTAAAAGGTTCAGGAAAACATCACTATTGTTTCGTTTTGACTTCTCTAGTAACTGCTTTGCACTTTGAACTGCACATTCTGCCAAACCATTTGACTGCAGATACTCAAGCTACTTGTGATATGAGTAAAGTCCCACTCTTCAGCAAATCTTTTGAATTGTTGGCTTGTAAATTTGTCAGAAATAACTTTGTGTGGACTATCATGGACTGCAAAATGACACTTCATCTTAGTAATGACAGTATCGGATGCTAGATTGGGAAGCAGGAAAATCTAGAACTAGTTAGAATAAGAGTCCACTAATACCAAGTAATGTTGACCATTCCCCTCAAAAATGTCGGTAGCTACTGTCAACCAAGGTAGCTCAGGAATCTAGTTCAGCTGGTGGTTCTTTCTGTTGATGTGACTTAGTACTATTACACACAGAACAAGATGAAAGTAGTCTCTCAATATCTTGTGGCATAGAAGACCAAAATACTAGTCCTCTTGTCCTTCTTTCAGTAGAGTCTTCTCCTGGGTGACCTCAGTGTAAGACAGTAATGTACTCTTGTTGCAAAGACTTTGAAACAATAACTTTAGGACCTTTCATGACCATACCATTGTCTGACAAAATCTCATCTTTGTATGAAAATTAAGGTTGCACGTCTTGAGGTAAACTAGATTGCTTTGATTGCCATCCATTTTTGATAAAGTGGTTGAGCTTCTGTAAAACTGGATCTGTGGCTGTATGATCTCTAAGCTCATCAAGATGTTTGGAAGAAATGTTCTCACTTCCATAACTTCAAAATCAAAGTGCTCATTCTCGTGCAGTTCGGTGGTTGATCTGGGTGATCTGGATAATGTATCAGCAAGGTAAGGAAGTTTGTTTTTCTTGTTTCGATCTGGATTGGTCTACCATAAACATAATCATGGAACTTGGAACATGCAAACACAATTGCCAAGAGTTCTTTCTCTATCTGAGCATACTGTATTTCAACTTGGGTAAGGGTTCTGGACACATAAGTAACAGCTTGACCCTCTTCTAAAATGACTGCACCAAGATTAAATATCAAAGCATCACATAAAAGAGTAACTAGCTTGTGGACATTATAGTATCTGAAAGTAGGTGGATTGGCAATTCTGTTTCAGGACATCAAATGCCATCTGGTGTTGTTCTAACCATGACCAGGATACATCTTTACATGTTAGCTCTCTGAGTGGTACTGATATTTGACTCAAATCTGGAATTCTGGAATGAACATGCCTAGGTAGTTAACCATGCCAAAAAAATATTGCAGGGTATGAACATTTATTTATTTACATTTGTTGATTAGGAAAGTCCAATGGGTCAGAAACCCATTTTCAGTGGAGGCCCGGGGAGACAAGCTCCACGTTAAATTTAGATTACACAGAGTAATAAAATTACAGTTTTACAACAAGGAGAAACAAGATATCAGGCAGAGTTTAAAAGGATAGATATGAAGAGAGGTAAGTAGAAGCAGCAGGGCACTAGGAAGGCTTTAAGGGGGTTTATTTATTTGGGGACAGAGGCAGGTCTGGATTTTGAGAAAATGATTTCTTAGGGTAGGTTTGAATGTGTTCAGAGACTCAAGAAGTGTGATGGGGGTTGGTCATTCCATAGTTTTGCTATGACATAAGAAAATAAACTTTGTCCAGATCTCTGGTTGGGTTTGGCGACACAAAGAAGTTGTTTGTTAGAGGATCTTAAGTCTCTGGAGGGAGTGTAGGTTTGTATGATATCTGGCAGTGTGGGGCAGTTTTCAGGGTGGAATGTTAATTTGTTAGAAACAGTGAATTGGGTGTACTGAAGCTAATGTGGGAAGTCCAGTCATTTCATTGTTTGAATGGCATGGCAGTAGTGTGCGCAGTTAGGAAGACCGCAGGCAAAATTGACTATTTTGTAGTAGCATTATTGTAATTTATTACTAAGGGATGTGTGAAGATTTGTGAAAACTGGGGAGGTGTCGAGAAGGGAGGGGAGAAGGAGAGAGTTTGCAAGTTTTAGTCTTGTGGGTGAATCTATATATGTCACTTGACTGTAAAGTCAGCCTAATTTAAAATTAGTTTTTTTATTGCATTGAGTATGTTCTGTTCAAATGCGAGTTTATTATAAATGGTGAACCTAGAAGTTTTGCAGAGGGCACAACTTCTATTTCATGTTTTGAGAAAAGATTTTAAAATCCTGAGGTACTGGCTTGGATGAGAAGACTAGTAATTTGGATGTTTTAGGGTTCAACAGTAACTGTGCATTATTGGGCCATTGTCTGAAGCTGGCATCTCAAGAATGTCTGTTTGCTTAGAAGGGTCTATTTGTGAGTCTGACCTGGTAAATAAATGACAACATAAGTGAATTCTCGTAGTCTGAATTTGCATTTCCTAGGATTCAGCTTAAGATTCACTTGTTATGCCTTTTCCAGAAGTTTTCTGAGGTTTTTGACATGCTCATCTTCAGCATTACTTCTTACTAGCATGTCAACTATAATAGCACAAGATACCCAGAAAAGAAAATTGCTCCATTGCATGTTGAAAGACTTCACTTGCAGGATTTATCCCGAATGGCATTCTCAGAAATCTCTACCTTCCAAAAGAAAGTGGTTGGCAGTGAAGATTTCTTGTCTAGCAAAATTTGCCAAATTAATTCTTTGCATCTAAGAAATGAAAAAAAAAACAGTGGCATTTGGCATGAGAACAGTGACTTCTTCAACTGTATGCATTGGATGAGGTCTTTTCAGTGCCTAGCTTAAATCTCATGGATCAATTCATATTCTGATGTTGTCCGAGCTTTTTTTATCAGCTACGACCATGAAAGATATCCATTCAGTATGGGTTGATGAACCTACTGGACAAATCACACCTTGTTGCACCATTTTGTCTAGCTCAGCTTTGACTCTGTTCTGCATAGCTATTGAAACTTTTATGGCTGGCCTGATAACTGGGCTGACATCTGAGTCTAATTTCATAATGAACGCAACTGGAAGTTTACCTTGTTTGTCTTCAAAAAAATAAGGTAGAAAAAATAGACTGGGTGAAATTAGAATAGTGGTCTTTTAAGCTTACATGGTGGACTTCCTTGTTAAATGAAAGCAGTCCCATTTTCAAACTGTCTCTGAGCCCTAATAATGACTGGACATGCTTCTTGATCATATAAAATAATAAGTCATAGCTTCTCCCAGCGGACTAATATGAAAGCATCACTGTGCCTTCCATTTGAATCTCTTCACCACTATAAGCAACAAGCTTTGCACACATTGCCAAATCAAGCCTTTCACTAGCACATAATCTAACAAATGTTTCTGCAGATATAACATTACTCTTTGAACCAGTATCAACTTTGAGCTGTATAGGTTTACCATTTATCTGAACAGTACAGAATACTTTATTTTTTGCCCATAAATCTACTGCATTGTTGGTTTCACTGAGCACTGACACACCATCAACATAAAAAAGTAGGTGACCTTATGTCACAGCTTTCTATTTGATCAACCCATTTCTTGAAATGTTCCCTTTTAATAAAATAATTTGTGCTTTCATTTCTAAAGCCTTTTGAAATGATTCCACTTATTACATTTGTGGCATTCTTGACCAAAAGCTAAGCATTTTTCTCTTTTAGATTCATTATTACCACCACAATTATGACAGTTGGCAATGAAATTGGGTGTTGGCCCTTGGGTTGAGTTTGCTGATTCACTCTTATGCTTCCCTGAGACTGTGCAAACTCTATAACTTGCTGAAAAGCTTTGGGGTTTACCAGTGAGTATTGCAGGGACTGCAGTTGCTGCCATGTGCTTGGGCCTGTTTCCTTTAACCACGTGCTGCATGCTATCAACGTGAGCTTTATAAGTTACAGGAAACATGCCTTTCTAATTTGTAAGCATGTTTGTGTGCTTTTCTGTGAGCGTAGATATATATATATATATATATATATATAACTAATCTCAATGGCCTTATTCAAAGTGAAATCACTGTCACGAAGCAAAATCTTTCTCACATCATCATCTTTAATACCACAGACAAATCTATCTTTTATAACAATGGCCTTATTCAAAGTTAAATCACTGTCATGAAGCAAAATCTTTCTCACATCATCATCTTTAATACCACAGACAAATCTATCTTTTATAAACTCATCCCTTAAATCAACAAATCTGCACGTGTTAGCCTTATTTCTAAAATCAGTTATATATGCTGCAAAAGTTTCACCAGGCTTTTGATCCCTTGTGCAAAATAAATGCCTCTCCATTGTAATGTTCTGGGGGTTACACATTTCTTTAAATTTACATTTTAAGCACTCATGAGTCCTCCCTTGACTCAGCCAGTACAACAGTATGGCAGTAGCAGGTGCATACACAAATGAACATTTCCTTTCAATGGCTTCTGACCATGGTAAATTAAGTAGAATAAATGCCTTTGTACAGTCATCTATATCAGAACTGCAGCCTGTATGAAAATGTCATACTCTAGCTCAAACACTCTCAAGTTCTCTGCAATATTAGTATCAAACACAAGTGGACCAAGATTTTGAAATCCGTCTGGCATGCCAACAAAGTATGCCCAAACCCAGTGAAAATATGGCCCTTGTAATTATATACAAATAGTTGCCTCTGCAACTTGCAGTAAAACTCAAATGCATGATAAACTCTTTGAAATGCTGTATTTTGTGAAATAT
The DNA here is from genome assembly GCF_019279795.1 of Protopterus annectens. Lineage (NCBI taxonomy): Eukaryota > Metazoa > Chordata > Ceratodontiformes > Protopteridae > Protopterus > Protopterus annectens. The sequence goes on along the minus strand of NC_056727.1, from coordinate 1,129,385,695 downwards.
GCATTGAAATAGCTGTATTTGTGAAATAACTTTACAGTAATACTGCACAAAGAAGTGAACACTTCAAACACTCCTGATAACTTGGATAGCTTTAATTAATAGAAAAATATGTGATTTGCAAAAAATATGGTTGTTTCCTTTTATTTTATTCGTTTTGTGCAATTCAGACTTTGTCAAACATTTTCTGTAGTAATTCGAATATTTCTATCAATATCAGAGATTTTGACTTATTTAAATACCATTTAGAGAGTTCTGTATGCTTCATTTCATATTTTGCAAACAAGAAATAGTTTGAGCAAGTTTTAACATCTGAGATTTGTTTCTAACCTGTTTTGTGAGTTATACATGCAGTAGGGATAATCCACTCCTATATATTCCAGCAGTACTAACAAGATGTCTCTTGAATCAGATTGGAGAAAATGGAGCTCTTTCTGGCCATAAGTCATTTCAGCCATGCCTCTTCTGACTCCATGTCACTTGTCCCTCTAACATAGATGACAAACAGGCAGGGTAGTTTGTTTAGATGCTTTATTACACAGAAATTCATCAGGATGGATAGCAGCATCATCAAATATAAACAAACTGAATAAAAGACAGTCTTTACATACATACTTGCTTACATCTCAAGGGCTTACTACAAAACGGCAGTCAGGCTCGCACGTGTTCATTATTTATACACTTCTTGTGCAAGCCCTTGGATATTTTCTTAAAAAGATATACACACAATGATCTATACCTAGTAACATCAGTTTCACTTCTGGTAAAATAAACTCCTGCAATTCTTCCCACATCTCCAAACCCCTTACTTTTTCCTTATTTAATTGTAATCTTACTGCACCTACAATTTATTCTGTTTTGTAAATTATCTCTTTCTGAAAATGTTTATTATTGGTTATTAATACCAAGTCATCTGCATAGGCTAAAATTAATGGTAACTCTATCCCTTCCTTAACTTCCCATCTACCATCTTCTAACCTTGAGCTATATTTGCATAACTGTATTCATTACCATCATAACAGCCACATGCTTAATGATACTTCCTGCCTTACCCCTCTTATTTGTCTTATCTTTTTTCTTAGTGATCCATTTACACACAACATTTTTTTATAAATTGCCCTCACTATCCTTATTTTTTCTTGTACCTCATATTCTTTTAAATTGCTCAACATTTCCCCACAATCAATACTATCAAATGACTTAGCCACATCAGTACTTTTGCTTCTCCTTCACCTTTATCTCTATACTCAACTACTTTTTAACTATTATTAGCATTTCCCTGACTCTTTTACCTTAAACCCAATACACCCCTTCTCCCAATTCTTCTTTCATGACATCCATCATTCTTTTCTGAATAATTTCCATAAATATTTTACAGTTAAGTATTTCCCAATGTAATTGGTCTCCAATGCTTTCTTCATTTCCTCCTTTTTTGCCTCACATTCTTTTTCTCATACATATTCTGCACATACCTTTCAACTATATCCATTATTTCTTTATATTTATATTGTAACCATCCTTTTTTATCCTTCATGAAATTCATTTTTCTCTCTTTACATCTGAATCTCTTACCAAAAATAGGGAAACATCTTTTTCTCTCTTTCAAATAATACTTTTGTCTGAATATCATTATTTCTATTTTTTGTTATATTTATATTTATTTTATTCTTCTCCAAGTTTTCCTCCCTGCCCCCTTCTTTACTATTCTTACACAAATTTATTTCTGCTCATTATATGTCATCTTTTCATTCTTGCTCCGCTGTCTCTCTAATTTTAAGTATATTTTTAAAACTTTTCTATATGCACTATCCACCACTTTGTCAAACTGTCATAACATGACATCGTTGTCATATGAGCTTTACAGGATTGCCGCCTTTCTTTTTAAACATTTAATTCCTGAATGTTTTCCTGCCAGTCTTTTAAAACCTTTCCCTTTTATTACATTTTCATTATCTCCTTTTATTACATTGTCATTATCTACTTTTATTACATTTTCATTATCTCGTTTTATTACATTTTCATTATCTCCTTTTATTACATTTTCATTATCTCATTTTATTACATTTTCATTATCTCCTTTTATTACATTTTCATTGTCTCCTTTTATTACATTTTCATTATCTCATTTTATTACATTTTCGTTATCTCGTTTTATTACACTTTCATTATCTCCTTTTATTACATTTTCATTGCCTCCTTTTATTACATTTTCATTATCTCCTTTTATTACATTTTCATTGTCTCCTTTTATTACATTTTCATTATCTCCTTTTATTACATTTTCATTATCTCGTTTTATTACATTTTCATTATCTCCTTTTATTACATTTTCATTATCTCCTTTTATTACATTTACATTATCTCATTTTATTACATTTTCATTATCTCCTTTTATTGCATTTTCATTATCTCCTTTTATTACATTTTCATTATCTCCTTTTATTGCATTTTCTTTATCTCCTTTTATTACATTTTCATTATCCCCTTTTATTGCATTTTCATTATCTCCTTTTATTACATTTTCATTATCTCCTTTTATTGCATTTTCATTATCTCCTTTTATTACATTTTCATTATCTCCTTTTATTACATTTTCATTATCCCCTTTTATTACATTTTCATTATCTCCTTTTATTGCATTTTCATTATCTCCTTTTATTACATTTTCATTATCTCCTTTTATTGCATTTTCATTATCTCCTTTTATTACATTTTCATTATCTCCTTTTATTACATTTTCATTATCTCCTTTTATTGCCCGCACAACTTTATGATCTAAGAACTTTGCTTCTCTAATTCCATCTTTTATTTCATGCATATTGTCTGTAAGAAATATAATCAATCATTGTTTTAAGTAACCAATCTTGTAAGTACATTCTTTCCCTTTAATATTTTCTAACCTGCCATTATGTATAAATTCTCTCAGCATTTTTACATCTTGTGTTATTTTCCCTTTTAACCTCAGAAGTAATTTAGAACTTCTTCAAACATTTTTCAGTTGCATTTGTATAAACATACATTATTACACTACTATTCTGAGCACCATCTGCTCCTTTCTTACAACACACGCAGATATTCTCCCTGTTACCATCACTATTATAGCGATATTTTAATCTCTTAATTTTTAATAATACTGCAATACTGAATGTGTCATTTCCTTTAGTTCACATTACTTTTCTTTTCTATATCATCTTAAAATCCACCCCTTTCCTTTTATCTGTATATCTTATGTCAAGTAAACAACGTACATCTGCATCTAATTTTTGCACCTTTTAAACATTATCATTCTTCTAACATCGCCTTTTATGTTGTTCATATTCAGTGATGCTATACTTATATTAATGTTTTCCCTTTTCTGCATTTTTAGTTCATCTTTTGGCCTTTTTTCTCCATCTCACTCTTCCACCTTTTTTTTGACTCAGAGCTCATATCTTCTTCTTCTTCTTCTTCTTCTTCTTCTTCTTCTTCTTCTTCTTCTTCTTCATCTCTTTCTAAGTCCCCAAACCTGTTTTCCAACTCTATATGTGTTTCTTTTTCATTTATTATATTGTGGACTTCATCTAATTCATCTTTTTCTATGATTTTATATTGCACTTCCTCACCGTCCTCCCTCCCCCCATTTTTCATCATTAATTTCCACCCCTACTTGTGTAAAAAGATGTTCTTCCCCTAATTTTCCTCACAATGTCTTTCTTCATTAATTAGTGGACAACAAAAAACAAAAATGCTCCTCACTTCCACATTTCCAACAATAAGGTTTACATTTTTTTACCTTAGGAATGACTGAACTGCCCCCACAGCCCACACTTTCTTTTTGTACAATTCTGGATTAAGTATGATTTATCCCCATAGAAATAGAAATGCTTTTGGCTTTTTTAAGCTTTCAGCATTAGAATAGAAACCCATGATAACCCCCCCCCCCGAAAAAAAAAAACACTAAAAAATGCCAGCTATCCCAATGTAAGCCACATGGCACTTGTAACTTAAATTTTCAGGAACAGACACCATAGCATCTCAGACAACTACAGATATTTCTGCATTTCATCCACTATCTTAAAATATGTGCTTCAAAGCTGCAATGATATTTATGATTTATAAATTGACATCACTCTTTATTGTAAACTCAGAGACAACCATGAATAACTCAGTAATACATGTATTAGTAAAATATGTCAGCTTGGACTTATGGATTCCAATGGAATCTGTAAATTGTCTAATAAAAAATTAAAGGCAAAGGGAAATCACAGTCATATCACCATAGCTAACATTTGCTAACAATGAATTTGGGACTTGTGTGGGGAAAACAAGTAATGCACACACCCAAGGAAAGTCAGAGACAGAAAAGAAGATGTGGGATATGGTTGAAGAGGCATCCAGGAATAGGAAAATCTGAGGAAAAGTCAGTGGGGCATGTGCAATTTTTTTCTTAACAACAGAAGGAAAGATAACAATACAGAAACAGGAGGAGGAGAAGGTCATCACAGCAGGTAAACCCATAGAACAAAGAGCACAACACAAGGTAGACAAAGGTTGGACAAAAGCAATAAGGAGAAGTAAGATACACGGGCAGCACACTGCACAACCCAAGCAGTGGAAAGTTGACAAACATGGTGGGGATGCATAACAGCTATGGTGAAAAGCAGAGAAACCTTTCTACCTATGCAGTATCACATTACAACATGTTGCAAACAGTGTGGCAGACATGCCTGGAAGTGTATAACCAATGGTAGACGTGTATTCCAGGATAACAAAGTAGGATCACTGTACTCATTGGATAAATATATACTTTTCCAATTAGTCCATCAGCAGTGTAGGTATAAGCTATGCAATATCACAAATAAGCAAATGCAGGTCTAACAATGGCAAATGACTCCACCAGAGGACAGAACCAAACCTATGACCATGCATGTGAAAGGCAAACAACCAAGCACAGTGCCAGACAAAAGTACTGCAGAAATGCAAGAAACACTGCTGCATACATAAGTAAGTGCACACACCCTAAACAGATATGCAATGGAATGTGTATATGTTACACACATATGCCATGTCAAAGGCAACACACATGTCAAGAAGTGTATAAATGTCTGTTAGTGGCATAAATAGAATGTACATGAAATCAAGGTCAATAGACATACATACACCAGTGACATGTCATAATATGTATAAAAATGTAACAGTACATTATAACAAATAAAGCAAGTCATGCACATGGATATGAAAAAACAAGGATGGATTGCAAGAATTAGCCAGCAACTTGTGTGCACATGTCCTACATTGTACAATAGGCATTCCATGTGTCATATGGTCAGTAGTTTTAACAGTGAAATATGAAGGTGGAAGGGTAGCCCCCACATATGCCAGTTTAGTGACTGGTTGGTGGGAAAGAAAAATATTAAGTGTGAGTTCTGAATATCAAAATGTATTATTTTATAGATGTTTTGTTGACAATGTACATTTATAGTCAAAATACCATGTGATTATGCAGACTTCAGTATTAGTCTCAACAGAAGCAGTTCTTTTCTTAAATTTACACCTGGGGATAAGGATATTTTATCCCATTTTTAGATATAGAACTGAAATGGAATACTGAAAGGAACAAATTTGAAAGTCGTATTCACAGGAAAAGCACTTTCTCTAATAGTTATTTGCATTTTCAAGGCAACCATCCCTGTTTATTAAAAGAAATATACCTAAAGGGCAGTTTATTAGGGCCTCTCGGATGACAAGAGAAGATGAGTTTTTTTCAACAAGAAGTAGAGGATATTACTTCACTTTTTTAAACAGGAGTTACTCAAGGGAATGGTTAAACAAAAGTGCAATTGAAATAAGTCAAAAAGGTGAATGCAAAGTGTCCTCCTTATGCTACAATAGTTCGTTGGTAGTTTTGGTTATTGGTACACACTATTCCATCAGGATTTTTCCAGTTCTTTTGTTTTAAGCATATGCACATATTCTGTCATGCAAATGTCAAACAAAGAAACACAGGTGTATGTAAACCACCCTGCTCATTAAGGAGCAGAGGACACTCCTGTGAGCATCGTTACAGCACAATTACAGTAGCTCAGTGAACATTCACACATCAAAGGTACATATGTGTGTCAGTATGTATCTGGCCATGTGCACACACACATACAGTCATTTAATGTGTACAATTATTTCTGGAAGGTGTACATCAATATCACTATGTAATGGGAATGGAAATGCTACATATAACGAACACGGAATAATGTACTGTTAAAGAATGTATTATTTGTAATATTGTGTAGAGATTAATGCCATGTTGCTGTTTACTGCAGTCAGAAAATGAGTGCACATAGACAGGATATACCTGTATATCATCCCATATGGCATCAGTATTGCCAACCCATGACACACAAACATCACATCATTACAGTGGGACATCATGGCAGCTGTCATACAAAAAACATGTGTAATGACATGTCTATATGTTGCACATACCTGGTATGACAAAACAGAAATCCAAGACATATCACACTGTTAGTGATGGCGTATGGACAACATACGTTGTCTGTCAATCACCCAGTAACACACATGTTTACAGTTTCCCCTCTTGTAGCACTATCTGTAGGTTAACTGCCACAATGCATAGACAGTTGAATGTGTGTGGAAAGTGTAATGTGTTAATGCATATTGTGCACACATTGAAATTAAAGTAAATGTCATACAATGACAACACAAAAGCATGATATATATAGTATGCATGTACAAACATATACAGTCCTATCAATGAAATGGCAAAAACCATGTTGGCAGCATAACACAAGTGGAATACACAGACAATACTTACGGACTGGATGGACCAGGCTGATGAGCTTCAGACTCCCAAGTGATCTAATGAGTTTTCTCCCTGAATGAACTCTGCATAGCCCGTGCCATATCCTTAAAGAAGGACTCCATCATGCCCTCATTTGCATTCAGAACACATCTGTCATGACCTTCCAGATCTCATCCCAATAATCATCTTGATCCTGGTCATGTCAACCTCTCCTTCAGGGTGCCGGCAAGATGGCTAAGGTATGAGCAGGTCCAGGTCCCTCACCATCATCACCATCATCCATGGAAGACTCTGGCAGTGGCCTCGCATGTGTACATCATTGTCTTTTGGAACGGAGAATGTCTATGGTTCCATGCGTTATAAAGATTAATTGTAAAACACAAAAGAAAAAAAATCAAATGTCTGTCACATAGAGCAGTGCCATGAATATCACAGCACAGCACAACACAATATGATTATGATGACATCTTATACAGGGACTGACACACATCCATTATGGACAGAGTTACCTATGACACTATATGTTCTGAACAAGTCTATATGATTAGACACACCCTCACAGGTCAGTAACTTTGTAAGAATGTATGACTGCTCAAATCAACAAATACTAGATACAAAGTGTCATTGTTAAAATGAGAAAGTGATATGACAATATTATGGACAACAGGCATGCCACATGACAGACATCTGAGACAGGCAGCAGATAACTGACTGAACACATGTGAATATATTGAGTACAAAACTAAAAACAAAGTGATATGTTCAATCAACACAGCCATTAGTATATGAGAATCTAATATACCTGTTAATGACAGTACTGTCTGTATACAACTGTATGCATTATCTACCAAAACAATTAGCAATCAGTAGCCTGAAAAATTCATATCATTGTAAATATGCTTGCTGATACTGAACTGGTGCAATCAAGCGTATTTGCTCAAGTGCCAGTTAACCTAGGCTATGACCGTATTTCTACAAAAACACACAAAGTGTTAGAAACAGATGCAATACCAATGTTGACCTGCAGGGTGTGCTGAATATGAAGTGTTGCAAAGAAATGTATACATACTTAAGTGTCAGAACACCTAGACTATAACCCTGCTTCTACAAAAAGAGGCAAGGTGTCTGAGGGAGATGCAATAGCAATGTTGACCTGAAGGACATGCCACACATTCTGCAAACAGCAGTGTAAACACTGACACAGCAGACAATCATTTGCTCTGCAAAGAGACAAGCTATACACAACAGATTAATCACCAGAAAACACAGCCAAATATATGTGTACCAACCCATACATCATAAGCACCAATCAAAACACTTAAATTTATATGTAAAAAAAATCTACCTAATTAGATGTGTTACAGCTATTCCAATCCAACTGTTATTTATGTTGTGGAGTACATTTAAAAAAATGTGTGCTGTGCTGAAACAATGTCTCAATAATATATCAAATATTAACATTGTTAGATTTTAATCACAGTTGTAAGCATAGCTACAGTGTGGTGATGATCACAGTTGCAAGCATACCTACAGTGTGATGATTTCACTTATCTTACTGATGCAAGATGTTTTTTCCTGCATTCTCATTAATATACATGTTATTGTGAAAAATGCAGGCCTGTAAACAGGGGAAGAAGCATATCAATTCATAAAACAGGTAAAATAATTAACATACCTCTCTGAGTCTGCTGATCCTCAAGTCTGTCCATCCGCTCAATGCACATGGCTCTGTTCCAGCTGAGATCATCCTTGTCCGAAATAAAAAAAAAAAATGTATGAAAAATGTATTCCTCAAATAACACTGATATCCATTTCTCAGCACTGTTTATAGATATTTATTTCTGAAGAACATTAGATAATCCCAATACACATGTTGACATTTTTACATTCAGGTGTTATCATCTTCAAACACAGACTGAAGGACATGGTATTGAAACCTACAACCACAATCTACATCCAAACTATAAATTTGAAAGTTACCTGCCTACCTAATGCATCTTAACTGAAAAGGCATCTGCTGCATGCAGTGAAAAGATCTTATGTTTGACATTATCTGGTTGGGGATGGTCTGACTGATAAGGATCTTAGCTTAGGATTACAAAGTATGAACATGTGCTGCTCATGCAGCTAAACAGTTGGAAAATTACATTCATGTTAGCACTGTGTTCAGAGACATACAGCATACATGTCTCAAGCAGTGTGACAGTGTCATGTGGCATACAGTTTCCATGAGCAGAACCATGCATGTTGTTGTACATAATGGACACAGTAAGGTATGTGTGAGGACCATGATATTCCTTGCAAAATTGCACGTCACTAAGAAAATACATATATCTTTCCTGTTCTGCATTTCAGCTGTTAGCCTACCTATTCCACTTCCTCAAAATTTGAGGATGATGTTGTTCTATAATTGACTTTATTATTTAATGAGAAAGTATACAATATTAACCAAAGAATTGCTCGGACATATAACAGGATTTAACAAGATTTACTGCCCCTACTGTTAAATAGCTGATGTTTAGGGAAAATTACAGATTATGGATATATTAGTAGAAATTTGACAAATAGCTGCATAATTCACAGCTATGCTCAAAATATGTGTTAATATCAATAAGTGTAATACGCTTCTATAAATAATTACTATGAGTATACTAAAGCAAGATAACAGTTTTTGACATTTGTCCCCTCTCTGAATTTGACCACACAGCATACCAAAATGTTGACATGATGGTCTGCTCCCTTACAATCAGAGCTATCAGCCAGCATATGTGACTTGTAAAACAAACAGATGCTTCTCTACAAGCCCTGTTATTAGAAAATTGATGTTATCAGCGCATTACAGATTACAGCCATATTCATAGAAATTCAAATTCTTCCTGGTGAGTCATTACCATGCACAACATAAAAACTAATATATAGTATTGGAATATGGTTCTTCCAAAAAATGCCATGGTTGAATTTTGCCAAGATAGCAGGTACAGATATATGTATCCCCTATGTGGTTTGGAACCCACCGAGTGACAAAATTTAAATATGCTCGGTAGTTGCTTTACAGACCAAGCTAACAGTCAGCACGTATCATTCTTAAACAAACAGGCATTGCTCAACAAACCCTGTTAGAAAGCTGATGTTATCAGAGCATTACAGATTACAGCCACATTTGTAGAATATCAAAGACTAACTCAGTGAGTTGTTATCATGCACAACATAAACATTAATACAAATTAATGGAATATGGTTCTTCCAAAAATGCTATGGGTGAATTTAGCCACAGTAAAAGGTACAAATATATGTTTCCCCTATGTGGATGGGAACTTACAGCACACCAAAATTTAGACAGGCTGGCTGGTTGCTTTACAGGCCAAGATAACTTTCAGCAAGGATTTCAGTTTAGAAAAAAGGTACTGCATGTATTTATTTGAAGTCCTGTAGAGAACGAATAAATATGGAAAATGCAAACAGTTATTACACCTTTTATTGTAAAGAAATAACAGTTATCAACACATAATTGGAAACATATGTGCAAGTAGTTGGGCAGGGATTATTTTTTAAATTAATTAAATCTGTCTGTGTAACTTTTTAGGAGGAATGATGTAATCAAGTTATATATGTGTTTTCATTTCAAAGTATAACAGAGCAGAAGGTGATACTATGCAACTGTGTTGGGAAACTATGAAGTACACAGTCATCCATGGCCTAGGTCCTATAGGTGTCTGATGCATGAGGACAGTGGCTATTTTATGCAGTTAGATGTTGTAAAACACATGCACCACTACAAAGGGCATAATTCTGTATATTATATACACTATTAAATCAAATAACAACACGGTAATCAAATAATAGTACATTATTGACCATGTCCACTTAATTGTCCCCATGAGCTAATCAGGTAATCACAGATATATATGGTACTAGAGTTTAAGTATTTTTATCAGCTGGAAGAGAAAGTTCCAGGATCTACTTACAGAGTTTGCAAGAGAATCACCGGCTGTGTTATTAATTTTGCTAGTCTGAATTAGTAGTTTGTTAGAGGATTGGTCTAGGATTGTTATGGGGTGATATTTTTAAGTGCAGGAGTATTGTCCAGATTATAGAGGATTTTATAGGCCATAATCAGTTGGTTATACTGGATTAGGCTGGGTAGTTCAAGCCAACCAAGCTGATTTAGATTGATGCAATGATGTGTCCTAAAAGGCAGCCCAGTGGCAAACCTGCAATGTGGTTGTAGCAAATTGAGAGTTTGTTAAGGACAGTCTTGTTTAAATTAGTAGAGGATGCATACAGAAGGGTTGAAAGAAGGTGAGAGCGAGCTATGGCAATTTTAGCTGGAGGGTTAGGAAGGCTTTTATTCTGTAAAGTGACCCTAGTTTTTGATGGTTTTGATAGTTTGGTTAACATGTAGGTCAAATTTTAGATTATTGTCTATGATGACACCTAATAGTTTTGTAGATGGGTCAGGATTATTGTGCCATCATTTGATTTTATGGTAAAGGTGAAAGCGTAGATCGTGTTGGTGAAAAAACAGCATTTTAGTTTGGGATTTAGGATCAGGATGTTCAGAAAGCCAGTTTTCTATTGTATTAAAGGTGGTCTGGGTAGCTGACCATAACTCTACTGGAGATGTGGCTGAGCAAATCAGAGTAGAGTCATCAGCAGATTGGATACAGCTGACTTTTGGGATGACAGTATAAAGCGTTAATGAAGATGGAGAACAGCAAGGGCCCTAGTATAGAGCCTTGTGGTACTCCAAGGGTGTTAGGTAGAAGGTTAGAGAGTTTGTTCTGCCTGAGGACAGCCTGCTGTCGACCATTCAGGTAGGATTGAAACCATTGAGGCTCCAGTATCTAGACAGAATGCAGGTGATCAACCATATCGAATGCCTTGGAAAGATCCAAAAGAGGGCTGAGGATATATATTATTGTTATTGGTTTATGGTGTTAGTAAAAGGAGGGCTGAAGTAGTGCTGTGATGAGGAAGCCATGCTGAGTGTCTGCCATAAGGCGATTGATTAGGTGGTGCATGAGTTGTCTATGAATACATTTCCATAATCTTTGCAAGTGAGAGTATAGCTATTGGCCTATAATTGGAGAATTCAGTAGAGCTGCCTCCTTTGTGAAGTGGGATTACATAGGATATTTTCCAGATGGTGGGAATTTTAGCTTCTACTATGGTTCGATTGATTAGTATTGAGACGGGTAAGCAATAGCATCAGCTGATTTTGTAGGTACTCGGCAGGAGTTGATCAGCAGAAAGTGTAGTGGGTTTTAATTTTTGATCAAGGTACATATAAGTGAAGTGCTGGTTGGAACTGACAGTAGGTTTCTAGGGGTGCTACTTTCAGGACCAGGAGCTAGGTAGTTGGCTAGCTAGGGCTTGAATTGTCTCAGTAAAGAATTAAAACTATCAGAAACATCTTCAGGGTTTTATCAATAGTAGCAGGGATTGGTTGAAGTTTGTCCAGGATGTAGTAGATTATTTAAACCTGCCCAAAACTTCTGAGGGTTATTTTTTTACTGTCTGTAAATTACAGTAGTATTGTTTTGTCTTGTAAAATTGATTTTTGGTTTTGTTCCTGGATTGCCTGTATTTAATGTGATCTTGAGGGTCTTTAGAAGAATGCCATAAAGCCCATGCTTTGTTTCTAAGGGTAATTTTGAGTTTAGACTCTATAGAAAGCCATGGTGCAGTTTGCCTTGGTTCTCTTTGAACGAACAGGTGCATGCAAATCAAGGATCTCAATTGTTCAAAGTGTTAATTCATAGTTAACTCATTAATTCGAGTATACTAAAGCAAGATAACAGTTTTTGACATTTGTCCCCTCTCTGAATTTGACCACACAGCATACCAAAATGTTGACATGATGGTCTGCTCCCTTACAATCAGAGCTATCAGCCAGCATATGTGACTTGTAAAACAAACAGATGCATCTCTACAAGCCCTGTTATTAGAAAATTGATGTTATCAGCGCATTACAGATTACAGCCATATTCATAGAAATTCAAATTATTCCTGGTGAGTCATTACCATGCACAACATAAAAACTAATATATAGTATTGGAATATGGTTCTTCCAAAAAATGCCATAGTTGAATTTTGCCAAGATAGCAGGTACAGATATATGTATCCCCTATGTGGTTTGGAACCCACAGAGTGCCAAAATTTAAACATGCTCGGTAGTTGCTTTACAGACCAAGCTAACAGTCAGCACGTATCATTCTTAAACAAACAGGCATTGCTCTACAAACCCTGTTAGAAAGCTGATGTTATCAGAGCATTACAGATTACAGCCACATTTGTAGAATATCAAAGACTAACTCAGTGAGTTGTTACCATGCACAACATAAACATTAATACAAATTAATGGAATATGGTTCTTCCAAAAATGCTATGGGTGAATTTAGCCACAGTAAAAGGTACAAATATATGTTTCCCCTATGTGGATGGGAACTTACAGCACACCAAAATTTAGACATGCTGTCTGGTTGCTTTACAGGCCAAGATAACTTTCAGCAAGGGTTTCAGTTTAGAAAAAAGGTACTGCATGTGTTTATTTGAAGTCCTGTAGAGAACGGATAAATATGGAAAATGCAAACAGTTATTACACCTTTTATTGTAAAGAAATAACAGTTATCAACACATAATTGAAAACATATGTGCAAGTAGTTGGGCAGGGATTATTTTTTAAATTAATTAAATCTGTCTGTGTAACTTTTTAGGAGGAATGATGTAATCAAGTTATACATGTGTTTTCATTTCAAAGTATAACAGAGCAGAAAGTGATACTATGCAACTGTGTTGGAAAGCTATGAAGTACACAGTCATCCATGGCCTAGGTCCTATAGGTGTCTGATGCATGAGGACAGTGGCTATTTTATGCAGTTAGATGTTGTAAAACACATGCACCACTACAAAGGACATAATTCTGTATATTATATACAGTATTAAATCAAATAACAACACGGTAATCAAATAATAGTACATTATTGACCATGTCCACTTAATTGTCCCAATGAGCTAATCATCACAGCAGCTAATGCAACTATCTGATATATATGGTAGAGAGAAATATCTGTAAAATCTGTATCAATGCTCAGGTACATGTAGAATATTTATACTCACTCTAGGGATCTACACACTGTCTCCACAACTTGGCGACCCTCTTTCAAAACCCCTCTACATCACTCCAATGCAAGTCACCATAATGTTGATAAAGCTGCACTCCAGTGTGGTAGATCCCCATCTACTGTCAATGCTCCCTCACAGTCAGGTTCCACACATCGATCGTGGCAAAGTTCTTGGGTATAGCTCTCATCCTATTCTCCAATCCTGCATACACAGTCAACATCTGGGACATCTCCTCATCAGTCCAGTTGGACACAAAGACATGTCTCAGCTTTCTTGAAGTATCCATGACAATACTCAAGTTGGAGAAGTCTAGAAAATACAAACACAGAGAAATGATCACTGAGGTGCTACTCAGTTCACACTTAGAAATGGTTTGATCACTAATGTATCAAACTCAATAATTAAAAGTGGTGCTGATGTCATGTTAACAGATCATTGGAAGATAACGGCACATACCACATATAATACTGTTTATTGATACCTATTGGGTGTTTATGCAGTACACCTGGGTGTTTTGGTGTATGATGCCAGTTTACATGGATGTGCATGAATGGGATTCCAAAAACTTGAATTTTAATGAACCTCATTAATTATGTATGGCACAAATGGTACTTAAAGGTGGGAGTATACAAGGTAAACTTTGACTATGTGATTCGGATTGAGAGGTACATTGGCAATTGGTAGCATTTCAGTTTTGGTGATTATTACATCTCTTAAATATATTTATTTCGAAAGTACATGTTTAATTTTTACTCAAAATGTTATCTTTAACAGAAGTTGAAGTTGCTGGTGTGATGTTGTCTTGAACTTTATGCATACAGGTGTTCTTTTAAATAGTTTCATTCCCATATGCACTTGCATAGACACGCTTCCACCATAAATGTTAACAGTATATGAAGGCTGATTTACAGATAATTCACAATTCTTACTGGTAATTCCTTGCACTTTTTGGTGTAACCATGGAAACCTATGGATTCTGACACTATCTGTACCTAGTATGTGATGTTGATATTACTGATATTTATTAATTCATGCCTCCTAACAAAACTGATAAAAAATATGCTGTTGCTGTTATGGATATGTCTTCAGTGATGCTCCTTAACAAAGGTAGTATCAGTACTGGTTCAATATACTAAGGATCCATACTGCCTGTGGCCTGGCTATGGATCCTGTGGTTTGCATACGCATTTTGTAAGTTCTACAAACTGTTACTTGTCTTAGTATTTGAATGTCACATGCAAGCAGACTCATGTACAAGATGCTGTTGTGTTTGGACCTACATAAGATATATATGTATTGTTAGGGTTCTATTACAAGTTTTTTTTTTAATTTATTTACCAATGTTATGTATGAAGGCATTGTTGCTACTTGTAATATGTCACATTAATATTTATCACACACTGTGTTATACAGACATTTTCATTGCAAGGGAATGCATGCTGTTTATGTTGACATGCTGTTCATAGAATGAAGTGCATAAATGGGCTCAAATATGAGTATTATCATGTGTGTATATATAAATAAGAAGTTACTGTGGATTTAATGGTGGTCTGTTTATTCCTTTTTTTTATGTGTTTGGTTTTATCATGCACGTATCACTGTTTTTCAGATGGCTAACCATCCTAGGGGTGACAACTTCTTCCCCCAGGACAATGACATCATAATTGATGCTGGCCGCCAACATGGAAGGAGACTCCTAGGGTTTTCAGGTGATACTGTTTAGAGAAATAAAATCTAGATGGATCTCACCAATATGATCAATGCAGCTGGAGGCCACAACTGATCCCTTGAAGCCTATAGATGACCCGGCTCAGACATAACTCTTCGTGCATCCAACAGAGTGATGTGTTATGAGATAGTGAGGGATGTCACCAGTGGTGGACCACCACTGACCCCATTCCAAAAAAAAATCATAATTTTTCTGGCCTCACTGCATACAGCAAGAGGGGAGCAACACATCCCTGGTGGTAGGCTTGAAGCTGAAGTTCCAGGACAGACACATATGTCTTTCTTTTCATTACAGAGCTGTACATTGAGATAATCACTGCATATTGCTATAGCATGTATATTCAAGTATTGGCTTTTTGATTTACGTCAGGAGAGTTAAGCCATGCACACATATCCACACAGGATGAGGATAATGAAATTAAGTCTAATGACATGTATTGCTACAAATGAGGTACAAACAGAGCAGTCCAAACAACATTTGTAATGCTGTTTGCATTAAAATTCACAGGTCTGTCAACTTCGTGACTAAACCAGGGATTGGCAGGTGACTGTCTAAAACTGTTACTGTGAACACTGCCTTGTAAGTGACTCAACATCATTTCATGGCACTGCTGTTTGCTGTCATATTGTTGTTTCCCTACCACTGTACATTACAGGTACATCCACTGGAGGGGCAAGCAGTGCATTTTCAAGTGCAGACAGATCAGGTATGTTACAGCAAAATTGTCTTAGCTTTCAACAATGTGCAGAACATGTGGTACTTGACATTTATGTTGATATCTATCAATACAGGCCCATCTGGTGTACAGTTGCAATGTCTATCATGTGAGTATTTGCAGCCCATATTATTGTGTTATATATGTGATGCTGTCAGTATTGTTTTAGCTAAATATATGACTGTGCTGTCTTTTTATTTACTTTCCCACTGCAGGATGCAAAGTACAACCACAACTTCTCCACAGCAGAAGTCTTTCAGTGGTATGCTAACTATGTTTCATACCTGTCCTTGCTGTTAGTCCTGTAGTTGACCTCCATTAATACTGTGTCCTTCTTATCATTCCTATGTTAGTCTGCATCAACATTCTCAAGTGCACACATGACTGGTATGTGTTTGTTACACGTTCTGTATGTTTTAACTGTGTTCAGCTGGTTAATTTATTTAGTAAAAAAGAAGGAGAAGCCCAGTTATGAAGTACAGGAGTAAACACACCAAGGCAAATGTCCAGAAAAAACGTAAACTCCTAACACTGCTAAAACCACACTGAAGGAGCAAAAAACCACTGTAAAATCCAATATAAATCCAATGGTCTTTATTGTAGGCAAGCGCTTTCGCAACCAGCCCTGGTTGCTTCCTCAGACCAAAGATTACAAAAAAACTTCATCCCAAACTTTAAAAGCCTTGAATCCAGTGCCACATGACTACAACCAATTAATTAATTAAATGAGTTAAAAGAACAAGTACATTCAAAATGCAAATACACTCAAAAAGCACAAAATTTCATTCAAGGCAATATATGCAAAAACAACAAATAATATAATGTAAAAGAAACATACAAAAAACATACATAAAATACTATATATATAAAAATATATAAAAATAATAATAATATATAAAAATAATATATAAAAATAATAGGTTATTTTTATTTATATATATTGGGATGACTTTTTTACAGTGTTTTTTTGCTCTTTCAGTGTGGTTTTAGCAGTATTAGGAGTTTACATTTTTTCTGGTTAATTTATTTACTTATTTATTTTTTATTTTACATTTGTTGATCAGGATAGTCTGACTGGATACATGTCCATTTTCAGCAGAGGCCTGGGGAGAAAAGCTCCAAGATAATAATTCACAATGAACATTTAGTAAATGCTAGTTTCAAGCAAATTACAGTCATAAGCAACACCAGCATTTAACACATATAGTACTTATTATAAAACACTTTACAAAACATAACAATTATTTTCAAATTTAAACATACATAACATTACATTCAGGTTTAAGACACACTGAGCAGCAGTTATACAATTGACCCTTCTTGAAATGGAGTGGTAGAAAAACTTAGAAGTAATTGAAGATAAGGCACCTAAGAAATAGAGAGGTCACTAGTCGGGGTTAGTGAAATGACATAACCAATGACTTTTGAAGTATTTCTTGAGTTTGTTTTTGAATTGAGTTAGTGAGGGTTCTAGGGTCAAGTCAGCTGGGAGTCTGTTCCATATTTTTCCAACAGAGTTGGCAAACAGAGAGTCCCCAGCTGAGTAGCTGGATTTGTATGTTTGAACTAGGAGTCTAGTGGATGATTGCAGTGGCTGGGTGCTGGTGTAGGTGCTGATAATATTTTTTAGTGCAGGTGCATTTTCTGGTAGGTAAAGGACTTTATGTGCCACTATTAGCTGCTATTAATGGTGTAAATGATGTGATCAGTTATGCTCATCCCTGTTGAACTCCACCACCTTTCCATGGGTTGTTGCCAGGTATGTTTTTTTTTTTATTCATCACATTTGTCATGTATGTTGGCCATGTATACAGATTCTATACTTCATTTATGTAAAATCCATGAAATATACATAAGTAGACCACATGTAAAGTCATTATTATTTGTAATATTGCAGTGATATATATATATATATATATATATATATATATATATATATATATATATATATATATATATATATGGTTCCACTTGAAACCATCAAATTACCACATCATCGAACCTTAAAACATCGAGACCAGAACGTCGCAAACTGAGACCATCAAAAACTGACATCATCGAGACGCATAACATCGAAAACACATTCCCTACATGTTAAGTGTGCAAACATGCCTAAATACAACAATCCAAGTATCAAAACATATTCGATGTTATGCGTCTCGATGATCTCAGTTTTCGATGGTCTCAGTTTGCGATGTTCTGGTCTCGATGTTTTAAGGTTCGATGATGTGGTAATTCGACTGTTTCAAGTAGAACTATATATATATATATATATATATATATATATATATATATATATACCATGTGTCTTTCATGATATCCATAATGTCATGTAGGCACATTGTTCTAATCTGTGTCTTTTTATCTTGTAACACATCCACTATCTGTATCATCCAACAGCCAAGATGTGTCTCAGCATGGTAGTATGGCCCCTGGCACAGAGGACCTCAAAGTGTTCAGAGAGTCCATCCTTGAGGTTGAAAGTGATGTTGCAGCAGATGTAACCTCAGATATGGAGGTCCACTTGTCTAGTCATTCAGAGGATGCTGCCACAGTAAATGCTGATCAGGGTGAGGACATTGACCAACACACCACAGTTGACAGCACTGCTGCAGGCAGTTCCATACAATAACCAGGAACAGGGTGTAGCAGTAGATATAGGCAAGCAGATCTTATAAATGGCCAGGTGTCAGAGGACAGCCATCTCCTGCTGCAGGCAAATGGGCATTCACAGCAACAACATCATTCATACATCTATGATTTTGACCATGCCACAGATCATGTGGCACCAGCCACGTGTCATGCATGACATGTAGCTGGTGTGTATCATGCATGAAGGACAAGAACACAGACATGGTGAGATTATGGCTGCATTGGCTGCTCAGAATGAGAGTCCACTAGCTGTGGCACTGTCGGTGGAAATCCTGGCCTCTTGGGTACTGCAGCAGTGTCGTACTGCCAGCAGGATTCCGCATTCCCTGACTGTGTTTAGCAGATTGCAACCTGGAAGAGGCAGGCCACCTGTTCACAGAACCACTACTGGCCATCAAGAATCACTGTTTCTGATTCAGCCAGTACAGTCTTTAACTGCTGTCAGATCTGCTGTGGTCCAGCCATTCAAAAGGCCTTCAACTCAAAGTCATGCTCCTTCATCTTAACTCCATCCATCTCCTTTGTGGAGCAACCAGGAAATACTGTGTGTTTACATGGTCAGGACAGAGCAGACCATGGTATGAGATGTCAGCAAGATAGACCAAGGCTGCATTAGGGTGTGTCAAACCATGCAGTGCACTTTGCTGGCTCATATTATTTCATTACCATTGTACTGTGATATGCGCTTTCTGAAATATAAATATCTGCATAATGTTGTGTATGCTTTCTCTTATAATATTGTACAGATATGTAAGAGTAGCACTGATATGTGTCCCTTATTGTTTACCATACAATGATAGAACAAACTGAATGTGTAGGAATACCCTGTGTCAGTTGTGCTTGAGTTGATTTTTTGACACATTTGCATATTTTCATGTTGGAATATATTATGCTTATGTTATGTGTGATGCTCAGTGTGCACATTTAGTGGGTACTTGCCATTAGATCCAATCTGTGTTGCTGTGGTGGGGCAACACCTGAATATCAATATTCAGCCCATGTACTGATATACATGTGGCTTGTCGTGACTCAGATATTTGAGTCAGACACTGCCGTGTTGCCTAGGCCTGCACTTGTGATCACTCTCTACATTGCCTATGGCTGTGACTTCTTTCCCCTATCTCATCCTACTCATCCTCAGATACCTCTAGGATGCCCCCTTCAGACATTTGGAGTTCTTGAGGTAGTTCACGTGAACCTGCAGCAGAAAGACTGCCATGTGCTCTGGTTAGCATGTTGTGCAGCATGGTGTACACTTGATAATATTTGCTGTCTTTTCAGGTGTGTATTGCAGTACACCCACAGAAGTGTCCAGACATCTGGACCTAGCTTTTCAATACTTCAAACATATGCTCTATCGGTTTCTGGTTGTTGAGAGTGCTGTATTGTAGGCTGCCTGTGCAGAGTTTGATGTTTCACAGTACTGGGTTATTAGCCACATCTCAAGTGGATAACCACAGTCATCTGTTGTCGGGAATGTGAAGCCTGTGCGCTGGCCAAGTAATCAAGGAGCATCAATCATCACCACTCGCACCAGTGAGGGGGTGTCCATATTGGGAGGATAACAAGTACACGCACAGTAAAGTACAATTTCCCTTAAGAGCACACAGAGATCACGGTCAGTCTGAGGCTTTCTCCCTTTCTCTCCAGATCACCAATAAGACTCCACACTGGCACAGCTATAGGGTACAGATCTCAACAAGTGGTCAAGCCAAAACCTCCAGCACCCTCTCTGTCCAACCAGTGCTTTGTGTCCCTGCCCAAGTAGCTGACACACACACACACACACACACACACACACACACACACACACACACACACACACACACACTTTGAGATATGAATTATATGCAAACACACAGACACTCTGGGGGAAGACTGGAACAGGTTCTCCAGCTATGCCCCCTTCTGCCCAGATTATAAGGAAGTACTGACTGCCGCCAACCACCCTTATCAGCTACTATAAAGGCTCTTACCAAAGGGTGTCCAATTCTACTGTGCAATGTTATTATTATCCAATTGGTAAATGTGATTAAGACTTGAATGCTATTTACAAGTGGCCTATACAGTGTCACCAAATACATGCAAATACTCTTTAGAGCATAAATATCTCTACACACAAACCAGCCACAGTTAAAATATTTAAAATATTTAATAATAAATAGTAAAAACAGAAGACACTACTCGTCAATTCAACACAGTGATAATAGAGAGTTCAGAAGTCACAGAAAAATACTTTAAAACTATATTGTAGGACAGTCTCACA
Source organism: Protopterus annectens (assembly GCF_019279795.1). Classification (NCBI taxonomy): domain Eukaryota; kingdom Metazoa; phylum Chordata; order Ceratodontiformes; family Protopteridae; genus Protopterus; species Protopterus annectens. The sequence goes on along the minus strand of NC_056727.1, from coordinate 1,129,364,415 downwards.
TAACTATAGAAAACAGCTAGACCAATCTGGCTATATTTCTATCCATCTCTCAGAAAAATACTAAGATCAAAATAACTTTACTTACAGAGCAAGGCACAGTGCTGGTGAGTTGTAAACAGGTCTAAAGACAAATACAAAATGCTATCCTTACTTTCTAAGATAGCCCTTACATTGATAATACTCATTCCTGCTGAGTCATTTCAGATTACATCATTCTTTTTACGTCTACTTAAGTTTCCCAGGCTCACAGAACTTAAAATTTAACATTTCTCTTTTGATCTGCACCTGCCAGGAAGCCTCAGCAATAAAATACACTTTACATGCAAAACCTAGTCTTAAGACAATAGAAAGAACTTCTAGCTCCAGACATCCTGTCTCCAAGCTTGAGATCAAACACAGTTGTAAAATCCTTTATTTATCCGCTTTCTTCCAGCAGGGTGCACTGCAGTTACTTTTTTGAAGCTCAGAACATAACACAGTTTTCTTACATCTGTGAAACTAACCTGTGGATCATAGTAATATTTACAATGACATAGAATTATTTATAAAATTATATCTGGCTGGGCTGGCAGCCCCTCAGTTTTTCACAGGGAATAAAATCACTTTTAGTCAGAATGGATATTGTTGTGAGGGGTATCCTTAACTTGCATCCTAGCTGTGTTACTGTACTTACCTAGTAGCAGTCCCCTGGGTATTTTACCTTGCTGGAATGCAGCCCTGAGTCCACTTTCCCTCCAAATGGCAGCATCATGGACACTTCAATGGTGTGTTGCCATGATGTGTGTTATGCTGCCCTCTGCTCATACACAACTTGGCAGTTGATGGATATCCATCCCTTTCTGCTTATTTATTGATCTGCTACAGAATGTACTTCTGTCTTGGCTGGTAAGTGTGAGCAATCTAATGCAAAGAGTACATGTTGGTAGTTTGCAGTGTTATAGAACTAGTGCATTATAGTTTTCCACTTCATGGTAGGTGGATGGAAAGTATATGTAGTCATCCACCTTGCTGCACACTGCTTCCAGGAACTTTGCCAGGATACAGCAGGAAGCTGTCTGTAATGCACCCTCAACATCACTCAAGTGTCTGTAATGTCCCAGATGCAAGTACACCAAGGATGAGATGCACTTTGATTTCATGGGGGATGGAATATCCCCACAGGGTCTACACAGACAGGTGTTGGGCACACATGTTGCAGATAGCCTGCACCAGTTGTCTCTCTAGACATTAGCTGTTGATTATTTGCTAGTCTGAAAATTTGATTAGTTGGAACCTTGCCCCGACTCTAGCTGACTGCCTTTTATGACACACAGCCAAAGCCTAATTATTGCTTGTATCACTGCAGCCTGTTGCAGAATATTAACAACAGGTTGTATTTTAATGTATTTTGTGTTGTTTTGCTATGGATTTCACCATAATCTGTAGTATTTACTTGAATTTCATGTGGTCCAGAAACCATGTGCAAAGGATTTCAGAAACAGAGTCAGCATGGCCATTTGTTGCATTTGAGCTGCACTATGTGCCCATGGTATGTTTTGGAATCAGACCAATGTGCATGGAATCCCCAATTATACTACTAAGCATTCAATCTACCTTCAGCATGTCTTCTGGAATCGTATCCACACCAGGTGTGCTAAAGTATTCCTTCAGCTTGCTGAGCTGTCTGCTAATGGCTTCCAGGAACATTACAGAATCTGGTCCACAGTACTTCTAAGAAGAAATGTCACTTTGCCTTCTGCATTATTTAACAAATTTTTCTATTAATGCAACTGTCTCAAAAGTTTTTTTCACATAAAGTTGCAGGTCCTAATCTATATTAATCCCCTAATGTCAGACAAGTTGAATCATAAGGGCATAACAACATTGTCTAAAATACAGTACCTGTTTATTTGTTGTTCATACATTGTTTTCACATGCACAACAGGCCTTTTCATGCAGGTCTCAACAGTTACAGTCTGTCTCCTCTACACTTGCACATCCTTTTCTTTCTGTATTCTTTCATTGGAACCTTTAACTGCTGCTGCTACATATGTCTTTACTCTGGAAATGTTTCTGCCAGTCTCGCTCTGCTTACTGCTGTCTGTTTCATCTTTCTGAATCCCAACACAGAGTATGCCCTTAAAATCAGTTACTCCACTGGCCAGATATGCTCCTTTTGTAGCCACACTATTGTTTACTGTATCTTTCCATCATTCTGTCATCTGCTCACTGCCAAATATTGTGTCTATTACCACACTCCACTGCATGGCCTCTAATTTTTCTGGTTCTGGTTCTTCCTTCAATTTTTGTAAAACAGAGTCATCCATATCCTCTGATGCCATGTTATTCACTTCCAGAATATTTTTCCTTCTCAATTATAGTTTTTCTTTTTGCTTCTCGAGCTCATGTCACTCGCAGCCTCTGTCTTATAATCAGTGATTACCAGTAGCAACTGTCTGGTGCCAAGAAGCTGTCATGTCACAAAGAGTCATTGAATGAGTAAAGGATGTTTTTCAATGACCTGGTCAAATTTCCCATAGTAGTATGAATACAAGCTCAGATCTCCCCTGAAAAGAGGCCACTAGCCTAGCTGAACTTACCCAGCTAACAAGTAATAAATGAATAAAAATCTCAGCACCATGTATGAGAGGGATGAATCCCTGACTATGACCTAGATGACAAGAGATCAGCTGTCAGGTCAGGCATGGGAAGAGCTGTGAGGGGGACAGAGATAGATATGAGGGATATATGGCAGCCAGTGCATTAATGAGGGAGAGAAATGTCAATGCCAAAATAAGAAAGTCCCTGATAGCTGCATGGATGATGGCCTCTAGTAATCAGTGTTCACCCTGTGGAGAAAGACTGGGCTGAGTGACTGTGGGAGGAATTATTGTTGTCAGACTGTAGCGATAAAAAGCACATGGAAATTGCACACATTAAATCTTAATCCTTAGAAAGACTAATAACAAAACAGATCCACTGCTATTTCTGGTGCAGTTTAAGAGGCACCTGTCTTAAAATCATAACCAAAGAAGAAGTAAAGTGATGGCACAGATGTTGAGCTTCACTTATTTTCTAAAATAAAAACAGTCTTCAAGTTTACTTGTGCTCAAATGCTTTAAAGTATAGGTTGGTACAAAGCAGTCATGGAGCCAGTATCAATATCAATACCCAATAACGCAAGGCCCTATTGGGCCTTTGAGATATAATTCCAGAGCAGCATACCTTGTAACAAGAATATTAGCGGGAGTGAAAGAAAAAGACATTAACTGCAGATATAACTTTGCAGTTGCGGTTTGCAGTGTGAAGCTGACAAGAGGAGAACACGTGCTACTTGTTCAAAAGAAAGCAGTCAACAGTATAAAAGTTGCATTATAGGATTTTATATCACAGCTCATCCTTCTGGCAGGTAATTTTTCTTACTTGTTCTTTTCTCTCCTCTTCTGTAATCCCAGTGCCACTGAATATAACAATGTTGTTTTTAGTCTATTCATTTTCTGAGTTCTGCTCCTTAGGCACAGTATTTGGTACTACACTGTCAGGTGTGCCAGCTTCCATAAATGTGAACAGCCAGCAAATTTCCAGATGTACCTTGTTTTCTTTTAACCTTATCTGGGCATTTATTATTCTCCATACACAGGTATTATTTGTGAAGATGCACAATTTACTTTCCAGTTTTAACTGCATATCCATAAAGATAATTTCAGAATAAGCTAAATTGATCACAATTTGTCATTCTGTGTTGGCTAAGTATTCCATCATTAGCTTTACCAATGTCACATGGGACTTGTATCCATCAATTATAACTCATTTAGTACAAAGCAATATAAACATTCTGACTGTGTGGTATATTTTCATTTATTGTGAGGCCCTATACAAAAGACATTGTTCAGCAACAAGCACACTTTTGCTAGCCATTCCTGCCTTATGATCATAATTATTTAGTACAACAAATTGCAGGATGCATTAGTATCACCTTACACATTTGTTTCATGATTTCAACTTTTTGGCATAGATCTGGCAGCTATGTTCTGCACTGCACTTCATAGTCCTTTGGGGATTGTAATTATTTAAATATCTCTGATCAGAAAATCCTCCATTAATGGCTGCTACTTTAATTTTTATATTGTTTCATATAAAAAGACCAAAGTCTATAAATCATGCCTGCTTCTGCTGATATTAGGTATCTGGCTTTTGTTAAAACACAAGGGTTGTACTTGCACCAATTCAAGCATTGTGTTCTAGAAACTGTGCTGTATTCAAAAGTTATTGAAAAAATTAGAAAGGATGGGTACTTGAATTTTTATGCACACACTGAGTTTTCTCCATGCGCATCTGATCTCAAACTTGATTTTACTAAGCAGATCAGGTATGGGGATGCATTAGCTCTTGGAAGGCAAATGACTTACTTACTAAATAAAACATTGATTTAAGATAACTGTCCTTTATAATTTTTTATTGTAAATGTATGAGAAACACAAATATGTCTTATACTTACTCAGGCAACTATTTAGAGACTTCTCCTAAGTTTTTTTTTTTCATTTGTTTGCTTTTTTGCTATCTTTTGGTCCTGACAACAGATCAGTTATTTCACACTACATTTCTGCAAATCAGCATTGCAGAATATTCTGAAGTACAGGAGGAAATCTGCTGTTATTCATAATGAAGTAAGTTTGGTTACAGATTATCCACTTATATATTTAGATGGAGGTCATTGTTTCTCATACATAATCCTTCATATACAGTAGCTACATAACCCTATTTTGTTTGATAATATTACTGTTCTGGAATAGCCAAACTATTTACCAAAACTGGATGCAGCAAAAATAAATTCACTGAAATCCTTTGCTTATGTTTTTTTGTTAGCAAAAGCTACTGTGATGTGGGGCTTGCCCCAATATTGGGATGACCTTACTGCATTCCTAATATGAACATATCCAGTTTTGAGGATGAAGCACTTCTTAGTATATTAGATTTTATTGGCATATCTGAAATAATACAAAAGGCACTGTAGAAATATTTGCAGAATCCCTGTTTGTTAGATGACATACTGTACAGTAATCTTGCTACCTTTTGCACAGGAAGACCATAATTTTTAAAGGTCACACTATTACATCCATGTAGTATAGCCAATCACAGGTAACATTATACTGAGCTGAATCACTACCTGATATAGCCAGTCACAGGTAATGTTGAACTGAGCTGAATCACTACCTGAAAATAAATGTCTACAGATGTTTCATAGACTGCCTAAAACTATATGAGCTATAAGCATAGTCCACAATGGTGTCCGTGAATGCCATGTGACAATCTCTGACTGATAAAAGTAGCTGAGCAACTATAATACTGCATGAACATCTGCCTGACTACTTCATAAACAAAAGCACTTGACTTGCTGAATTCTAAACCACCTCAGGTTGTCCAACGTAGATCTACTCCTGGAGACTTTTCCTTTCCTTTTTGTATGGTGAAATGATTTGGCTGTTCACAAGAAATGAAATTACAGGGGTTTCTGGCAGGAATATTGGCAAGCTAGCAGCAGTTTATTTGAGCTATGCTATTTTATATTATTTCTGACAGGAAATTATTTATTTAACATTTGTTTACCAAGAAAGTCCGACTTAGAACAAAGCCAATTTTCAGTGGAGCCCCAGGGAGAAACGCTTCAGGCAAATGTCTTTTTAATATTGGAGGAAACCAGAGTGTCTGGAGAAAACCCACACGAATGCAGGGAGGACATGCAGACTCCACACAGAAGGCACACCTGCTGAGAATCAAATCAGAGAACCTCTTGCTGTGTGGCGACAGCACTACCACTGCACCACTGCACCGTCCAAATTATATTTCTAAGTTATCATACTTGAAATTTTTGACTAAATAATAATATTCTAATGTGTTCTGGAAGATAATAGCAACAAACGTTTTATATTTGAAACCTTTTTCCTGTTAAACACTTGCTCAGAAGATCTTTCACTGGGAAACAGAATAAGTCACACAAAACAAAACACACAGGAATCTCTTTTGAGAAAGGAATTTCAGGCTGTTTTATCTAATATTCAAGAGCTTTCACTGAAAATGGATGAATAGACAGCAAGATAGATAACTCCAAAGAAAAAATGTTCCAAACAAATGGAACAAATACAGGAATCACTTAATCAACAGAAAGTTCAAATATCAGGAATAGAAGTGTCACTGAATGATATAAAATGGAGATTAACAGAGGAACAAAATAATAAAGAATTCCTTCTGAGACAAACACCCTACTTTTGGAAAAAACAGATTACCTGGACAACAGGTCCAGGAGCAACAGCATCTGCATCTTTGACTTGCCTGAGAAGATAGAAAATGGAAATATGACATATTTTCTAATATCTTGGCTACCAAAAGTTCTTGATTTGCCAGAAGCAATGTCCTATGAAATCGAAAGAGCCCATAGATCTTTAACAACTTCATATATAACTACAAGCAATCCACCTCCAAGATCAACTATTGTAAAGTTCTTTTCTTCACAGGATAAGGAATTAATCGTAAAAACTGCTTGGACAAAATCTCCCATTAAAATAGGGGACAAAACAATACAATTTGACAATGATTATTTGACTACTGTAATGACTAAGCGAAAAAACTTTCTTCCTTTGATTAAAGAACTAAAGAAAAAACAAATCAAAGTACATTTCCTTTTCCCAGCCAGACTTAAAGTATTCCTTTCAGATGGCATCAAAATATTTGATAATTTGGACAATGCCATAACTTTCCTAAAAACAAAAAACATAGTTTACCAGGCAGACGATATGGAATGGAATAATATCTCTCTGAAAAGACAGAAAGAAACAAATAATGGGAAAAATAGAAGTAAGAAGAAGCTAAAAGAAAAATGACTTATTTAAATAATTTAACAATTACCAGACTGATTATTATTAGCTAAATATGTTTTATGCTCACATACTTATAGTTTAAAGAGAGACCTGGATGCATCTTAAAATATGATAAACATTACTAAACTTTTTATTCCTATACTCATCCTAGTATATAGATTTAAACCATTAATTACAATGTGTTCAAATACAAGGGTATTTAATTAAATACACTAGTTTCTTAATTGATATAATACTGAATCACAGAACACATCCCTCCCTCTTTTTCTCCCTCCTTTGTCTCTTAAATTCATTGCTATAATAAATAAAGAATGAAAAGATATTGGTAAGGAAACTGTCCCAGTGTTACATATTATGTTGTGATATATGTTTTCGCTCATCAGTTGGATATTATACATTTAACAATCAAAGTATATGATCTCAATACAATGGTGATAGTTAGTAAGAAAAGGGCATATTAGATCCATGTCCTTTCTAACTGCTGACATGATGGTTTGGCGATGGTGATGGACAGTGAAGGTATATATGAAAAGATTTGCTTACTTCTCTATAATTTGAAAAATATTACAATAATATTTACATATAAGTAATTGAGGAGAGCAGGAGATGCAAACATACTTGCCCCTTGTTATAATCACTTGAGCAAAGCAGCATAAAGCATGTCATAATTAAATATGATGCACTGTCAGCAGATGGATCATCATGTTTTTCTTTTTTCCTTAAATTTTGTCCTTTTTGTAAATATTTCCATATGCCAATACTGAAGTTCTTGATGTTATTTAATGATATAGCCGGTGGGCATATTTTAATAGTTTTCAGCCAGAAATGTGTTTGTTTCTTGTGAATGGGGAAGGGGAGACATGAACATTTGAAGAGTGAGGGCAATGAATTTTATAGTGCAAGGTTTAATTATTGATTGTGTATGCGCTCTGTGAGTTGAGGATGACTAGAGTGGCCATGCGGTGTCTCTTGCTGATGGATGGGTTTTGTAGCTTACATATAGATAGACTTGCATCAGAAAATAAATGTTGCACTGATCACATATAGATAGATCTGTGGTGGGAAAACAAGGAAATAAGCAGCTCATGCACTCACCAGATGAAGCTTTATTCCCTCAAGAAAGAATCCTGATTTCCCACTGAGATACTGAGCAACTTAACTTGAAAAACAAAGTATAATATTTGGGAGGAGAATGTGCAACTGATATGCTCAACATTGCATGTGGGTTAAGGTCAGAGTTTAACTTCCTATAATCTTTTAATTTTATGATTGAATACGCTGCAGATATCAAATTTTATGTGTCACAGCTAGTTTTAAGCAACTTGCCAGGTTATGGTGACGATCTTGACAACAGTTCTGTTTGATTTTCTGCCACAACTAATAATAAAAATTGCATACTTGAAAAAAGGAAAATGTCCCAGAAGAACCATGTGTCTATATTTCTTGGGCTTTCTAGTAAAGTGATAATTTAAACATAGAATGCTGTGAACACACCAATCACAAAAGTTTAGACTAGAGTCTGACAATTAAGAAAGCACTGTTAATAGTTGCTAAGGTAACCAATTAGATGTACTTTGACTGTATGGTGATGAGATGTGAGTTGGGTCCCCAGGTTTTGCTACTATGATTAGGGAGGAGGGACTACATTTTTACAGGGAAACTCATCATAGCACAGTGTTTCACTACAGAGGCACATGCCTCACCTTGCCCCAGTGTGGTTGTGCATAAAATATATTGGGCCAACTACCTTTTGTAAGGACAAAATTATACTTCTCATTACTACCCTCATCCATAGTGTAGAATTTTACAGAAAACTGCACATTCCTTTCAAAGAACTTTTTACTACCTCTGCATACAGCATAAGGAAACTGGAGTATGATGCATCTCACACTCCTTCATGTCTTTTCTACTAATGATTTCCTTGGAGAAACCTTTTTCTGTTACTATCTCATTGGTCTAATGCTCAATCTGTTTCTGAATTTTTAATACACAAAAATACATTATTTCATTCCAAGCTTCATACATAATGTTTTGATAAATTCATTGATAGATGTATGCAAGACTTTTTGCAAAGCATTTTCAAACAGGATAGGGCTGATATCCTATTCTAGACCTTTTAACATTTTATCTTTTACTGAGAATTTAATGTCTCCAGGTTATGTACAACCTTTCAGTAGCAGTCCTCACTCCTTTTCTTATTTGTTACCTCCTAACTCTCATCGGTCTCTCTTCAGGCATATTTGGATGCAATTTTTTCTGCTCATTTACTGTTTTTTTCTCCTTATCAAGACTTTTGGGATTAAACTGATTTCCTTTCCTAAATATACATCATTTTTTGTAATGTTTATTTCCAGTATTTTAACTATAGCTATGCCAAGTTTCATTTACCTCTTAAGTTGGGATATTTTGAATTGGTAGCTTGGAATTTGCATTTATCACTCTAAGGAATATAGGAATGATACTATGCAAGCAGTTATAAGGACCATAAGATGTCTAGCCATGTACAAATTTAAATAGACAGACTTGAAGGTTTGTGGCTTCCTTCCTTTTCAAACACATATTAGAGTGTACTTAGTTAAACCGTTCACTACATTTAATGTTGCTTTGGATCTATGATTTATACTCTATGATCAGTGTCAATTCCTTATTGCGTAAAGCATGTTGTTTCATATGATCTGTCATAATTGTGAACTATTAGTTTTGATGAACTTTGATGCAGGTCATGGCTGAAATAGATCCTTGGACCAGTATACACAGTTGGTTTAACAATTAAATAATACATAAATAAAAGCTTGAATAGGAGATTAGCAATAAATGCAGCAAAGTCAAAAGTATCCTTTTGCAATTTGCCTGGATACCAGTTTTTCAACATAGTATAAAATATAGAAAAAGAAGAGCAGGATCCAATAATGTCATGTGATCTACTACAGTGACATCCCCCTGTGGGCTTAGGGGTAAGGATACCAGTAAATTGTGAATTTCTTATTGGTAAGGTAGTCAAGGAAGGCAGGTAATGGGGATCAATGTAGCGAGTGACTATATGTAGCAGAAGCCTGAGAATAATGGTGTTGAAATCCTTTGATAAATTCACAAGTACAGCACTAACCCCAACAACTTTTTATTGTACTGAAATTTAGTCTATTTGAGCAGGTAGAACTGCAGTGCTGAATCCATGTTAAGCATCAGATCCGTGCTATGTGTCTGTTAGTTTTTTTTACAATTTTGTAAATGGTTGCAGAGTATAATTAAAATAAATGTGAGCCATAGTATCAAATGTGTCCCATTAAATCCCTTTGTGCATTGTTACAACATAAGATTCTTTGTAGATTAATGACTTGCAGGAAGATATAAATAAACTCAATACAAAACATTCTGATGTTCTGAGTAGTTCCCAATTTAAACAGAAGAAGAGAGGGTGGCCATATTATGGAGAAACACTTTACCTTTACCTAATATAATCAGTGAGTATAAAGATGACAAGGGCATGCTCTGCTCAGTAGTTATAGAATTGAATGGAGCTTTATATACCCTCATAAATGTTTACCAGATTCCAGGCATTGGTATAAAAGCAGTCAAGTCATAGTTTGAAAAGATAATACAACACTCAAAAAGAAATGTCATTATGACAAGAGATTTTAATTGCATACTATATAATGAAGATTCTAATGCAATAACAAAGAATATAATGAAGATTCTAATGAAATAACAAAGAATACCACCATCAGCAAAATAATTGAAAAAACTTTATAGATTTATTTCAAATTAAAGATATTAATGGATTCTCAGGCCCAGATTCTCTTTTTTATCCTTACTTTTCTCACAGACATGGAACCCATTCAAGAATAGAGCAATATATAGGCTGATTAATGTAACGGCAATGTCATGCTCACTTTCAGATTACAATGCTATAACTTTTGAATTACAGCGTAACATTAATAAAAATATTACTATAAGAGGGATCTCAGCATACATAATGAACTTAAAGGATTTTGAAGATTTCTTTAGCAAAGAGACTCAAATATTTTATAAATTAATTGTAAGGATGAAGTATCTGAAATATAGATATGGGATGCTTTGAAATATTATTTAAATGGAAGAATAAAAAATTGGTATGCTGTTAAGAAAATGCAATGGAATAAGGACTTAAATGATATATAAGGGAAAGTTGGTAATTTACAGCAGAACACTCAAAAAGATCAGAATAGGATAATGAAAGAAATAGATGAATTAAAGACAAAGTACTTAGAGATTTTAAATCACAAAACTATAATACATTTAGAAAGGATCAAGTTAATTAATTATTCAACAAATCCTAAACCTTTGCACAAATTAGCTTCCAAAACTAAATTGATTAGTAAATCTAATCATATTTAGGAAATCTACCTGCCTGGAAGCAAAAAAAGTATCAAATATTGATGAATTCTTGAAAATATTTAGAACCTACTTTAATAAAGTTAATCAAAATAAGGATAAAATGGACCCCCAAGATTTAATTAAAATGCTCATTAAAAATATATCAGCACAAGCCTAACAGAAGATCAAAGGAAATTAATAGACAGATCCATACAATTGGCTGAAACTATAAGTCAAATTAAGGATCTGAAACCAAACAAAGAACCAGGTAAACATGAAGTAATGTCAGAATTATATAAAATAATACCAAAATAAGTTCTTCACATTCTACATAAAGTTTTCTATATTAGTTAAAGACCTAATTAAAGTACAGCCATCCTGGAAATATACATTTATAACTCCAATTTTAAAATCAGATAAAATTTCAGCAGCTTGCTCCACATATAGACAAATCTCTCTTTTTAATAGTCATTATAAAATATTCATGGCTATACATACTGCTAGATTACAACATTTTCTGCCATGCCTGATTAATGATGACCAAACAGGATTTATAATAAACAGACATACATACAACAACATTAAAAGAGTTTTGTTCATAATAGATCTTGTAGTTAGCAAAAAACAAGGATTGACTTTATTAAGTTTAAATATAAACCATGCTTTTGACACTATGATTTGATATTACTTATTATTGGTTCCAGAGGAATATAATTTTTCAACATGTTTTTCCAGGTCATTAATCTATTTTATGATCATTCTGTGGCCTTTATAAAACTGATTCTCCCAGCCCCCCTTTTAATAAACCACACCAAACACATAAAGCATTTGACGACCTTTATTGAATATTATTGTACAATGAATTTATGCACACAAAACAGCATCAATTATCTTCATCAGCAATGATCTCAGGGCAGCATAACTCCTCACCCTGGGTGAATATACCTCAGGGCAGTGTACCTACTCACCCTGATACCTCCTCCACTGGGGCAGCATTCCTACTCTCCCAGCACACTTATATAGGCAGCGTACCTGCTCACCTCCTGACCAAACAATCATTAACCAATGAATAACTACTTTCTTTAGAGGGGGAACAGAAGAGGACAATTCTGTCCCTCTTCTCCACCACCATCCTAGTCCCCAGGCTGCTCCCCTTTCTAATCCCTAGCACCAACCATACTCTCTAAAAAGAGTTTCAAATGCAGATTAAACAGATCCAATCCTACCTCATTAAGATGGACCCCATCTGTTTGATATGAGACCTCTTCTTCATCCCCAAAATCACTATGTTCAATGGTATGCATCCCCAAAATTCTTAACTGCCTAGCCAATCTCTGACTGATGAACCTCCTGACCCTTTCAATCACGCTATAACTATAAGCATTCCTCCAACATAAACGAGGAACCAACTCTGACCAAACAATGTTCATACCCGGGTACAATGCCTGTAATCTCAGCAAGTCCTGAAGAATAATAGCCACTACTCGCTTTTTGGAAAGAATGTCCAAATCATTGCCCCCCAAATGAATTACTAATATACAAGGACACCCCACCTTCAATTTAACCTTCTCGAATTCATGCAGCAACCTATCCCACCTAAGACCCCTAACCCCATGCCAAGTCACTGACCACCCTAAATGTGATAAACCCAAATTTATCCCATCTTCCCTGACTAATGCATGCTTCTCTGCCCAGTGGATATACGAATGCCCCAAGATGATAATACGCTTCTCTAAAAAAAAAAAAGAAAAGAAAGTTATTAATCAAGCCAATGACTTTATCTAATATATATGATAAAAATACATTTGAAGACCACCTGCCCAAGCTCTTAATCACTTCAATGGAACTACTCTCTTTAGCTAAATCTGAAGCCCTACTGATCCTAAAAGAGTGAACTACAAACCTGTCCACTTTAAATCCCATGCAACGTAAAACCCTCCTCACCAAACATATGAATCTACTACTTGACACCACCTTCCCATCCATTGAACAAAAAATGTATTCATCTACACTCCCCTTCTGTCTCCTCATGAATTCTTTAGCCCACATTACTTGACAAAGGTTAGGATTCCAGTCAGATTCAATCACCACCAAGCATCCTCTACCCAATGGATCTGTCTTACTCTTCTTTAATGCAATAGTAACCTCTCCCTCACCTATGATAACATCCTTCCAACATAATAAACCTAACAACTCAGAAACATGGAAGGCGCCAAAATATAACCATGTACACAGCATGCCCCACATGAAGTAATCCAAAGATCCCCCCTTGTAACAACCCTAACCCTCTCAACAAAACTTTCAATATAACCCTTGTAAGTGGCCATCGAATGTTCCTACATTCAACCACCACTCTCCCCCAACCCCTCAACATTCACCCTAATGTCCAAGACTTGGTGAAATCTTGCAACCCCGCTAACTTAGCAAAAATGCTAATAGCAGCCAAATCCACTTTTACCATCTGCAAAGCCTTGCCTATCCCCGAAGCATGAGCTACATATCACAACAGCAATTCCTCCAACCATACCCCCTCCTCTTCTGGCAACTGCAAAACAAACTGATTAAAATCAGAAAGAGCCCTACCATATGCCTTCCTCATAGAAGGTGCCCAGAAATGCTGCACCAACCGCCTGGCTACCTCGACCCAAGATTTCATACCTCCTTCGGCAGGGTTTCTGGCACTTTCTCTGCCCATGGAGCCAACACTTGAAACCTACAAAATCGGGACATGCTATCAGCAATCTCATTCTTTATGCCAGGCACATGCACTCCTGTAAAGGAAAAATTTATTAAGAGGCTCTGCAAAACCAATTTATGTAATATCAACAACAAGCCCAACTTAGACATCTTCTTTTGTAATACCCTCACCACAGCCATATTGTACAAATGAAAAACTACTTGTCTGTCCTTCAAATGCTCCTTCCACACAGCAGAAGCTACCCATATAGGCATCAACTCTAGAAAGGCCATGTTACACCTCCATACCTCCTTCCAGTCTTGAGGCCATTCAGCCACAAACCACTGACCCCCTAAATAGGCCACCATACTGGCACCCCAGCTGCATCCATAAACAATTGAAGTTCCTCCTGCCCCACCCAGTCTGACTGCCAGAAAGAGATCCCATTAAATTGTTGCACAAAACCATCCCACAACACCAGGTCCTCCCACACCAGTTTGGTCACCCTAACCCAATGGTGTTTACTCTGACCCCCTTTCAACATATAAGCTACCGACCTACAAAAGGCTCACCCTGGGTGCACAGCTCGACAGGCAAAATTCAAAAGCCCCAACAACTCCATGACTGAACAAATCCAAATCTTATCCTTGCCAAGCACCAAACATATAACCAACCGATGACTCTCAAACTTATCCTCGGTTAGACAGAACAGACCCCGCTCTGCATCAACCGTTAATCCCAGAAATTCTAAGGTTCTCACTGGACCTTCCATCTTATGCTGAGCCAACAGTATCCCTAACTCCTCACACATGCTCATAAACTCCCGCAACCCCTCCTGTGCTCCTACCTTTCCTTCGCCCACCAGCAGAAAATCATCTAAATAATGCACTGCCTTTTGAGTTCCCACTCTCTGCTGCCAAATCCAATGCAATACCGTAGAGAACTTCTCAAAAGTCGCACATGCCACTGAACAACCCATAGGCATATCTTTATCAAAGTAGTACTTATCCCCTACCTGCATCCCCAGTAACAGCCAATCCTCACACCTAATAGGCAACAAGCGAAAAGCCGACTCAATGTCAACCTTAACCAGCCATGGCTCCTGAAATTCCCTAATCACTTTCACAGCATAATCCAAGGATGCATAATGCACCCTAATCTCCTAATCTGCAATAAAATTATTCAATGAATTCCCTTCTGGATGTGACAAGTGATGTATCAATCTGAATTCCCCAGCCCATTTCTTCAGCACTAACCCCAAAGGTGGCACTTTGTAACTACTGAAAGGCAAACTGTCAAAAGGACCCAATAAATGCCCCACCTAACAGTCCTTCTCCACCAAAACCTCCAGGATGTCATCTTTACCTTGAACTGATCACAGGTTCTTGCAACTCCCCAACCCCTCCCATGGTGGACTTTATAAAAACACCCACTGAAATCCTTGTAATATCTCATTCTTGATGGCAAGGCCAGGAAACCGGCAAAGAATACCCCACGGGACCTTCACCTTAATGGGGAATGGCACCCCTTCCTCTATTGCTTCTAAAGAACTCAAGTCTCCAGGACCCATGAAAATTACCCCTACCCCAAACTGGTTGAAACCCATGTGAGGTGAAGCTTTGCCCACAAAATCCACCCTCACGAGCCATAATATTGGAGTTCCATGTGGAAAGGTCTTGCCGACCACAGCAAATGGCCAAATGACTCCCTCCACATCTTGAGTAAATGTGTGCAAATTTGCACCCCACCCATGAACAAGAACCACTATTAAAAGACCAACACACACCTGCTGCTTCTTCCCCACTCACCCTTCTATTAAAACCACCATAAATATCCATCATCGTAGCTAACCATATATCCGGATGACGCACCTCCCAAAGTAGTGACTGGTCTACAGCCTTCCATTTGCAGAAATGTTACCAAAGCCACGTATTCCCTGACATTAACCATTGTGCATCCCAAATGGTAAGGAAATATCCTAGAAGAGGCAAGGCCAATGACCCGTCCTTCTCCAGCTGCACCACCATAAAGTAAATAAACCCGACCAACAAATTATCCAATGCCCTAGGATGAAGCGTACCTAACCTCTTCCTTCCCAATGCCGCTAAAGCCACCAGCAAATCCTTGTTATTAGATGACTCTGCCTCCACTAACCATTGGACTCCTTCCAAATCGATCAGCTCAAACAAATCCACATGCTCATCTTTCCAAATTTTTTCTTTGACCGACCCCGGAATGTGTGGAGTCAGGAAAACCGCTCCTGCCCCTTGTCCCAAAGATTGGGTGGCTAACCAGTCCCCTGGCCAGAGACCAAAGTCAAAGCCTACCTCTGAGCATAGAAGCTGAACCCACCAATGCCGCATCTTCGACAGGGTACCTGCCTCCCTGTGCCAGCCATCTCTGAGCACCCTCTATTGCTTGTAATCCTTGCCCGAGGTTCCCAACTAGCAGGTCCACTTCATCCCTACCCCCCACAATCCTCAACCCCTAGCTCCCCAGCCAATATTGCTGAAGTAAAACCATTACCTACACCTTCATCTTGAGATGTACTGGGAGCTGGTGTATCCACTGCAGCTGCTTGTTTCGCTGTCTGCTGTCTTTGTCCCTGAGCTGCGGTTCTCACCATGGTGCACCGCCTCTTCCAACCCAGAACATGTTCTGGTTCCATTACCAACTCAGACATCACCATCTCCTGAAACAACTCTTCCACATGGGCCACAATAGCTTGCCATCACTGATGTAGTCCCAGTAAATTAGCCAGCTGTGAGAAAGAAACACAATATTAATGCTGCTTCATGAACCAAATTGCCCTACTCCACCCCAACCCCTATTTTGTTGCCTTGCCCTGAGCACCACCTCTCTCCACCAACTCCCCTACCTACCTGTACCCTGCAGCTGAGAGCAACCCCTTGAATAACTACATGCAAAGCATATACTCTAACCACTAAACTATTGCACTTATACATTCACACCCATGGATTAAAATATTCAGCTCCCTGAAAAACACTTCAGACTTCAGCTACACACACTTCCCTTCAGCTACTAACCCATTTCAGATAAAACAAACTGGATGTAGAAAAAAAAACCTTGTGCCTATATTCTACCCACCTACATTGCAGCAGCACAGCCAAACTCAAGCATCATCCAACCAGCGAATGAGCCTGGAATCCCCTACTTCTCCTTGTTGCACAGCAAAACCCTTGGTCGAACTAGAGTTAACTGCCATTGCCTCAACTGCGCATGTGCAAACCAGAGGCCCAAACCAAATGGCTGCAAAATGGCAACAGAACCACACGAACCCACCAGGGAGCACTGAGAGATCTTCCAACCATTGCCACCAATGCGAACGATTCAGTGGAGCCGTTACCCATTACCCTAATGGCCACTACCTTAAGCGTGCATGTGCAAAAACTGGCAGCCCTACCCGGAGACCAGAGAAAGGCCACAGAAGCACACAAACCCACCAAGGAGCACAAGGAGATCCTCCACTCACTACCCACAATGCTAAGGAGTCTGGAACTGCTTTGAAGGACCCAAGCAGCCTCCTGCAACCACCAGGATGTACAATCCACCAGGCCACCAAGCCACATGGCTGCCACCTGACTGCATGGCCCTATCGAGTACTAAGACAGTGATGGGCCCAGCGAAGCAACCAGAGACACCACCAGACTACTAGCAAGCAATCTCAGCAACCACATGACCCTATTGAGTACAAAGACAGCGATGGGCCCAGCAAATCAACCAGAGACACCACCAGACCACCAGCAAGCAACCTCAGCAACCCCATGCCTACCAGACCCCCAGGGAATCAAAACCAGTACCCAGGTAAGCCAAGCACTACACTCATATGGACAATAACCACCAATCATTCACCCACACACACTCTTCTCTCAGTAACCCTTTCAACAAAATTCCATACTACAAATTCCTCTCACAACCCTAGACTCCCCAACTCCACCCCCCCATCAAGTTAACTAACACTAACCACAGGAACCCTCCCAAAGGAGACAGAGAAACACAAACAAAAAGAGAGAGGAGGGGACTAACTCATTTAGCCTAGCACCCCTCTCTATCCACCATCCAAGACCTACCTGAATCCGCAATACCACCAACTCATGCCAAAATGTAACTACTTACTTTAATCCCAACCATTTAATCCTTTTATAAGTCCCTCCTTCCCCTACATCACTTCCCTTAACCTCTCCCTTTTTCTTTAACCCTTTCACCACTACAATCCCACTATCTAATCTACATACAAAGACTCCAATTAATTCCTAAATTCTATACCCACCCCCACTCCTTCACTCTTGTTCATGGGACCAGGACAACTTAGTTTAGCCCAAACTACATTTCCTATCTATCAGAGTTAATTCCAGTTACTAAGGGAACTAAACAGGGTTGTCCACTGTCATCACTATTATTCACTCTAGCTATGGAGCCTTTTGCAAATTTTACAAGATCAAGGACATATCTGGAAGATATACAGATAAATAATAAATTAAATTCCAAAATACTGCTATTTGCAGATGATATTTTCTTGATATTAAAAGATAATAGAAACTTGCTTAGAGAAATATTTAATGTAGTAAAGACATTTCAGAAAAAAATCTAGGCTAACTTTTAATGAAAACAAAACAAAAATTCTACCTATAAATGAAAATATCAGTGATATGGAAGACAGATTTTCTAAATATGTAGAACAAGATAGTAAAATAATAACATTAAAGACTCAGTAGAGGAAAATTAAAAAAAAACACCTAGCCAATATTAATGCACTTGTTAATGAATGGAATAAAATTGCCTTTACAATGGAAGAAAGGCTCACTATAATAAAAATGGTCATACTTCCAAAAATTCTATACTTAATACAATCTTTATCATTACCCCATCTAGAAAAAAACATTAGAAATTTCAATTCTATAATATGTACATTTTTCTGGTATCCTAAAAAACTGGACTAAGCTTAAACCACCATATAAGGAATTGGTCATTAGATGGAATTGGTATGCCAGAAATAGAAATATTCTCAGTATCATCAATTGTAAAAACTGTTCTTTTATGATTAAATAAAAGCTATACTGCTAAAGGGAAGAACATACAGGAGAGCATGTGCATAGACTCAAACCAGAAACATTTGACATGACAAAATTAGATAATAAATAATAATTTTATATGAATATTAAAATATTATATTTTAGAGAATATAAATATTAAGATTAATTCAACTTATATCGCATCAATGCTAAAAATATTTAGAAATTATATTCGCAAAATTCAAGGATATAAAGCTTGGTTCTTCTTGTTGTTTCCAATTTCTTGCACCCAATATAATTTATACACTTTTAATTTAAAAGCAATGCATAAACCTAAAGAAAACAATTTGATTTATTGGTGTCAATTGATGGATTGAATCAAGTACAAATCACAGAGAATATAACAATTAGATTTAATTTGGATAAGGATATGTGGTTTTATATATATATATATATATATATATATATATATATATATATATATATATATATATATATATATATATATATATATATATATACAAAGCTATAAACAAGATGTAGAAAGTAAAATACATTTAATACAATTGTCAATAAGAAGCAATGTGCCCAAAGTCATAGATTTAATGATAACTCTAGTCAGTCAAGAAATAACTGATAAAGGCCTTCCATATAAAATATATAAAACTAACCAAAATATAGAAGACTATATCAAATGAACTATTGGGAGTACTTTTGAACTATAAATAACTATGAACCTATTAAGGAGGATAACAAATATATTGATATCCTTGAAACAAATTACATCTTCCTTAAATTGGAAATTATTTACAAATAAGTTTATGCATAAAATATTTATAACACCTCTTAGAATTGAGTTAATATATTAAAAGAAAATGTTTTGTTGGAGGTGTAAAGCATGTAGCAGGCAGATTGGCAACATAAGTTTATTGAATGCACAGTTGTCAAACCAATTTGGGACAATGTTAATGTTTTTTACAATCTTTATTCAATGATAAATTTACATTATCTAAATCATTAGTTTTGTTCAACCCACCAATTCCTGACTGTGTAAAGAAAGTAAACTACCCAGTACTATGGAATCTTCTTTCAATAGCAAGGAAGACAATCACTAAGAATTGGAAAAGCGAGCAAGCCCATACAATGAAATAATTTGTAAATATGGCAACCAATGTCTGTCACTATGAACTTTGACAACCAACTTCAAGATGAGGACATACAGAGTTACTACTTCTTACAATATATGGATAAAACTTAAAGAACTGCTAAATAAACAAATTTAAATATATAAATGATATGGAAATATTTTCCTACTCTAATTCTTCAACAATGGTGTAAGGAATAATCAGTCATGTAGTTACTAGGTAGACACCCTTGTAAATAGTTATTCTGTTACAGTTTGTATTGTTTGTTAATGTTGTTCTATTTTAATCTTGTATTTTAATGTCATAATTGACATTAATAAAAATACTTTCAAAAAAGAAATTAAATTGGGCAAAATATGCCAATTTACTGGTTGAAATGTAATCAAGCAACGATAAAGCTAATTCCAAATCATTTTCTGCAGCTCTTTACCTGTTCATTGTTCTCTTTTCTTAAGTGATAATAAAATGCCAGGAAACTCTGTGATAGCCTGTTTACTGCTTTGTCCTGAAGGAAGACAAGCATAATTTCCTTACTGTCCTTAGAAAACCCAAAGTAAAACTGAGCTGGCAAAAGGCTTGAAGTACTTTGGGTTTGTGCTAATTTAAAAGCTGTCTATGTCAGTATGTGTACTTTGCTCTGAAAAAAAAAACACAGCACAGAGGATATGGCACTTGGAAAATGTGTTCAGTTATCAGTTTTTGTTATACAGTCTCAGCAGTGCTGTTACTAATAAATGAATTAGTTTAGCCAAAATCAATTCTACAGATGCAATAATTATTAACTCTCTCAATTTCTTCCTGGCAGTCACACCAAAGAACAGTACTGTCTTTTCTCTGGTCTTCTCTTACAGCCCTATTTGCCATTCAGGCTTCTGTTTGTGGTATGAAGATTCTTATTCAACATTATCTTCAGATGCCTTATTTGTATCACAGCAGGATAACCTATGTATCTAATGTTTATCCCTGCAATACAGGCCTCTTTTAAAGCCAACAAAAATATCAAAAATCCATTTTGAAATGGATTGTAATACAGATTTCAGGAAAAAACAATAAGCACTGTATAGGAAAAACAAATAAGCCTTTATTTCATAAACTGAAACATAGTGTCTCTATGAATTGGCCTAATGCCCTTTTTGGGTTGAAACATGGGTTTTAACCAAGAAACAGGTGCAGATGAGATATGTCAACTCAGTGAAAGAAATAAAGGCTTGCTTGTTTTAAACATTCAGTGTTTATTGTGCTTGTGAAGTAATTTTTTTTTGTAAGCTGTGAAGGATGAATTTGGTGTTGCAGTACAGATTCCCCACTTTGTAGAACAACCTTCCATTTGACATGAAAAAACACAGAATATCTTGTCATGTTCTATTCTGTTGTCAAATGGCTGCTTTGAAAAAAGAACACCTGCCAAAAAAGTCTAACTTAGCCTTGATATTTACTGCTTTCAGTCATTTTCTTTGAAGATGAGGATCCTTCTGTATGCCTTAAACTAATGTGGCATATGATAAGAAGCTTACTTTCTGTGGACTACCACTGACTTTACTGAAAAACATAATTAACACTTTTGTGTAGTGAATTATTTTTGTTTTATTTTACACATTTGGTAACAAAGTAAACCCACTAGACATTAATGCCCTTTTTCACTTGCACTCCTGGTGCATTATCTAGTCAAGTGACTTGCTTAGAATCACACAGTAGACAAATGGAGATTTAAAGAATCATATGTTGTGCTCCTGACTACAGGAAGTAGTTTGCTAACAACTCAGAAGTGTGTACCTCTTCACTAGCCTCTAGTATGTGAAATAAATTAATCTTCTAGCTTAATAAATAAGATAAATTAATCTTCTAGCTTAATTTCCTGTGCAGGCTGCTAATATGTGAAATAAATTCAACTCAACTTAATTCTCTTTGATAGCTACTAGCATGTGAAATAAATTCCATCTTCTATCTTAATTCTCTGTGATAGCTACTAGTGTGCAAAATGCATGAATTAATGTTAGTTTCCAGATGCACGTGACTCAATGCAGTCCACTGTCTTCATTTACCTTATAATCACAGGATATGTTGCTTATTATGTTCAGTTTATTCTTTAAGTTATTCCTTAGTTATTTGTATTTGCCTATTTGAATACAGCACTGTTCTACATGATTTTTTTAGTCATAGCCCAGGAGAACTGCTTCATTAACTGACTTGGATAATCCAGGTATTTCTGTTCAAGCCATATAACTGTTTTCTATTTGGTACTATAATCATGGTTGTAATGCCATGGTAGTATTTATATAATCTATAGAAGTGCAAATTAGTTAAATAAATCAATCAAATGTTTATGTGACTATTCTGGAATCAACATTCATTTAGGTAATAACATAACGTTTCTATTTAAAAGAGAGTACTTGTGATTCAACAGGACATTCCCAGGAAATGAAAAGCGTCATTCAAATTATCATTTTCTTGAGTACATAAATGTTTAAAATGGGTACTGTCATTCAAGCTCTTAGAGTTATATTTTATAGATTACAACATAACCACTTTGTATAACAGCATAAATACTATGGCTCCCAGATCAAACATTCATCTTAGAAGACCGCATTTCTCTTATTTCTGTTCACAGTATAATAACAATAAGTAATGCAGGCAACTGTGAACTGAAGCAGAACTGTAACCCAAACCCTCATGTGAGTCATAATCCCACCTGCATATCAAAGAGCATTACCACTCAGCTGCTGAATCAAAACAGACATCATATTCATTTACTTATTCCACAGAAAAAAGACAAAAAGAAAATATATTAACAAAACATCACTTGAGGAAACAAAAGACATGTTTTAACACAAAAAGCTAAGTTATGTACTTCCTAAGACAAAATGGAGAAGAAATATACTAACATAGTATAAATGTACTAATAGCAGTAGCATTATAGGGCAAAATAAGCATGTGAAATCATGCAGCATAGTGTGAAAGAACAATCCCTACAAAAGGCTGCAGTCCATAGCTGAGAAAAATAATATATTGCAAATTTTGGTCATTGCAAACAGCAAGGATCTCAATTGGATTAGTGTACCTGTTTCTGGTAATTATAAACATGAAGTAGAACTTAGGCTTGTAGGAAGCATGCAGTCATGGGCTACCAAAATACTGGGAACAATGGTGCATCTTACATATGAGAGGACTCCCAGCTTCTATGGACATACTAAATCCATTAGTAAAAAGGAAGAGGTAATATGAATGCATATTCATATATGCAAATGCAGAGGCAAATGAAATACAGAAGTAGCAGTCATTAAAATATTATTTCACTGGTAGATTGGCAAGCAAATGAAAATTACAGGCAAAAATGTATTGTGCAGTATAGACCAACAGGATGTTTTGTGAGTACCTATGGCAGGTAGGGTATGGGTGTGCAGAGATGAGATGCAGGTAAACTATGGCTTAAATCAACACTTAGGCGGACATCATAAATTGAAGTCTTGTCCTTTTGAATATGTGACTGTCCTAACTGATAACAGTTAAAAAAAAAAAACATAAAGGCCTAGGGGTGGTGGTGAGGTTGACCATGTTTAGACATATCTGTCCAGTATAACAAATTATTATCAGCAAAAGACAATGCAAATTCTTAAAAAAAAAATCTGAAGGAAGGCTGGATATCCTGTGCATTGTAATACATTACAACATATAATCTGCAAACCATCAGTAACAAAACAACAAGCAGCAAAAGGGGTCCAATACTTATCAATAAGGCCTTCACCATAATGTTCTTTTAGACCAAATATTTTGCATTGGTGGAAGGCTTGGGGGTAGGAGATCATGGTACAGTTGTGATGTTTTTTTTCAAATCAATTAGCAATGTAGATGGAGGTGATAGAAGTGAAGCAGTATATTACAACAGGAAATGGAATACAAAATAAATGCGAAATTATGATGTGAAACTGGACAGTGATAGGTATCACAGTTATGTAAGGATTATATAGCCATGGATGACTTCTAAAAAACTGTCCTGAGTGGTGGAATGAAATAAAAAAAAGTATAAAATGTGTGTTGTTTTGTTTTTTTCAGTACCAGGATGATGTAAGAAAAAACAGAAGAAAGCTTTGACAATTAGCTTATTGGTATAATAAAGTGGTTGTGTTAACTTCTCTCCATGTAAGTATGGGTTCAATTCCCATAGTGTTAACTTATTTTTTTATGCATGGCTAGGCTTAAAAAGGTCCTTATGGTCATTTCCCTGGTAAATAACTATGAACCTATAAGAAGGTGAAATATGGGGAAATTGATAGAACTGCATTAGGGAATTTAGATAATAGTACAAGAGATTATTATGGTAAAGAAATCAATTATATAAAAAATGAGAAAAAATAAAGCATTAACATTTAGGTAGAGATATGATTTACAAGGGGGAAAGTGTCTGCATATTTGGATAAAACAGCAAAGGAAAATATTAATATAATAAGAAAAATGAAAAATGCAAATGTAGTGGTAAAAAGAATGCAAGAGCAAATTATGAGTGTTGTAGTACACCATGTGGAAAATATGTTTATAAATGTATAAGAATGGAAAATAAGTGAGAATGAGAAGTAAAGAAGTTTCCAGAACAAGTTAAGGAAGAATTTGAAAAGAGAAATTACTGTAAGTGAATTGGGGTGCAGTAATTAAGAAGGCAAATGTTGATTTGGAATCATGCCAGATGGTATAGGGTATGGAATGTAGAAGAAATGAATGGACTGACAAAAAGGATGTTTCATAAATGTACTGAATGAATGGTTAAAGAAAGGTTTTATGTATGAATAGCTATCTAGTGAGACATTAAAGTTTATATGGAAAAAAGAAGAGAAAAATTAAATGAAATATTGGAAACACATCACACTAAATAACACAGATGATAAAGTTTTCTATAGGAATAGGTAATAGAATTAGAAGAGTGTTTATATCAGTATATCAGAATAATAGGGTGACAGTGTTATTGAATGCATGACTGAGTAAAGAAATGTGCATAAACTGTGGTATAAGATAAGGATGTCACGAGTGAAATATTGTTTGCACTGGTGATGAATGCAATAGTGAGTGAATTAGCTAATAAAATGAAAGCTGCTAGATACATGATGCAAAAGGAGGTGGTGATACCAGTAGTTTTGACATAGCCAGATGATACAGTTGTAGTTACTAAGAAGAAAATATGGAGGATGCAAGTGTTGTTATGTTTGAATGGTTGTTTAAAAAAATTGAAATGATCTTGAATAAAGATAAAAGTAGGGGGGTGGGTGATATAGTAAAAACTGAAGGTTTGCATTTTTCAATAAATGAAGTTTCTTTACAACGAATAAAACTTGGGAAAATGATTTAGTTGTAATGTAATTGGAAAGGCTGATAATTGAAAAGTAAGAAATATGGGGGCGGGGCCTAGTTGGCCAACTGAGAGCAATGAATTTTGAGAGCTCCATAAACTAACATAATAATATAGGAAAATTTTATTTTCAAGTTTAAAATGTCAGAAATCTATAGATAAACTACCAAACTACATAAATATCAATTTTGGTGGAGATATACAAAAAATTTTCTGTCAAGTAATTTGGAGATATAGTGAGTCACTGAATATGAACAACTCAAGGAATTCTCATTCAGATGCTGCTTTAAAAAAAAAGAACTGAAATTGATGACATCTACCTTACAGGAACTATCTTTGAAGATGGATGGCTTTAAAAATGACTTAGTAAACCTCAAATTAAATTCTCAAAAACAGACTGATACTTTTAAGGAACTATTACTGCAACACCATATAAAAATAACAAATATAGAGACTTCTCTAAATGACATTGAAGGGAGACTCAAAAAAAATCTGCTTAAACTGAATACATGGTTGCATAACAAAATTGATGACTTAGAAAAAAGGGAAAGGAGAAACAACATAAGGATCTTTGGTCTGTCTGAAAACATTGAAGGTGAAGACATTATTTAATTCTTAAAAAACTGGATTCCTGAATTTCTAGACTTAAAAGATGGACTTTCCTTTGGAATTGAAAGGGTGCATAGAACACTGAGGAAACCTGATTCTAACTCAACAAATACTCCACCTAGATCCATATTCACCCTATTATTCTAAAATGTCTTTCATTTCTGGATAAGGAACTAATATTAAAATCTACTTGGAGAAAATCACCCTTCAAATACAATCAAAGCCGGATAAGGCTTGACAATGATTATTCTTCCAGAATACTAGAACAAAGGGAAAAAAGTCTGGCCAATAATAAAACTGTTGAAACAAAACAACACTAAAGCACAGCTGGCCTTTCCTGCCAAGATAAAAATACTTTTTCCAATGAGATGAGAACCTTTAATGACTTAGGAGAAACTACTATATTCATCAAAAACAACAACATAGTGTCTATCCCAGAAGAAATGGAATGGATGGCCTTTACTCTTAAAAGAATAAAAGAAACAAATCATTGGACTGATGCTAGAAAGAAGAAACAAAAAAACTGATTCCAAGATAGCTGTCCCAAAAAAATAACTCTTACAACTACATCTCTCAAAGTATCAACTGATATGGTACATCACTTGTCATCTGTTTTTATTTAAAAAAGGAGGGTTTCTTAAACAACTGAGAAACATTAATGATTTATTCAGAATGTTCAAAGAGTCCAATAATTCTTCACAATCAAAGGTAGGTCAAGATGGGTTACTATTTACATTATATATAAGCCAAACAAAGCAACATATAACACAAACATCAAAGTTTCTATTCCCCTACATGAACTCAATGAATACTTATCTTGTTCATTTTTCATAGATTTTACTTATAATAATTTGAGTAATTAATTAACTAATCCAACAAGGTACCATTCATCAGAGTTCAGACTCAAATGTAACAAATTAACATCATATACATAATAGCAGTAACAGTAGAGTGTTTTGAAAAAAAATGCTGTCATGGAGACTAATGCCTTCTTCAGTTAAAGTATGATTTAGGAATGCCATGTATATCCTGGTTAAATAATAGTAGGAAGCTCTTAGTACAAATGTCATTATTATTCTGTGTAAACATAGTTAATATCAATTATGGCAAGTATCATAGCTTTGAGTGCTGTTTATTCAATCCTGATATGGTGTGCATGGATGCAGCAGTGTTTGGCAGCTAGTACAAATGTCATTATTATTCTATCTAAACATAGCTAATATCAATTATGACAGGTATCATAGCTTTGAGTGCTGTTTGATTAAACCTGACATGGTGTGTGTCGATGCAGCTGTGTCTGGGAGGTGTTGTATGTTACCATTATCATCTCCAAGAAGGTGTAGGATGTGGCTTGTGATCAAGGTTTACTGATGCTTGTGTATTTGGAAGAGACATTTGGTGTTTTAGCCTGGATCCAGGGGAAGGGGGTGGATAAAACTGTGATTTGGGATGTTTTGGAAGAGAATAGTTTGCTTATACATCTGCTGAGTGAGAAGTGGGAAGGCTGGAAGAATGTGTTATCTCTTGTTGTGGTGGCTTGTTGGGAGGTTTTTTTTTTTTAAATCTGTTTGCTCTCTGTTCTTTTCCTGGCTGCTGCCTCATGGAAAGGGAAGGAATTTAGGCTTGAAGTTGCAGTGAAGTAAAGCTTTGCTTCAGGTGCATTGCTTGCCTCTGGTATGCAGTACAGAAACACACTAACAGAAACAGATGCTCCCAGGTTGCTATGGTAACGGAGACAGAGTGACAATAATGCTTCCACCAAGATGATTCTTGGCAATGATGTTTTTGTTTAAAAAAAAACAATATATATATATATATATATATATATATATATATATATATATATATATATATATATAAAATAAAAGGGCTATTTTAAACCACATGTACCACATAGTGATGGTCTCCCAATACTTCGTTTAGCTCACTAAGTTGATTCTTGATAAAAATAAATAAATAAATAAATAATAAGCACAATTTTATACTTAAAATGTATTTTGGTCCAAACACATTAAGGACTTACATAAGATTGGAAGTCTGAGTTATTGTCAAAGACTAAGAGCACTTGGTCTTGTGCAGAACCCTTTGCAGTAATCTGGGAAGTGAGCTTACTCGGACGTGTTGGGTATATGGGGATAGCTGATTCTAGGCATGTTTGCTGTTGCCGGGAAGTGCTAGAGAGCCATCAGATTTCCTTTATGGAAATATCTGTGGGAATAGAAGGTGTGTTGAGTGGTTCACTGGCAGAGTGGCCACTGCATGGAACAGGCTGGTAAAATGGAACAGGACAAATCTTGGGTTGGATATTTTAAGAACAGCCTGAAAACACATCACATGAACTAGTGAATGATATTCTGGCAAAACTGGATGGACATTGTTGCCCGTGCTTGAAGTACTGATATGTGTATATGTAAGGATGGAAATATACTTATAACAAATATGAAACTAGAAGGGTCTCATAATTTAAAGTCTATGGACTGTATAAACATGCTTGGAAGGAGCTAATAATACGAATAAACATTACAGCTTGTGGTCTCTCAAATAACTAGGCAACAGCCAAAAAAAAAAACACACAATAGTTATGTAATGTATGAATTTAGTAAATCTAGACATAAAATATATAATCATCAGATAAGATGAAGCAGTCTGCTGAATTTAGATATTAAAGACATGATTTAATAACATAGGCTTGTGTATAATAACACTACTGTCTTAACTTGTCAGAAATTACATACACTACATTGAACATCAAGGGGAAGCATGATGATTTTCTTATATAAGTAAATATACATAACAAGTCATGTAATTGCTTTAACTTGAATTGTAGTTTTTGTAACCCATCTTGACCATATATAATAATTAAGCGGTTACCAAGGTAACTAATGTTTTATACATGACATCAAACTGACAAAGTTGTTCAAGGGAAACCACAGAAGCCTGAACTAGGAATGTCACATAATGTAACAATCACATTCTGAACAAATAGTATTAAATTGACAATAATCACTCAGTTTAACCTTTGCTGATTATACAAAATATAATGTTGACATTTAAATCTAAAAACTTTCAGTATATGCCATAAAATGGCAATTTATGAATATGGAAAGGGAATTTGTAATCATTGATTACAATAAGTGAATTTGTTGTTTTTAACCTATAATTTCACTCATTTTATAATAAGAAATGACATATATGAAAATCCTTATGTGTGGGAAATGGGGGGAAGAGGGATGCACTGATAATTAAAATGCACTAACTTTCATCAATGTTCACATAAAACAAACTTGATGCTTTAAGTAAGTTAGCAACAAACAAAGTGATTACTTAAGTGCTGGCAAACAATGGAATATAACTTCTGGTATAGCCAGTAAAATAGATTGTATTATAAACATTATGTATAAATATTATTACCATCTATTTATATTAAGTAATACGTTCTTAAACACTTCATCAATAAGGGTGAATACGTTAAATAACTGTGCTATAATCTTTTACTGAGGTTTTATATAAGCTACATCCTACTTTACTATGATTGAATTGCTTGTCATCTGTCTTTCATGTAAATATTAATTGCTTATGCTATAAGTAGACATTTATTTTGTATTAGAATTATGTTTAATCTACAATAGTACTGTATCTGTTCAAAATAATATAAATATTGCTTATTCCTTTTACAAGTATTCTCCACATGATAATTCAATTTATGGAGCTCATATGTTATGGATTGTCAAGGTGTGAGTGATAATCTGATGGATTTAGGTTTATCCATCAGATTAGGAATGATTTTCATTCCATGGCTAGCGTGGATCTAAGTTTTGTTAACATTTATTAATTTAAATTTATTTCACAAAAACATGTTTAGTATGCCTGACCAAAACATTGCTTTACTGGTAAACACTCAAAGTATAAAACTGATAATTTCCTTTAAAAGCTCAAATATATACTTTATAGTTATCAGAGGAAAATGTTTAATATTCAAAATAAAACAAAGAAATACATAATCTAAAAAAACCTAAGATGGATTTAACTTAATTATCTTTAAATACCAATTGCTTAAACGATCCTTGCAAGAGATCAAATCTACTGAAATATTTACAACTGAACAAAGCACAAATTGTCTTCCTTCAAGAAACTCATTTCAAAACAAATGACAATTACATGTGGAATCCTAAGGAATATATGATATTGGCACAATCCACTTATAAGACAAAGACAAAAGGGGTAACAATTTTATGGAAAATAAATGTGATTAACCCATAAACCATTTATAAGTATGATGATATAGAAGGCCATATGGCATTAGTAGTAGTAAAATATAAAAACAGAATATGGGCCCTAGCCAATCTATACTGGTTCCCAGGCATTGGAACAGGAACTGTTAAAAACACTTGGATTGCATTTCCAATAATTATAAAGGCAACTTAATATTAGAAGGAGATTGTAACTGTATATTTGATACTTCTGAAACTACAAAGAAAAGATCACTGCATACATCTGCTGTATTAAAAGCTTTAAACAAGTGGATAGAATCATTTCATTTTGTAGATACTTTCAAATTTAAAGAAGATAAATCTTTGTTGCTTTCCCATCAAGATCACCAATTTGATATCCAAACCAGATTAGATAAAATATTTGCTGCCCATGACTTACACTCCAAAATCATTAATTTCTCAATCACTCCCTGCCCCTTTTCGGACCACAATGCATTGATACTAAAACTTGAAAATGGGTACAAACCATTAATCTTTAACTCCAGAATTCCAGCATATATAACTAAAATTAAAGAGTTCACATCCTGGTTATTATCTTAATTACAGTTCTTCTTAGATATTAATTACACCAGAGAGATAAATAAAATAATGATACGGGACTCATTAAAAGCTTACATATATGGTAAAACCCTAACTTGGTATAAAAAAAATCAGAGAATGAGATTCTGAATTACTAGATCTAAAATCCAAATTTTGACAGTAAAAGCTAAAAAAAAATCAAAATTATTTGGAGATGAGAAAGAAAGTAGAAGTATTAAACAATAAATACAACAAAATTCTAACACATAAAACTAGTTTAGCTTTAGAAAAACCAAAAATTAATACCTTGTCCACTTCTCCCAAATATCTACATAATTTATCCACAAGAATCAAATGACAATCAAAAGCTAATAACATTAAAAGTATCTTCCATGAAAAGAAAGGCAAAATGTATTGGATATAGGTGACATTCTTGATGCCTATAGAAATCACTATATGGAACACTTCCAAAAAGAAAATATACATATCGATCAAGTAAATCTAGATGAAGAATGTTCTAATATAAAAAATACCAGAAAAATTAAAACTAGATCTGCAAGCACCCATATCCTACAACTAAATTACAGATACAATAAAAGGGGGTAAAAATAATAAAGCTCTATGTATAGATGCATAATCATGGAAATATATAAATTTTTCCTTCAAAGATACTATTCCTCTTCCATAAAACTCTATTAGAAATTCAGTCACAAGTTTTAATAACACTGTCTTGGAGATATTTCTTAATCACACCAATCCTAAAGGAAAATAAATCCCCAAACCTCTGTACCTCATATAGACCTATATCATTACTAAATAATGACTATAACATATTTATGACAATATTAACTAACAGAATGAAAATACCACTATCCAAAACAATAAATAATGATCAAACTGGATTTATATATCATAGACACACACATGACAATATTAAAAGGATAATTTCTCTTATAGATTATCCCTCGGATTCACGAAACCTCTGTTTAAGACTAAATAAGTCTTACTCAGAAACTGCAGTTGAATGGTCTGACGTCAGTGTGCCATGCATATTCATGAGAGCACACTGACTCCACTCCAAGTCTAACATGGACCGTGCTGTCCTAAGGTCCACGCCCCTGCAAGTGTTTGAATTGTGAAATGTCAACACACATGACCGAGTCCGCTCAAATGTCAACATACCCAACACTACATTCCCTCACATTGTAAACCCCCAGTAGAGTTATAAAATGTAAAATATATATATTTTTTCTAATTCCCAATATAGCTGCCCATATTTGCACATGTTTGTGTGCCCATAGCTTAGCTAGAGTTAGCAATGTCGACATTGAAGAGCATAATAACAAATGTTCATGCAAATCAATCCAAATACCAAAAGCATAGTGGTAGAGCCTTCGCACAAAGAGGAGGCATTTACGGTTCGAGTCCCACCACTCCCCTCTCTATTTTATGTTTTAAATTAGCATATGAAATAATACCTGACATATATATGACTAAAATATCACTAAAAAGCATTTAAATGGCCTATGTATCAGAGAACAAAATGTATATATAGAAATGTAAGAAGCATCTTGACATATAAATGCCCTTAGCTAAGCAAGCTTTACCCAGCGCAATCTAGTTGCCCGTAGCTAAGCAGTGCTTTACCCAGTGCAATCTAGTTTCCCACAGCTAAGCAGCACCTTACCCAGTGCAATATAGTTGCCCACAGCTACGCAGCACTTTACCCAGCACAATAAGTTTGCGCGGAGCTGCGCACCACTATAACCAGCTCACCGTAGGGCAACATGGAGCAACGTCAGGCAAAGTTGGGCAACGTGGAGCAACGTGGACCAATGTTGAGTAAAGTTGCCTAAACACAGCCACACCTCCTAGCCTGTCTGGACAGTAGTAAAATAAAATGCAATGACAAGTTTCGAACCCGGGAAACTGTGCACCATAATCAAAGTACTGAACCACTAAGCCATGACAGCTTAGGATAAACATCCACTGTTTACATACATATACTTATAAATGGTAGATTAACCATTCCTAAGCAGGTCTGCAGTCAGCCAAGAATTTTCCAAAATGGCCAATCACAAAAAAGTGTGGGAAATGCGGCATATTTAAGTTCCATAGGCGGGAATACTCACCAAAACTGATTGTAGCTCCCATCTGCATTTAGAATGTCTGGTGCAGGAGAGGGTACTTGCTTTCAAGCGCAATGCTGGGACATTGAGGAGTCAAAATACATGGTTTGGCTCCTAGTCCATCGTTATTAGTCTCGACTCCTGCGGGGCCATTTCCAAAGGATGGAGTATAAGACAGAGGCTTGGAACCGGTTGGCTCATGAACTCACCAGTGTCACAGGTGTCCCTCGGACTGGTGTGCAGGTCCATCACCACCATGCAGACCTGAATAGATGGAAGCAGGACCTACTGAACCAATGATTCCAGGAGGCCCATCATATGCAAGATGCCCCACTACTGAGTAGGTAGCCATGGAATGCAGTATGTAAGACATGCTAATATAGTCTAAATGATGGATAGGTATGTCTCAATATCGCTTCATTTACTTCACAGCTGCAGGTGTCCGTGCTGTGAATCAGCAAGCCAATGCAGATAGGCTGCTAAGGCTGCGCCACCAGGCAGGTTAGTAATTATTCTGCATGTATTGTTACATAATATATGTGAGAGTGCATGAAAAAAGTGTTGTAGCCCAATAATACAGCTATAAAATGCCCTGAATAAATCCTCTGCATGTACTGTTATATAACATAAGTCAGAGAGCCAGAAATAGAGTGTAGTAATCCATTAATAAAGGTGAAATAAGTCTGGAATACTATCTCTGCATGTACTGTCATATAAAATAAGAAAGGGAGCCTGAAAAAGAGTGTTGTGACCTATCAATAAAGGTATAATATGCCCTGAATAGGTCTTCCGTATGCACTGTAATATCAAATAAAGGAGAGACCCTGTAGAAAAGAGTGCTCAATGTAATTAATAAAGGTATAATACTTGGAGTGTGTCTGTGTCACTTACTTTGAAATGTTGTTGTACCCTTGCATTAAATAAATAGTACTGTTGAATAAAGTGCTGTCAACCCACAGTTGTGCAGTCCCATATAAAGTGGATGAAGAAAGTGCCAGTAGCTGTGAAGTATATAACAATCCTCAACAGTCGGTAAATGGCTGTCATGCATATGTAAATCTGGCACACGAGTAGCTTGTCAAGGTATTCCCCAGAAATGTGAGTGTGCTACATGAAATGTAGGGTTCTGTAGAAATTTAACTGAAAAAGTCACGTGAACACATCCAGATATGTAGATACATAAATATAAAAATAAAATATAAATATATTGCAGTAACATCTGCATCTTGGACAATTAGTATGTCAGATATAGGTCAGGTATATAATGAACTAGCCAAACCCATTACACAATCTAATGCATGTTGCCTAGTGTAATAATACATGTAGGGGATATACACCTGCAGTCAATAGGAATGAAGTGTAGAGTAAAAGTACCAATAAGATGTTAATGGAGGTTTCTTTTTACACCCTACTCCATGTGCATAAACAATGCATTTCCACACCTCAATGGGTATGTCTAATCTTAAAACATTTGTTGGGACATATGTCCTATTGTTCTATAAAAATCTGCTTTTTCTTTGATGCATGTGCCCTGTTCAAACACCACAATCTTCGTGGCCTGTTGCCACCAATCATCCCTGCATGCTGTTGTAATGTCCACTGTCGTTCAATATATGCATGCGTTATGCTTGCTGTTCAACTGTTGTAACCCTGGTGTGTTGGGTTAACGGGAATATTACTGCATGCTGTTACAACTAATTTGGAATGCTGTTGTCTATGTTGTAGTTAAACACACCTAATCACAGAATGTATGGTAAGGCCTGTCCCAGCGGACCCACCTGTCCCTCCTCAGCTGGCGATTGCACCTGGCACCAGCAGGTCTGGTGCCCATCTCAGGCTACCATCCTCCATTGGTCCTGTGCCACCTTCGGGTGAAGCACTGCAGGGGATGGGGCTCGCCCCCCCCTGCAAGCATGGGTGGAGAAGGGCCACCTGTCACCCTCCGAAGGGTCCGGGTTGTGGGGCATATGGAGATCCAGAGTTTAGTCGCTGATCCCCTATGCCAGCTCGAGGCGAGAGTGGCGTGACTCATGGGTGAGCCTGCCCCTCCTACGCAGCCCCCAGCAGAGCCACCCTCGGGTCTCTGAAGGTTCAGTGGTGACTGCCCATGGGTGGGGATCTCAGTCTCACTGTTACCATCTGTGGGCTCATGGGCTTGCGATTTCCAAACATCCATCCCCATCAATTATGTTCACCCACCCCATGTGTCATACTCCGCCCCTGTATGCGTCTTGTTTGTCTTGTCTGTTTACCTCCCCAACCTACCTCCCCAAATATACCTACTTCCTCTACCTCACATTCCACTCTCACCTGTAAAAAAAAAAAAGAAAAAAGGGCAATCTGTACCCACAAAAAAATGACGCCCCATACATAGCTGCCCATTCCACACACATGTCTGCTGGACATGTCAACTGATAATTAGAATTGGCAGTACAACATACTTTGTTGTCCTCACCCCTCTCTCAGGGATGGAAGGTTTCAAATTTCACTCCAAATTTGCAACATATGCACAGCTGTTGCTGGTAAAGAAATGGGCAGCTATGGACCTTCCCTACAACCGTCCTGCACATCCCGATCTGGTTTCCCTACTGTCTTACCCTCTTTGTGCCCCCTTTTTCACCACTTTCCTATCTCCCCATTTTCTTTTCTTTAAAAGAAATTAGTGTGGGGGTTAGCGGGAGTAAGCACTTTTAAGCAGTAGTAAGCGGGTTTGAGCGAGTGTGCACATGTGTGCGCTAAGCTTAGCATCGCTAAGCATCGCGCAAACTAGCGCAAACCTGCTTACAACTGCTTAAAAGTGCCTTAATCACTCTGTATGTCAGGGCCCTTGTTCTGTTCAGCAGCAAAATAAAGCACCTCTGTTAGTCTCGAACCCCAGACCTTGAACACACTTGACTGCATAAAGTACCAGTAAGCCACAGCAGATATACAATAGCTTGGTGCTGAAATAACTATATCATGCAAAACAATGAGTGAATGTAAAGGAAAAATAGGAAGGCCATAACACAAAGCTTGTTCTGTGGATCTTTACCAGCAAATGTTGTGGAATTGCATTACATGACTGTGATAAGAGAAGCAGCCATTCTATCAGCAAATAATGTTATTGAGGCACTTTAAAACCCCCACACAGTATCATAGCAGGGCAAACTGGTATATCTGATTAGGGCAGAGGCCATACTTCCTGATTGTGAAACATATTTTAGCTGTGTCCCTCTGAATCCCTCTGAAAAGTACTGACGTTAGTCAGAGAGGTGTTGTATTACACAATGCATAATCACAATAATAACAGTAGACACTGCTTGTACTTCATAAAAGGAGTACAATTCCACATGCACTGCTTCACTCAAGTCTACACTTACTGTCTGTATTAGTTGGAAGGTGTACCTCACTTTTAACTACCTATCCTTGACTCCAAACAAATATGTATCTGTGTGTTTCATAGGCCTGGCAGAGGCACAAACACACAGGCATATCAGCTCATCTGCTGTTACACACTCTGCAAACAGCTTTGTGTGGACATCCACAAGCATACCCTTATGTAGGAGTACAACACAGAAATATCAAAGGATCTAGCCATGTACTGGTAGCAACTGACTGTAACAATGCCATTGTACCAGTGCTGAAAACACCTGTGGGTTGCACAGGCAAAGAATAACAGGCTAACATCTGGCTACCATCTGGATAGGTTCACAGTTGGGACCTTTGCAGACAGACCACCTGCCTTGATAAATCAACAGGTACACACCAATCCATTAAGTCCAGTAAGATAACCTCACACAATAAATCGTAATGCTTTCTGTATGTCTGCACCCCCCCCCATATTTTAAATATACGTGTGTTTAGGGTCAACCAAGGATGTAGGTAGGCATACGCAGTAGTGGAATTGTCCAGTTTACCTGAGACACCTGTGCTAATGTCAACAATAAAAAGTACACAAACTCTGCAGAAGTGAGTGCATCAATATGCACAGTAAAACAGTCCACAAACAGTTCATGTGTCAAACGAATACTTCTCAATAACTACTTTTGTATGGCATTCAATTACATAAGTAGAAATGAAACTACATACTCACATATATCTTGTGAAAGCATTTGTAGGGGTGACTTAAACACTACACTGATAGCTCTGTACTGAAAGTGGTAACAGTCAGGTCTGAGTACAACATGTACATCAGTGTCTACACCTCTAGCTTCAGATATAAGAAGTATACCAACCTTCTGACTTAAACAACAGTGTACACAGCAAACAAGCGTGGGCCCCACTCTGTAAATCGGAAAGGGCTATGCCTACAAAACCTACCATTTTATAGCATTGGGTTGCTATGACAGTGAGTACTGCAATTACCACACAGCAGGCTGTATGCATTTACCAAATGCTGTGCACCAATTGGTGCAGAGGTCATCACATGCACATGTGCTGATACCTATAAAAGCAGACTGCACTTGCTATCCCCACATGCAATCATTACATTGCATCTGATACAGCTACACAGAACTTGTGTCTGAGTGAATAGGAGTTATTACTTAATAACGCAAATGTTTAATTGAGTAAGGATACTCTAGTGAATCCTTCATCAAATATATTAATTCAGTAAAAAAAAAAAAAACTTAATTAATAAGAAAGGGAATTGAGTAGAAGCTACTACTACTTAGGCAACACAAAAAAAAAATTGTCCAAAATAAAAACCAGACGGACCTGAAAGTGACAAACAGGTATGTGACAGAAATGTGATTACCGGCAAGTAGTAGATGTTTATGAAGAGTACTGTAAATACTTTGAAACATGCATATGTGGCAGCAGTAGGTATGTATGCACTGATGCCATGCATGACTACTGCTATGGAAAAATTAATGTGTAGCTGTGTGCAGTGGGACATAACTGTGAGATATGTAGCTCAGCATTTAATGTCAAACATCCAATCGTATCATCTATGTTCTGTACAGTACTGTGTATAATGGCTGTCTGGGGGAGTAGGGCAAACAGCTATATAAACATGGATGTGACAGAGTAACACATGCATGATAGTCATATAATGTGTAGCTTAGCATTGGCAACTGCTGTACCAAGCTAGTATAGTAATGTAGCATTAGCAGATATAAATACTCCCTGTAATATTACTGCCATGCACACATGTGACAACTGTTCATGTTGCAGCAAGGCCCAGCAGGTCATCCGTGAGGTCTACAGATGTACAACAGTGTGTACCTTGTGTGTGTATGGCACACACATATGTAGAGATAGTTATGTGTCAGATATATTAGCATCTTAACATGTGCATAGAGCAAGGTGCATACTGCAACTGTTTGTGAAGGGAGGACATATATATGTTGGTGAAGGTTGTTATGTGCATATTTCCATGTAGGTTGTAGTGTGTGGCAAACAAGACAGCATACAGTGCTGGTTTATGACATGTGGTTTTTAAATGCTGTGGGTATGATTTGCTAGGTTTATAGTCTCCCAGACAGGGAGTCCTGCTAAAGTTACATGGCCTGATAATACCCTCAATGCATTCTGCACAAGACTGTGCAAAATTGTTACATAACTGTATCTCTCTCAACACTTGCATAATTGATATTCCCACCATGAAAGGTGGACTGTATATGTGCCTACATGTAAATCTATATGTACAACAATGGATGTTTATATGTATGCTCAAGCTCAATGTTGTAAATGTATTGCCATCTCTTTTGTTAAAAACCCTGTACTCATTAACTACCACAAAGATGGTAGTCTACTCAACACCAAAACTGTGATAAGAGACCACAGGACACAGGTGGACAGTAGTGTCCCTTTTGATAATCACAGTGCCACACTAGTCATGTAAACTGTGTACGGTCCACACATCATCACAAAAGGTGTGTCATACATGGAATGAGAGGTCATTGTTCCACTCTACTCATCAGTCATAACACCCATCATAGAATACAATGGGCATTTTGGTATGTACCTCAGAAGACACCTACAGCAACTGTAGACACCAGGCACAAACACCACAAAGAGTATTACCAGACTCAAACAGATGCCCTATGCAGACTGTCTTACAAAACCACAGCTACACTGTGTCGCATACCGCACACCCAGAGCCAACCGCTGCCTAACATACAAAGCTATGCCAAACCAACAGGTGTTGGACATGCTCCATGTCGACAGATCAAAATCCCTACAAGCTACACACTGTACTGATCTAAACCTTGTAATGTCAAACAGCAGAACATGCTGGAGTGGTACATGCTCATCTCACACACATACCACACCCTGGAACTAACTACCTATCAATAGCAAAGAATGGTCCTCATTAGCAGTCGTCATGAAAACGTCATGATGAATGGATGTGACATAGGAAATACAACCCGGGAATCACCTCTGTGGCTCTGCATGACAGGGGTACATGAACTTAAATTACATGGGTGTTGAAGGGCAGGGTACCATATGGCTAGGCTTCTATAGGCCCTACGCCTAATAGCCTATGAGCTACCTATGACCTGATACACACAACGCATATACATGTTGCATTAATTGCTATGTGAGTTTGACTGAGTGTGATTGTGAATGTGTAGGTGACTGTGTCAATGTTGTGTATATGTGTGATAGCCTAGTGGATAAATGTTTATATCATGGTATGTAGTGCTCTAGCTGTGATCCCCGCAAAAGATATGTATGCTATTGCTAGGCAGCAAAAGCAATATGGTATATGGTGTGACAAAGTCCCATGGCGTTGACTGGAGTGTGCCATTGTAGGCTAAAGCGGTACATGTATGCTCATTGATTGTTGACACTAGTGAATACAAATCCTGTATGTACTGTAGTACTACCTGAAGCTGTAGGCATAAACAGCACAGTATGGCGTATATCCACATTGCTTTGAAACACTGTTTTGTTTGTTACCTGTAGTCCACACACATTACATACCTCAGGCAGAAGGTTTTGTAAGTGCTGACAAACAGTACTGAATGGTACACAGGTAAAGCTCATCTGGGTTGCCATACCTTTGTGTCTTGTAGGTATGTCTGATGTGTGTGTGGGTATGTCTGTAACATGGCCTGGGTCGTACGTGTGTTACAGGATATAAGTGCATATCTAGCAACATGTATGGTGTAGTACAGCAGTATGCCACCTGTATTGATGAATGT
The DNA here is from genome assembly GCF_019279795.1 of Protopterus annectens. Taxonomy (NCBI): domain Eukaryota; kingdom Metazoa; phylum Chordata; order Ceratodontiformes; family Protopteridae; genus Protopterus; species Protopterus annectens. The sequence continues at coordinate 1,129,324,360 of NC_056727.1, read as the reverse complement.
GCAAATATGCTACTTAGGGGTTTGCTATCAACAATTAGTGTGGTATACTGGTAGTTCTGTAACTGTACTTTACAATCATTACAATGGATGACAATTTCTGTATGCATTAGCTTCATATATACCTCCTGTGGCTAGGTGGTGCATTGTGTCACATACAGTGTGCCATGTGCTGTTGTATAGTCTTACATACTGGTTTCACTTTGTTGCTGTGCAGAACATGGTTTAATATATAGAACGTGCCAGGCACTGTCAGGCAGTTGTGGGCTGAGCACTGATGTGTGGGATTAAAAGTGTGTATCTACTGACAGCCACTAGGTTGCTAAATATGGCATTTCATTGATATCTATACTTTAGAATGTTAAGTGTGCCACAAGACTTGCTCACAATAATTGTCTTATTTTCTTCCAGGGACATGTCTCATCATTGCAACCCTGCCTATTCCCCCGAAGAGGAGAAAGTAATCATATCCACACTAGTACAACATCACACCCTGCTGTTCTCCAGAACTAACCAGGACCAGCATGAGCATACTGCGCTGTGGCAGGATGTTGTCTGTCGGGTTAATGACATAGGCATGCATAACCGGACTTATGAACAGGTACGCCATCACTGCAGTGATGTAGTCAGACATGTCTGGCAGCATGCCTCTGATGTCCACAAACAACAGCTTGCCACAGGTGGTAGTGCAGCATCACACCTGCCCCTTACCAGAGTGGAAGAGGTGCTCCTCAGAGTTGTGGCCCCTGGCCAAACACTACAACAAACATGTGTCATCATGGAGGTTGGAGTCGCCCAGCAAGTTGACTGTGAGCGTGCAGGTAACATGCCATATCTGTAGACTACTGTTAGCTCAATTGTTAGAACATGCATAAGTCAGATGTGTACTGTGTATTTGGAAGATGTGGAGCCTGGTGTTGTGCAATACTGATCAATTTGAACATAATCTGTATGCCTGTGACTGTCAACTGTTGTACTACTGTAAAATTGCAAAGTCACAGCAGCAATGCCACAGTTGTTGACACTGACAGACTGTTTCATTTCCTTGTAGGTCCCTCTGGTGTGACAGCAAGACAGCAGACCCATGCTGGTGAGTGTTCTACATTTCATATGGCAAATAACATGTGCATGTCATAGGTGGGTTTTAGGCCATTTACACATGTACAACACCTACACATAATGCATGCTCTGCAAGTTTCCTGTGGGACTATGCACATCCCAGTAGCATGAGTGGCTGCCTCAAACACATGCTATACACAGAGCATCCCAAACCATTGTGGTACACTGTAGTGGACATTGTATAGGCAGAGTCAATACACATGCACACAACATACACCACCTTGTCATACGCAGTAAATGTCAATATGATGCACATTGTGTATGTAGACACCTGCTGTAAGGCCAGGCTGCAGTATCCTAAATGTCATCCACACAGCACACATACTATACCTGAGGGGTAGAGGCCTATCCTGGGGCATTGCAAAACTCTTCAACAAACAAGACATTCATGTTAGGCAATGCTCCCTATTGAACACCTTACATACCCGTGTAACAACTGCCTGTGAAATGGTTAATGTAGCCACAGTGCAGCAGTTCAGGTACAGCAAGATAGTTGCCAGGGTGGCACACATTAGTGGCCTTGAGTGACCACATGATGCTGCCTGATGATGGCTTGTGGTACTACACTACATCCAGTTACAGTAACTACAGTACAGCACATAGCATTCATTGCTATACACCTGACAGTTGTGTGCATCCAGCCATGGTATGTATACCTGTGAGTGATGGTGCACAGGACATTGAAAAGCATGTAATACTTGCACAGCAATGTTGTGTTCATGTACACATTGTGTTCCAGGGTGAAGCCAATCATTGAACAGTACACATGCATCAAACAGATGTATACTGTTATTAACAAGGACTCTCTACACTCACACTGCATGCTGTTGAGCAACACACATCTTGCATGCTGACATGTGTGATAGGACTCTTTGGCATGTGATATTGTACTCTACCATCAGCCACTAATGGGTATGTTCTGGATTGCTGTTGGTGTGTGTGTGTGTGTGTGTGTGTGTGTGTGTGTGTCCACTTTAATGGGTAGTGTATTTGTGTTCATGTGTGCATGTGTGCATGTGTTCATGTGTGCATGTGTTCATGTGAGCATGTGTTCATGCGTTCATGTGTTCATGTGTGCATGTGTTCATGTGTTCATGTGTGCATGTGTGCATGTGTGCACGTGTGCATGTGTTCATGTATGCATGTGTGCATGTGTTCATGTGTGCATGTGTTCATGTGTTCATGTGTGCATGTGTTCATGTGTGCATGTGTGCATGTGTGCATATGTGCATGTGTTCATGTGTGCATGTGTGCATGTGTGCATGTGTGCTAACATCATGTACAGATTGTAAAGTGTGTTTCCTGTCTCCCTCTCACAGGTGTTGAGGTTGTGTTGGTTGAGTGCAGCAGGGAACCTGAAGACACTACCACAGACAGTGGAGATGATGAAACATGTGTTGTGGCACAGGCAGGTTTGACAGTGTCTGTCGTTGTTCCGCCAATCGACAGTACACAGCTTTCCACACCATCTATGTGCACATTCATACTGCCAATGCATCTCTCATCACCAATGGCCTTAGCTGAGGGACAGCATACAATAGGCCTTGACCAGGATAGTGTGGAATCTATGGCACATGCAACCCCTCGCAGCAGCCATACCCAGAATCCTGGGATGGTGCCACATAGGCGGATGTCCAGGGGTTCTTGTGGGAGCACCACTGGTTGTAATGCACCTGGCAGACGTTACCCCACAGGTCTTACAACCTCAGGTATGTTCCAGGCTGTTATGCAGGCACAGGCATGTATGGAACGGTACACCAGTCAGGGACTGAGGGCGCAGAGGGCCCATAACACCGCTATCAATTATAGTATCCATGACCTTGCAGGTGCAGTGCATCACTACACCAAGGTCATTGATAGACGTTGAGGGGAGACATTAGGTGTCCTCTGCAATGTAATGTCCATGTGCCAGGAGAGTGCAGGATGGCTGAGACGTCGACATGGATGTATGCCAGCAACATGATCGGCTGGCAGTTGTCGCGGATGACACACAAGTGACAGCCACTCCCATAGTGGCAGTACCAGCCCCAGCAATGTTGGAACAGGGCTGTCAATAGACCATCATAGAAGACCACATGCACATGGCTCTGGCCAGTCCCAGCAGTGACATGGGTCCAGTCGACATGCCTCTGCCTCTGATGATAGTACCCAGTCTGGCTTAGTACCTGATACTGTCCGTTGCACCCCTGCCAGGCACAGGTACTCTGTCCGTGGCCAGAGACGTGATCTGTACAACCTAGCAGGTGCAGTCTGTGGCTGTCCCACAACCTCCTGTATACGGCAGCCACATGGTGGAACTGTGTGCATGCAGACACACGCACATAATCCAAACACCTAGGGCTAACACACACACACACATCACATCAACATTGACCCATGCTGTACTGTTCTCCCTCACACACACACACACACACACACACACACACACACACACACACACACACACACACACACACACATGTCGATTGGATGGGTCAATGCCGGGCTCTGGCAAACCAATAACACACCCTGTGCATATGATGAAACTGTGCCACCTCCTGTCATCTGTAACATTGATGCAGGAACAGGCTAACATGGTGCTGATGCACAAGGTGACTTTATAGCAGTGTAGCAATGTTAGCATGTTGTCAACAGTACAGTGCAATGATATCCCTGTACGTATATCTGAGCAGGTATGATGCATTAAAGCTATGATAATCAATGTAGTATTGTTTACAACAGTGTTAATTCCAAAAATGTATTGTCTGCCTATGTGCCACTTGGCTGATGTATGTAGTTTTTGCAGCATGTGTTGGTGAGTGGACAGTACGTGTGTGATGTGTGCAGTACAGATTTGCAGGTGCACATTTGTGAACATGGTGGAGGTGCACTGTCTGCATGTACGTGCATAGTGGACACATCAGAAGGGTGACATGCCCTGTATTACACAGTGTCAAGACTTTATTGTTTCTATTGGTGGCCAGTATGCATTTTAATACACATACATTTTAACTTGGGTACACATGTGTGTATGACATGGTTTGACACTATGCTGTGGCTGATACTGTTACTATCTGTCATTGGTTTGCATTCTGGTAGTGTACACAACCTCAACAGCCTGACCATGACCAATCGTTAGATGATTTCTTGACAACTGACACACAGATGTAGGGAACTCAGTAGCATTTGGATCTGTCCGGTACTGTACTATACCAGTAACCAGTGGTATTGACCACCACCCATTCCTGGGACCACTCCTGTCTTGCATATAGCCCTCTTAGGTACAAGCAAACACACTAGGGATATGTCCGTCCACATCTGGAAATGCATACAGTGGCCTACAATGCATTCTCCGGATGAGACACTTATCCTCCACAATGGTATCATACAGACAGATACCTGTTGTCCAACCCATGCTGTAAAGCTGTAAGCCAAATATAGCATCGTCATCCACATTTGTTAAGCATAGTATCCCGACAGTACCACATAGGTAGTAGCCCCAAACATGTAGAACGTGTACCGATGTGTACATACAACCAAGTGTTATGTCATCTGTCCTTTGGTATTCACATTTCCATAGGTATTCTGACGTCCCTCGGTGTATCACATAACCAATAAGGGGTCTGTATGCATATCCACAAAGTTGTCGTACACCTATAATGAATGTCCATTATTGACAGACTTTGTTGTGTTTGAACATGTCTGAAATAACTTTGCTGCTAACTTGAGCAAGTTACTGGGATGGCAAATATCGAATTGGACTATAACCCCAGAGGTGAAGACTGTGGGAGTGAATGTGTGCAACGGAGACTTCAACAACATCTTAAAGATGCTGTAAATGCTTCCTGTTTCTTTAACAACGAGGCAGCCACTAGTGACGCTACTGAAGCGACTGTAGATTCAGAAAGGCTACATACTTTGCTCGATGGTATTGAGAAGGATTTCATGAAATTGAAGCATTTACAAATGCAATGCATACATTTTCAGTACTGCTTGGATCAGAACATTATTCCTAGAGGGCTACGCGTGTTCACGATGCCAACTCAAGGTAAGGACTATCCGGAACTGTTGGCTAAATGGCAGCGACTGAACATTGAGTTGAGTCGGAAATACCTCCAACTGTTAATAGAATTTTTTATTCCGGAAGAAGAGAAGTTAGTACAAACAATAAACTTTAAACAACGTGAATTGTTTGATGACTTTCCAATTGAGCTAGTAAGACCATTGCTAGATAATTTGTTAGACTGTATTTCAGCCCTTGAGAGGAAATTGCTACAGCAAAAGTGAAATAAAGCTGCAAGGGACACTAAAGATTTTAAATTGGGCCATGTCTTTACTTGGCCCAGACTAACACATGGACGTACTATTGATGCTAGTGTAAATAGCAATAATAACAATTTAAATGCTGGCAGTGGTGTAAATAATAGTAATACTTGTGTGAGTAATGCTAACAATAATTCTGCTGTTAAAGGTTGCTCGAATTTAAATGATGGTGTTTGTGGTAATAATGACATTAATTACATGGACAATAAGACCTCCAAATTAAATGAACAGTTTGATTCCGTTGGACGAACACAACATAGGGGCTTGAGAAATGAGGAATCAATACATGATATAACAACTGATAATATTAACTGTAATGATTCTACTGATGTTATACATATTGTTCACCCTAGTGTAGACTCAAGTAATAATTTATACCCAAATGTACGTGTAGTTAAAGATAAACCAACATTGCCTGGAGTGGACTCTGAAGTTGTAGTTAGACCAAAGAAAATGAGAACACCAGACAATTTAAGTAATAATGTAAATACTGAGCTTTCTTTTCCTTTACCGATACGTATAGACAAAGGCCCACAGAGGTCACGTTCGGTGAGTCGAGGAAGGCAGAAGAGGAAATTCTCAGGGGATACTTTAACTCATCATACCCTGAAGAAAATTTGGACCAACAAACGTTTGTCCATAATTTATCTAGTTTCGAATTAAGTAGTGAAGATATTCAGCTATTAAATAAGGGCTTGAACTTTATTCCTAAAAGCCATAGTAAGTTGACTGATACAATTGTAGATTTAAAGTTATTCTGTAGAAATGTCATGTTGAGATTAATGTATAAAACGCCTACTGACAATATAATGTGTAATAATTCTTTTAAGTTTAAGAATTTAAGTGATTATATACCTGTCCATCATCCTTTAATAGAAGTTTATTGTAAACTAACTGAAGATGAATTACATCTATACTATGGAAATAGACAAGTGAAGAATAGATATAAGAGAATGGACAATCTTACTTATAAAGAAAGACAAAGTTTAAAGAAACTACAAGAAAATAATACCATCATAATCAGACCAGCTGATAAGGGTGGTAGTATTGTAGTTATGAATATGGCTGATTATGAAAGAAAGATGATTCTGCTATTGCAGGATAAATTTTATGAACCTATTTCGTATGATATTGTTAATGATATTATAAGGTATGTTAGAGACACATTATTGGACATTTATAGAAGTAAGTTGACAGAGAAAGAACTATATGACTATTTGAATATCTTAACACCTATCATTCCAGTTATTCAAGGGCAACCCAAGATACATAAAGATCACACGAATCCACCCATGAGACCAATAGTCTCAGGTCGTGGATGGGAAATGGAACATCTGTCTATATTTGTTGAGAAACATCTCAGGGATGTCCTCAATAAAAATAATATAGTATTAAGGGACACTAAGCAATTTTTAATTGAGTTCTATGAATGTATCAAACATAAAGATCTCACAAGAGACTGTCTCTTTGTTACATTTGATATACAATCATTATTTACAGTGATTCCAAATGATCTTGGACTTACATTTATTTCACAATATTTACATGATCATAGTGACTATACTACAGTCTATATAGATTTAATTGTTCACTTCTTAGAGCTAATCTTAGAGAATAATATCTTTATGTATAAGGATATGGTATATAAACAGAAAGATGGCATAGCTATGGGCACTTCATGTGCCAATAGTTACGCCAACATGTTCTTAGCACACTGGGAAGAAGAAGTACTATTTGAGCAACAACTTTTCAAGGAGCATGTTACATTTTATAGACGTTTTGTTGACGATGTCTTTGTTCTATGGGAAGGAACGACTAGTCAACTTGAATTTATGTATCTGCTCATGAATAATTTAATTCCATGCCTTAAGTTTACGATGAAATCATTAGTAAACAGAATTGAATTCCTGGACATATATGTTGAGAGATTACAAGGTAATCTTGTAAACACTGGAGTCTATCGTAAATCTTGTTATCGTAATTCATTACTATCTAGATCTATTATGCATCCACCCTACGTTTTTAAGAACATTATGAAAGGACAAGCTATTAGAGCCTCAAGGCTGAACTATACAGAAAATGGCTTTAACTCTGAATTGGATGATCTGAGACAGAGATTACTAGACAGACACTATAATATTGCAGAGATTAATCCCCAGTTAGACATAGCAAATAATCTACGATCTACAAAAGCTATGCCTTATTTTGGGCCTAGGAACATAGAATATACTATACCATATACTAATAAACAGAAATATGTGAAATTCTCTACCTCTTTTTCAACAGACTACTATGACATCAAATCCATTCTTAATAAATATTGGGAAATCTTACAGGTAGATGATGAGATAAAACAAATAGTAGGAGAGATACCAAGTTTTCTTTTGAGGAATAAACATAATTTAAAAAGAATACTATGTTACCCGAAACTTGACAAGTATGATAGAAATATTGGATGCACTAAACCTTGCGGTAATTGTAATTTTTGCTCTTTTATTGATAGTAGTACAGAATTTATGCATCCTGATTTACTGAGGAACTTTAATATTAATGCTGAAGCGAATTGTATGACTCCTCATGTTATATACTTGGCTGTCTGTCAATTATGTTCATCATTTTATGTCGGGAAGACAAATCGTCCATTTAGAGACAGAATGAGAGAGCACCTTTATCATATCAGAAAGGGCTCTAATCATAACACATTAGCTAAGCATATAGCATTGTACAATAAAGAACATACATTCTTGTTTAGAGTACTACAGGTCATAACCTCTAATATTAGAGGAGGTGATATTGTAACGTATACAGAGAGTAAGGAAACAGAGTGGATTATCCTACTGAAGTCAGATAGAGGATGAGGCCTGAATGAAAGGGCCTCAATAAAACCTAAACTTAGACAACATAGAAATGTTAAGCGATTATATACTGATCAGTATTATGAAACCTTCTATATTAAATTCACCTATTCTTATACTTATATATATGTTTATATAAATTTATTAATCATATTAATTTTTTATATCTTTTATATATATATTTTTGTATAGACTCATTTTTATTTGATTTTATATTATCATTTGCACTAGTATATTGGGCTTAGAGCTTAGATAGATCTACTTTGAGCTGTATACCTTTAAATGAGAGCTTCTTAATTAAGCCTAATTGTCTCCTTGAATCAATTTGTGTATATAAGAAGAATGTTATCTTGGGTATTATGAGAGATCTGATGAAGCTATTTGCGAAAGCGCTTATCTGTGTCACATTTTACAATAAAGACTCTTGGATTATTATACGTGGAACTACTTGCTTTTTGCTCTGCTCCGCCTTTATTCTATATGTCTGAAATATGCCCAAGGCATGAACCCTCACTCACACTATTCTATAGAAACTGTCATGGGTGTGTGTGACACAGGTGATCTAGGCCACAGATCACTACAGTGGCTGGCCTTGTCACAAACATACATATGTGACTGAAGGTCTGAGAAGCAGCAGCACAATCTGTCATAGGTAACAGATGCATTCATGTAGAAAGCAGGCTTCACACATATGAACTAATTGAGGTCACATGTACATATATGTATTTGCCACACAGATACCTGACGTGTGCAATGCACATACTGTTGTTATACTGAGATGTCATACAGTAGTAAAAGCTAAACACACAACACATTGACCAACGGTATCACACACACACAGGCAGCAATTGCAGGATTCAAACCCCTGCCTAACTATGTAATGATATTAGACACATAAGCATTAACACAACACGCTATATGCTTTACTGGGAGTTTTCATCTCCGCTGCTATATTTGTAGGATGTTGACATCATCAGACTTGCCAAACAGGAATGTAACACTTTTAAGGTGTTTTCCTAGTCTCCAAAAAGGGCAAGACTCTCAGAGGAAATCACACAGACACATACCCCCACACACACACACAGCAATTGCAGGATTCAAACCCCTACCTAACTATGCTATGATACTAGAAAGATACACATTAATACAACACGCTATATGCTTTACTGGGAGCGTTCTTTTCCAATGCTATATTTGTAGGATGCTGACATCATCAGACTTGCCAAACAGGAATGTAACACTTTTAATGTGTTTTCCTAGTCTCCAAAAAGGGAAATACTCTCAAAGGAAATCACACGCACACTCAGCAATTGCAAGATTCAAACCCCTACCTAACTATGTTATGATACTGGAGAGATATGCATTAACACAACGCGCTATGTGCTTGATTGGGAGTTTTCATTTCCACTGCTATATTTGTGGGATGCTGACATCATCAGACTAGACATGGTAATGTGTGTGCACTTAGATTTATGCAATCCCAGGACTGAGGCATGGGGGACAGCAGGTGTTACCAGCTTGAACAGGACTCCACAGTTCTTAGCTTGTGTGATCTATCTGTAGCCCAGTTGCCAATCCATCCGATGACAATACATATTTATGCACAGGTTATTGATTTTTGTGGATACGACATGTGTCTGGGATGTTGGAAAAGGTCTATTCAAAGTGTATGTGGGACATGTGTAGCTCATTTCATTCATGTATGTCCTGGGTGGCTGCCTTGCAAACAGTCTAGCAGGTTTGGGAAACATGATCTGCCCATGACCAGTCCAAAGTTGGTAGGGTTGTGTGTTTATAGGCTTCCAATTGCTCTGTTTCTGACTTCAATCCTGATGGACTCCATGGCCTTGCAGATCAGACTTCATCGGCTTATAAGACTATAGTTCCCATGGTCTGCTGTGCACTAACACTTGTGTAGTGTGCCATATGTTGCTGTAACCCATTCAACAGTTTCATATCCTGTAGAGAGGGTGAGGCTCAACAGACTGTTTAGGTGCAGGCTCTATTTGTTCTGCAGTTCACTTATGAAACATATAGGGACACAATGTAATCTAATTGATGCCATGTTTTCAGCTTTGGAAGGAGCTGTTTACCCATTCTACATATGATATCTCCTGATATGATGATAGGGCCTTTTGTCAGTGGGGGGTGGGTATATATGTATGGGCCTGTCTGACAGGATGTTTGCATTGTCAGTCATTTACAGTTGGCCCTGACTCAGGACATATATGAGTGTACATTGCTATTTATGACATAGCTAAGGGTAGTGTCATGACACCCATGGTTCTGTATGGACTCCTTCGCAGATAATCTTTCCATGACCTGGATTGGATAGTGTTTGCAGTGCACATTGTTTATCGATGATACTGATTTAGGTTTTTTTTTCTTTGCTTTTCAACTTTCTATGACCAACCTAAGTATCTGTAGTACATATTGGTTATGACAGGGTTCCAATATATTATATATGTGTCTGTTGTCATATCACTCTGTGCACAAGTCAAGATTGGTGAATTGTGAGAGGTTCCTGGGTTAACACATGCAACTGCCTGATATGTGTGTCCCACTGCTGTACTCACACATGGCCTAAGTGTGTGAGCATGCCCAGTTTGGCCTTTCAGTATGTTGTTGCCTGACATTTGCCTCATTTATTCAAGTGTGTGAGCATGCCCAGTGTGACCTTTCAGTATGTTGCTATGTGAAGTCCACTACATTTGTTGACGTGTGTGAACACGCCCAATATTAACATTTATACTATACATGTGTTGTAAATTAAGTTGTATTTTTAATGCAGGGCTCACCTTTGTGTCATAACTATACAGGGATTATGCTGTGCCTGCGTGATTTCCAGGAGACACTTTGCATAGACTTATCAACATTTATTCATACAGGCTGACCAGTGAAATACTGCCATGGTTGACTGGTTCAGTACTGTGACTATAGTGCACAGTGTTCTGGGTTCGAGGACTGTCACTGCTTTATATTTTCATACTGGGCAGACCAGACTGCTTAAGGAACAGTAAAGCAAATATGACCATGTTTACCTGCTTTTGCTCAACTATGCCCAACTTTGACCAAACTTGCACAACATTGCTCAACGTTAACCAACATTGCTGAACGCTGCCCAATATTGCTCAACATTGCACAAAGTTGTGCTACTTAGTGTGTGCAATTTTGTTTACATATACTAAATAGTGGTATAAGCTGTTTAGCACTGCTTTATATTGCTTAACACATGGCAATCATGCCTCAGGTGGTGCTGCAGGGCTGCCTACGTTGGATGCATATATTACACTCCCTATAAATGTTTGAAAACAGGTAGTGTTAAGTTAGGCATCCCTTTTACTATATGTGTGAGTCAGAGAGAGGTATCATTTCCAGGGTTCCTACTGAGCCAGTGTATATGCTATGCATTGCCTCTTTCCCAAGGCCAAAGCATACTGGGCACGCCTCCTTCTGCCTACTGGGGCAGGCTGAGGTTGTTCCTCCTCCGGGTCACGCTCTGCCTGTGATGGCCTTGGCAATGGTGGGGGGCTGTTTGGCCCAAGCCTATGCTGCTCCTGCTGCAGCTGTTTTCATAGGATCATATTATGTAGCATAGCACATACTATGACTATTTGGGTACATTTAGTTGGTGAGTACTGCAAGGCTCCACCAAATGTGTCCAGGCACGGAACCGTGACTTGAGCAGCCCAAACACATGCTCGATTACATTTCGTGTTTGTGCGTGTGCCTCATTATGGCATTCCTTTTCAGGTGTGTGTGCATTTCTGATGGGTGTCATCAGCCAAGGCTCGAGTGCATATCCAGCATCCCCCACTAGGTGACCATGAGGGATGTCCCCATTGGCAAATGTCTGGTACAGCTGTGTCAGATGTCAGATATGGGAATCATGGTAGCTTCCAGGGCAGCCAGCACACACATTCATTATTATGCCCTGGTCATCACACACAACCTGGCAGTTGATGGAGGGGAAACCCTTGCGGTTATAGTAGACCCTACCCCGCTCACCAGCTGGTGCTTTGATGCGTATGTGCGTGCAGTCTATTGTACCCACTACCTTAGGGTATTCCGCTATTTGCTGGAAAAGACGCATATTGCTGGCCAATACCTCACGGGAACTGGGGAAATACACATAATCACCGACATGTACTGACATGGCATTCAGGAACTGGTGCAGTACCCTAGATGCTGATGTCTGTGAAATGCCCATCATATCACCAGTTGGTCTCTTGGAGGTACCTGTTGCTAGTATTCTTAGGCCAACACATACCTTGATTTCCACTGGGATGGGTTTCCCTCTGTTGGTTCTGTGTGTGAGGTGTGGCCTGCACAGCTCAACAATTTGCTGCATGAGGTCTCTGTCCACTCTATATTGCTCCACTATCTCCAGCTCATGTAGCCCCTGGTAGGTTACCCTGGGCCTGTACACTCTTCTCCATCTCCTCACTGTGGGTTGCTCAGCAGCATTCGCATTGTCACCACCCTCAGCATGTTGCATATGTCGCCTTATAACAGCAATGGCAGCCCCTAATATTTCTTTGTCTCAGTAAAGCTTTTTTCAGTTTTCACTTCTATTAGCTTACTGCAGTGTTGCAGTGCCTCTGAGAAAAACATAGTGGAAAGTTGTTTGCAGAGTTTTAAGTGCTGGGCTGGGCTAGTGTACTGCCTGTGTAATTTGCTGATTCTGATTGTTTTCACATGCTAGCTCTGCTAGTTCTCCTTGGTTAACTTCCTACTATTTGTTGTGCTTCCTTTTCCCTTTCTGTTTCCACAGGGGGCAGCGCCATGCAAACAAGTGCAAACATGTGCACACAGGCTCACACATGCGCACACATGCTTACACGGCCTAACACTTGCTGACTGCGGCTTAAACACTCACACACAGGCGCAAACGTGCTTACACAGGTTTCAACAACCTTACACTTGCTTACTCTGGCTTAAACTAGCGCACACAGTCTTACTCGGTCTTACAGGCGCGCACACGCATGCATACACAGTGCAGGCACTTCTACAAGAAACTTTAGTGTTGTCCACGGCATACACCTTCTATTTCTTACCTTTAGCTGGGGTACCTGTTGACACGCCTCTTCCAATGATGGGTAACTGACAGCAAACACATGCCACTCTACTCCAATGAGCTTACATTCTTTCATACATACCCCCTCATGATGTCACCTATCTTCTACTCTGATACTCCCCTTATCCTACTCTTACACTCCACAGACTTTGCTCATTTGCCATGTGAAATTGGGATTCACTATCCTTACCCTCATTTGCATAGGATTGCCTACTAATGCTTGGTTATATCTCTTAGACTGAGCTTCCCCCCTTAGCAACCTCTATTCAGTAGCCATGTTGTCTTCAGCTGGCCATTCACTTGCATGGCAGATGTATATTTATAATAAAATGCCTATTTTTGGCTTTTATTTTTTTTTTTTGGGTTTTTTACAGTGCAGCGCATTTGCGCAATGCTGCGCTACACTTAAACTTTGGAGATCGAGGTAAAAAAAATTATTATTTTTTTTTTTTTGCAACAGGTAGAATTGCCAGTGGCCATATATTTGGCCATTGGCATGCTTCCTCGACTGGATGCATCCTTTATTTGGAGCTGTCACGGCTCCGTTTTGCTATTTGCAGAATGGTACTCAGTTGACAACCGAGTACATTTCTGCACATAACACTACTCTTACTCGGACAGGTTAGGGTTTCCTGGATTGCAAATTTACCTCATTTGCATAACTTTCTGCAGCAAATGAGGTAATTTGCATATCCTAGCCCTGTCCGTGTAAGAGGAGTTTTAGGAGCTCTCTTGCACATCCCTGCCGGCTGTTCCTGGATCACTCGGCAGACATGTTGGCTGCATGGAGTCTTACTCTACTCTTAGATTCCGTGCAAGCCTTCATGAATCCAGCCCTATGTTAATAAAGAAAATAAAGAAATACTCATATTTGGCTTAGATATAGAGAAAGCCTTTGATTCCCTAAATTGGGACTATTTTTTCAAAATCCTAATGCTATTTGAATTTTCTGCTTCTTTTGTTCATCTCCTGAAGAATATATACAAATAATTTAGCGTATGTCAACTTAGGTCCTTTTACCTCTGAATCTATACATATAACAAAAGGCACTAAACAAGGATGCTCCATGTCACCGATTATATTTGCTCTGGCTTTTGAAATATTGTCAGATTCAATTTGTAACAATATAAAAATCAAAGGAATAGATGTTTATGAACAATACAATTCTATAGTAATGCTATTTGCTGATGACATATTACTAACGTTATCTAATACAAAAAAGACATTAGAAGAATTAGATATATTGACAAATTTCACATTACATCAGGACTCCAGTTCAATAAATTAAAATCAAAATTTTTATTTTTAAATAAAAAAAAAAGAAATGTAGACTAAGGGGGCTCACATAATAGGGAAACAAGAATCTACCTTAAAATATCTAGGAATTGAGTTATACAAGGATAGTAATGAATTAGTCTGAAAAACTACAATAATATCATCAATACAATTAAAATCTCTGTGGAATAATGGAACAAAATAATATTAACATTTGAAGATAGACTCCAGTTAATAAAAATGGTTTTACTGCCAAAGATTTTATATATATATATATATATATATATATATATATATATATATATATATATATATAGCCTTGGCAATACAACTGTTACCAGAAAGGAATATACTTAAAGAAATAAATTCATGCCTAATAAAATTTTTATAGTTTCCCAAAAGATTCAGAATAGCTGTAATACATTATATCAGACCATGGAAACCGGGAGGATTAAACTTTCCTTATATAAAAATATATATTAAAGCATCAATATTTAAAACAATCTCATATTGGTTAAGTCCAAATTACTCTGCAAATTGGAAATAATTACTAACTGTAATATCAATAAATGAATTTAATTTATAAAAAAAATTTCAAATAGGTAAAAATGATTTGCCGTTACTCATATGTATTAGTATGCAACATAACATAACTAAACCCACTAAACCTCATATGATTAATTATTACATTGACTCATTTAGGAAAATTATTAATGCAAATATAGATTTAAAAATCTGGTTTGATCTTTTAACACCATTTATAGTCACAAAGAACTTTCCACATAAAATATATAGAGAAATTATTAATTCCTTGGAACAGAAAGTATTTGTTTGTTGGCTCCAATGTATCAAAGAACTAAAAGTTTTAGATATGCAAGTAATAAAAACAACATACAAAATTCCACAACAGGACTGGCTAACTTTACAGAATATTCTCTTTTATTTCAAGATTTAAGTAGAATAATCAACAATTCTTTATTTAAGGAAATACCTAAATTTATGAAATGCATATATGAAATCATATATAATGACTCTGACATGGGAAACAGTATTTCAAAATTTTACAAAATAGTGATAAAGTATAAAACAACACCCAAAACCTCATATTGGAAGTATATAACAAAAGAACACTCAGTACACTTAACTGAAGATATTAAAACAAATATCTTATTATCGATAAAATATACATCCTTTACACAATACTGGAAAGTTTTTAATTGGAAATGCTTGCACAGAGCATTCTTAACCCCAGACAAAATCAGTAAAATTAGTTCTTCCATAAAATGAGTATGTTGGAGATTTGAGCAAGTACGCAATGCAGATTGGAACCACATTTTCTTTGATTGTGTTAAAATGAAGCCATTTTGGAATGGTATTAATAACTTTTTACAAGCTTTATTTAATGAATCATTTTATTTAACTAAAGCTCTTGTATTATTAAATGTGAACGAAGGTCCTCATTTGAATAGGTCAAACATGTATCTAGTATGGACTATACTTGCAATTTCAAGGAAGTGTATAACAAGAAGATCCAATACAAACACAGTATTGACTTTGGAAGACTTCTACAGCCTACTGAAGACCACAGCATTATTGGAAATTAAAATTAAAGAACTAAGAATTTATCCAAACCATTTATCAACAACCCTTGGGGAAAAGTCTTATAGTTGATTGACACTATACAATAATTGATCAGACACTCTGATAATGGGATTGGACATACTTATAAAGTAAATGTATACATTAAGATCTGTTATAGTGTCAGGCTAATGTAAATAGTGTACATAGTTGTTTACGTTGTTATGTATAAATACTGTGGAATTCATTCAAATGTATTTGAAAAATAAAAAAAAAATTGAGAAAAAAAGTAAGAAATGTGTTCTCTGTGCAGGGCATACAGATTAACATGCAGGAAAAAGGGTTTACTGTGTGAATTCTGTATTAATGGGAAACATAAGATATATGCCAAATATCTATATGATTACAGTAAAATATGAAAAGGAAATTGTTCATTTGGAATTTTCTTTCATATGGGTTTCAAGATTAAACCTAGAGAAAAGAGGTGTGTTCTATATGTGTGAAGATGAAGTGGGTGCGGTGTGAAGATGAAGTGGGTAGGGTTTACTAAAGCCATTTGTGTATTCTGAATCTTTAAACAGATTAAACAGATTGTACAAATTATTAAAGCGGGTAAAGGAAGAGAATGAGAATGTAATAGTGAACAAGTTTCAAAACTCTGGGAGATGATGACAATAAGAAAAAAGTGACGAAGAAGTTAAAAAATTATCAAGTAAAATACTAACATGAAAAATAGAATTTGATGCTATAGAGAAAGATTAAAGGGTATGGTGTAATAATGTGATAAAACAATGTTATTATGTAAATTCAAGGGAACATTTATCAGCAGAAGTAAGTAAAGCCATTGCAGTAAGGAAAATCTGGTATACCAAGATAACAGAGTGAAAGAATTTCCTATGGAGATTGGTAATAAATAAGTTAAAAGTAAAGAGGAAATGTGTTGTATAAAAAAGGAAAATTGAAACAGTATATTTATTGTTTTGGGAGGAAAAGACAACAGAGCAGTTTTTTTAATGTAAAATAGTGGTGAAACTCTGAAAAAAGCTGTGTGAAGAAAAATGTTTTGAAGATATTAATGACATAAACAATATATATAGAAATATAATTATGTATGGGTGTTATAAGAATAATACGAATATGTGAGAATGATAGATAAAAACGTATCTAAAATATCCTGGGAAGATTTGAAACTGTATTAAAATGTTCCACAACACTGCAATGTCCCTTTCTTGTTTTGTCATGTACAAAATAATATCATCTGCAAATAGAGCCAGCTTTCCCTGACTACCATACCCATTATATCCTTGAATTTCTGAGTCCCTTATTTTCTTTGTCAATGGTTCTAAATAAAATGCAAACAAAGGGGAAAGAGGACACCCCTGCCTGGTTCTTCTACTCAAGCAGAAATTATCAGAGAGGACCCAACCCACTTTAACTCATGCCACCGATCCATCATATATTCTTCTAATCAACCTTATAATTGTATCAGGGAAAGCAAACAATTCCATTGCCCTGCTCATGAAGTTCCTGTCTACTATGTCAAATGTTTTCTTTGCCTCAAGACCCACCAATAACAGTGGTACTTTCTTACATTTATAGTGGTAAATTATGTATCCACACATGAATTGGTCCAACAATATCCATATTTATGGGGATATGATAAAATGAAGTATTTAGGAGTATGGTTTAGAAATGACTGTGTGGTAGCAGCTAAGGATATGTGGGAACAGACTAAACAGAAGATAATACAAAAATTGAGAAACTGGAAGTTTTGCTATATGGATATGGATATTAAGATACAAGCCATTAAAATATTTTTAGTCCCTTTAGTCTTGTACGCAAGTCAGGCATACTTATATTAACTGGAGGAGAAGTTGTGCATAGCAATTAAAGAACTTAATGTAATATGGGTGTTTGGAATGAAAGATTATATGCAATTTTGGTTAATGGGAGATGGATTTTGGTAGATATATTTTGAAAATTTGGATTATTATTCTGGAAGAAGGAGTGGGTATCAGTTATGGATGATTAACAATGAGTATGCTATATGAAAAATGATAAATAGTGAGAAACAGAAATGTGTATATATGTGCCTGTAAATTTGTAGAGTTTGTAAATATGAAGACATGCAAATAATGTTTATATATTTTGTTAAATACACAAACTCTTTTCAATGGGTACCCTAAGGTTTACAAATGTTAAAGTACATCTTGTGGTTTATTCTTATTTTATTAGGATTAGCCAGTATTAGGATCCATTTGTTCCATTCTCGTTTCATCTGACTGGTCCAGATTTGTCTTGAGAGACATCCTTAGAACTTTGTTGGGAACATGTCCAGAGAAAGAGTTCTATGAAAGATACTTCTATGAGTTCCAGAGTATGTAAAAATCCAACAAACAAACGTTCAAACAAAACAAAGTTTAATTCCATAGTAAACACAATTATTTCCATATCATATCATTTTTTTAGAAAGATCATGCTGGATTTTCAAGACATAATCAGTCTGGGATTCAATTTGAATAAAAATGTTGACATTTTATAACACAGAGAAATTTTTTAAGAAACAGAGATAATCTGCATATGACATGCTGCTTATGCCTTATATGCATTTTTTAAAAGATATCTGTGTCTGAGCTGCAAACATGCTGTTGATCTCCACATTGATGCCTCTTTGTCTCTTCTGATGAGGGGGGTGATGACATTTGAGAGAGTTGATGAATGACCAGACTTTTAATGATATCCTTTTTTTCCTTAATAGTACCATGTTCTGACAAATTATAAGTTCATTCATATCCAAAGTTCTTGGTTTATCCTAGTAATCTGTTATTGATAATTTATCCAAACTGAGGAAATCCACTTTTTTAGACCTACTTCATTACTTATGTTATATTGTTATGTCATGGCTGACTCTAAAGGGTACTATTATTCATTTTCTTGTCATTATTCATTTCTAATCATTTGTCAGAAAAATTGGATATTTGTAAGTTACTTTTTCCTCCAGTTTAAATACTGTCAGTTTGTTATCGTAAGTAGTTACTCTTTTTAGTGCAGCTCTTTCAGTCCAGAATAGATCTAATATAATAAAAAGAAAAAAATATTGGTAACTAAATATTTAACTTGGTAACATAAATTCCTGCAAAATTGTAGTTTTGCAAACAGGAGGATTTTAAAAATTTTTGCAAATTGGAGGATTTTAGTAACACCATCACAGATATCATAATTCAACTAAATTAAATTAAAATCTTTCTCAAATTGATTTTGATTATTTTTATTATTATTATTATTTATATGATGATTATTATTTTTTATACTATTATTATTACTATATATTATTACTACCACTAGTACTATTTCTATCATTATTATTAAATCACCATGGTATGGATTAGGAGAGTCAGTGGGTGCAGTGACTAATCTAGGTAGCTTCAGTGGGTGCAGGTGATTTTATAGGTAGTTGTGTCCAACAAACAGTAGACTCTAAATAGTGATGTCTCAAGGTCCAAACACTAAATCACTAGCAACTGAAGAAACACTGCCAGAGAAAAGAGAAAAAGAGAGAGAAGAAGCCATGCCAGAGAAAGAGAATTTCTAGAGCAAAAAAAAGAACTAAAGAGTTAAATTAAGAAGTTTAAAAAGAAGAACTATAAAGATTAAAAAGATATTTGCTATTATTAAGCTTTATAAAATCTCATCTTTCTTCATCTTTAATATAAATAAAAATAAATAAACCATTTTTCTGTTTCAAAGTTCTGTTAATGAGGTGACAAGGTAGTGGTGACCACAGTGACCATGTCTTCTGCTGTCCAAATGTAATAAAAAAATCAAAATGTTAAAGTGTTAAAGTTAACTTTAAAGGAAAAATTAAAGGAAAATTAAAGAGCATTCATTTTTTTCTTAGTTCACTTTTTTTGCTTTTCTCTTCATACCTCCACATTCATAAGGGACATTATATGACAAGGTCCCAAGAAAGCTGATCTGAGCAGTACTATGATAAAACATTGATAGAATTGATGCAGTAGTGCAGGCTATGCCCAATACCTCAAGTACACACAGTGTACAAACAGTTGGCCTCACAGACGAGTTGCCAGGTGTGTGGGGTGGGTGTACATCAGGTTCCCACCCCCACTGTTGTTCATACTGGGACTGGACTACCACATTAGCAAACAGGTTGGAGGAGATGATCAAAGCTGCTATGATGCAGATGTAGTAGCAGTACAGGGAGCTAGAAGAGCTAGAGTGCAGGATAGGGAATGAATGGAAAATAAATGCTGAAGGCATATGGAAATAAGCACAGCACAGAGACAGTAATGGAAACAAATGAGAAATCAGAAGAGAGTTGAGAATAGAGATAGAGAGATAGTGGAGTGAACAGGTAAAAGCTAAAAAAGTCTCTGGGAGGAGTAGTTGAGGTTGAGAGGAAGAAAGAAGAGGTCAAAGCTCAAAAGCTAGAATCAGGGCTACAGCCGACTATAGAGTAGTAGTATCAGTCTATGACAAAAGAATGCCAAAGAAGCTGAAAAGTAAGGTGTACAAGACAGTGGTGCAACCAGTACTAGTGTATGGTACAGAAACCTGGGTAGTAAAGGCAGAACAACTGAAGAAGCTAGAGGTGATGGAAATGAAGTGCCTGAGAAAGGTGGTAGGATGCACACTGTGGGACAGATGAAGAAATGAAGCCATTAGAGCAGAAGCCAAAGTAGCTCCAATTGCAGAAATGATCAAACAGAACAGATTGCCGTGGTTTGGACACATGTGTATAAAAGTAGAAGACAATCTGGTGAGGAAGATTTGGGACAGACATGAAGAAGGTAAGAGGAAGTGAGGACATCCAGCAAAGAGGTGGATGGATTGTGTGAAAGAAGATCTGCGACAGTCAGGCAGGAGTGTGGCACTGAATCGAGAGAGTTGGTGTCAGTTAACAAAATACCCCAACCCCATGTAGAAAAATGGAAAAAAGGGGGCTGATGCTGATGATAATGATTCATAAGGGAGACTGGATAGTAATTAACTACCATCAAATGATCCTTCACAGTTTTCTGTTTGACTATAAAGGCAGAAACCATTTTTGAGGCATCTATTAATCTGTTTGCTTGGGTCTACTTTATAACAGCGAATGATCTAAAGATTGAACGCTGTTATATCGATCCCTTAAAGTCAAAAACTAAAAAGAGTGAACAACCAGAATAGCAATTTCTTTCCCAGGGAAAGAAATCGCTGGGCTGGCTGTTTGGGTTGTGCCATTTCCTCCACTGTAGTGCGATCTTGGAGTTGGTATATTTAAGTGGGAAGGGGTGTTTATTTTTATTATTATTATTTTTTTTGGGGGGGGGGAACAGCGATTTCTTTCCCTGGGAAAGAAATCGCTGTTCTGGTTGTTCGCTCATTTTAGTTTTCGACTTTAAAGAGTTGATATAACAGCGTTCGATCTTTTGATCATTCGCTGTTATAACATAGACCTGTTTGCTTGGATAGATTTAAACTGTTCAGTGATGGGCCTTACATGTTCATTCTTCAACTGCTTGGTATCACTCAAAGCTTGTTTCCTCCCCTGGAGAAATACGGCCCATTAATTATTTAGCTTGCTCGTATAACAGCTTAGAAAGAGAGCAGCACTCTAAGTACATATTCACTGAATCTCCAGATTTCACTGTCTTTCTGACCATAAACATATAGTGTATTGTAAAACTGAACAAATAAACAACAATTTTTTTAAGTCCTTAACTATCTTCTTGCATACATCTGAGTTTATGACATGAGTATCGGCTTGTTCTACTTTGCTTAACCCTTAATTCTGGTAATTTGTCTGGCTAGTTCCCTGTTGCACATGACTTGTAGTAACATTTTCCAGTGCCCTGTCATGCTGGATTTTACTGAGTTATTTAAATACCTTTTTTTAAATTCTTTACAAGTCTCCATAGACTTAAATTTAGCTTGCTTACAACTCATGTGCAGCTCACTAATACCTTCTTTCAATGTCCAAATACTCTGATATATAATTTACATTGTTGTCCTTTGGCTCATTTATAGAGGAACTGATTAGGACATTTTAAAGATTTTCACAGCTTTTTGCTGACATACAGCTTGAAAGGATAAGCTTACTAAAGTCTTTCTACCCATCCTTAATCTGCTCTATCAGTAACTGCATTGTAAAGAAAAGACAGACTAGTGTCCAGTCTTTCATATCTGCACTATCCTGCACAAGGTTAAATCCTAGAGTCACAGCAGAATGGTAATCATAGAATCTCGAGTGATCTCTTCAGCCTGTACTGAGGGGCAGAGAGCATGCAGTACAATTAGTAATCTAAATTGCCAGTATCTCCCAGTGCAGTAAAAGTGCACTCATCCTAATCTGGATGTAGCAATCTCCAAACATCCTCCAACTCCTGTTCTTCTGTTGCTTGAAGGATTACAGCCTGGGGATTAATATGTTTTTTTTTTATTCTGAAATAACTATATCTTTGGCACAATCTATTACTATCTTAAAGGTGCCAGCCAAGAAAAAATGAGTGTCTATATCATGACCATTCTCAAGGGTATAGAGCATCCTTGAAATAAATGGGGAAAATCCCGGTTATACCCATAGAGGCATCCTACTATAATGGATCATATGTCCCTTTCAGACTTTGCCCACAAAGTTCTCTCTTCTTCCACAGTATAAGATTTAACTAACTTATAGCCAGGAGAGTCTCTGAATAAGATAGCTGCCTTTGCTGCAGATATATAATTTAGGCCAGCAATGTACTGACCTTGGCAGAAATTTGTCAATAACCATTTATACTTATTTGCTGTCTTCAATCCCGTGTGATGACAGCTGATGTAGTCTTCCTCAACAACTATAGATTCATACTAGGCTAACTGCCCTTGTGTGCCATTTTAAGTCTAGCTAATTCCACCATGTGAGAATCAAATCCTGCATCTTGTGTCTATAAGGTAAACACTTTGACCATTATGCCAACCTCCCAGCACCTTTTGATAGTCTTTCCTTGAGATGTAGACTTAAGACCTTTAAAATTTATTGGCCATAATTTAGTCACTGAAATCATTGCATACAAAATTGTATACCAAATGTGCAAGGGAGATGCCACAAATCTTTGCCTCACAACTCTGCAAGCCCATGAGACTCTCACTGCATGGAAGGAAATGTTGTATAAATGTGTGACAGCACAAAAACTTACCTATAACTATTATAGTGAGTAAGAAAATGCAGACAGAACTGCCATGAATGTACACGCAAACACAATAATCCCATTGCATTAAAGAAAATACCACAGTTGACTCCAGTTTAATTATTTTTTTCACTTTGGAGTCAGAATTTCTCTTTGATGGGCTCATGAACTTCCTTATTTACTTCCCTGAATTTGGTCCACAGGCAGCCTGTTGTGCAGCTTCTATAGTTGGCAATGTCTTTTTAAAATCTTCATTAAGTTATCACATTTTAATCAGTATCATAGTTATACAGGTTAATAGAAAATGAACTATAAAAGTAGTTTCCATTGCTATTGTCACACAGTAAATACATATATAAAATTTCTTTTTAGCAAATTATCTTCCATTCAACATTACATAAGTTGCTCAATTTCTGCTTTCCTTTAAACCTCACTCCTCTTTCTTAACATTATTTTGCATATACTCTTCTAATAAATTGGATTTAGTTCTATGAACTTTACAACTTCCTTTTACTGAAGTTCCTACCTCAAGTTATTTTATCTCATTTATAGTACTGAATGCTTCAATTACAGGTGGCTTATATTGTGATTTCCATCTTCTAGAAATTGCTTTTTTTGGCAGAATAAAACACTAATATGTCTAAGGAATTCAGATCCTATACTCTAGATAAAAAAATAATAATTTCCTTGTTGCAACCATTTGTTTGCACAACATTTCTGACAATGTGGTCTGGAGTGATTTTTTTTTTAATCTTCTAACTTGTTACATTTTCAGAAAATAAATAAATCACTAAAACATGCATTTGCCATCTACTTGAGGAAACATCCTTTGAAGTCTGCTTGGGATCATGCCTTTCAACTGTCCAGTTTGTCTCAGAATGTCCAGATTTTTAACTGATATTTTTTGGTCTGTAACTTATAAAAGGTATGTTTTTTCAGCCAAATCATTGAGGGATCAGTGTCATTAAATAATAACAGACACCTGAGTATCAGACTTCATACCCAACATAAAATGCATGCTGGTACAAAACCTGCTATTCTATCAACTTTCCAAATTTGAGCAATACATTTAAAAAACGCCCCTATTTTGGTTCTTAGTCTAGCCATTATTTTTAGCTTTGTCCATAATTCTTGTGCTAAGAGTTTGAGATACATGCTCGGGGTATAAAAATACCTGTATAAACACGCCCACGAAAAAAAATCCTAAACATTTGGTCTTTATTGTATACATAGGAGTCACGCACATTTCTTTCCATTGTACTTTTGTAAATTGGATTTCCAACATTTATTCCCAATCTTCTCTAAATTATTCTGATTGGTTCTTCTAGTTATCATGCAATATTTTATATGTGCTGCTAATTATCCCTTTAACAACCACTTCTGTTTAAGACTCAACTGAAAATTCTGCCAGAGCTGGGCTTTCATCTAGCACACCCCTATCTATCCATCTGAACAGTAATATACACTAAATATTTTCCAATGCCCTTCTCACATTTCCATGATACCATCATAAGAAGACATGCTAAATATTCTCTGATAAAATGGTTTATTTTGTAATCAGTAAACTCTCACTTTTGAGCTTACATATCCACATTGTATTTGGAATACCTTTATTGCTACAGAGCTGGCCATATAATTAACCTGTCTATGTCACTGATGAAAGACAAGATAAAATGAGTTATTTCAAAATAAATCATATAAATCTGTCTCACATGTATATATCTGACAAATGTCAGATGAACAAAAGCTCTCATTTAAACAGTGACTTGGCTAAACTACAACAGCTGAAAATAAACGAAAAAACAGAATGCCAGCATAACAGTTTGCCATACAAACAAGTAAAATAACATCTGCAACCCATATTCATACGTCCATCATTCAGCAAAACTTGAATGATTAATTTGGTGATACAGTTTGAGAAAAATCAAAGCAAAAGTACATAATATATTAAAAAAACAATTTATTGCATGTACAATCTGCATTTTACTATATTCCTTAAAATTCGTCACTTGAGAAAAATAGTATACATTCCATAACATTAATTAGATACTACAGAATACATACTTTTATTTTAGTTTGCATGTTTTAGCACAGACACCATAAAATATATTCATTTCATACGTATAATTTATGGGTAAAAGAATACTTTATTCATATCATTACATGCAATACCCACTATTTTTTCAAAAGTCTTTTCATGCACTGGCAGTACAAACTGAGCTATTAGCATGTAAAGCAGAAAAGAAAAGTAATCAAACAAATATCGAACAAGACTGCTATATATGAGCCAAAAAGAGATACACTCGAATAAAAAGAAAGGCTGATAAATAATAAAAAATAAATAAATAAATAAATAAACACAAGAGTAGCAGGGCATTGTAGACCTTAGAAAATAACTGAAAAAAAATAAGTGAAGTACAGGCACTAAAACATTCATAGGCCCCATGGGATGAATGCACAACAAAAAACACCCCTGATCCCCCACACACACATCTGCACACTATGTGCAGGAAGAACAACTTTGCATTATGATCCAAAGTTAAATACAAATTTGGCAGTAATATGTATATCTAAGGAAGAAATCAGTGACTAGAAACACAGCAAGGAAACTGATTCAAATACATGTGACGACTTTTAGACTAACTCAAGAATTAAAATCTGATACTCTGATATATCTTCAACTTACATCCACAAGCTGATATTGTACTTTCTGGCTTGTAGATAACATGGCAACTTGTAAAAACCCTTAGACTTCAGGGGAAATGTCAGAACTTATCATAGCACTGCAAGAGAGAGAATGTATTGTACATTATATTCAACAAATTCCAAGCTTTAAGACCATTTTTACAATGCATATTGCAACAAATGCCATCTGGTGTAACTTGTCGTTGCAGTGCAGTAGAAAGGTCCACAAATGAAGCAATAAAGTGAGTGTCATTGCTTTGAAATGTATAAAATAATAAATACCACTTAGATTATGCATTAAAAGGGCAATCCAGAATGTTAACTGGAAATAAATTCTCCCTTGACAAAGAAAAAGGAAAAGAAACAGACAGTATGTTGTCTTAAAAAAAACAATGGGTAATACCATGCAGCTAATTAGAAAGTCTTCAGAAAAATAAAAAAGAAACTAACCCCAGCATGCTAGTCATCTGATTTCAACTTTTTTTTTCTTGCTTTCCAAAGAACTTTATCAATCTATTCCAAAAACCCACGTTACACAACCCAGAAGTCTAAATTAATAAAATGAGAATACCAAAAGGAAGTGTAGGTCAGCTCAGTGATGTAGTGGTTAGCATTTCCACTCTACAGTAATTGGCTATCTAAATTAATTACTGATAAGATTCTTTCTGTGTAAAGTCCACATGCCAGGCTTATGTCCACACTGCTTTTTCTGGGTCTTCCATTTTCTATCAATATCCCTATCATGCTATATGTCCATTTCATGCTACATGTGAATTGATGCCCCAACTAATTGTCCCTGGGTGTGTTGGGATATCACAGATTTATGTGTGTGTGTTTATATATGCATGTGTGTATATACATATATAAATATATATATATATATATATATATATATATATATATATATATATATATATATATATTTAGGTCTACCTAATAATGTCGAAAGCTGAAAAGAATGACAATGAAATAACTGACACCAGAAGATCGACAACGGAGAAGACCGAAAGTTGAAAATCCCGACGCTGGGAACGACATGTTAAGGTAAGTGTGCAATAGGGACGGATGTTAGGGTCAGGGTGTGGGTAAGGTAAGTGTGTGAAGGATTAGGGGCGGATTAAATGAGTTAGGGTTAGGGTACAGGTAAGGTAAGTGTGCAATAGTGACAGACTTAAGGGTTAGGGGCAGATTAAGTGAGTTAGGGTTAGGGTACGGGTAAGGTAAGTGTGCGACAGTGACAGACCTTAGAGTTTGGGTTAAGGTTAGTGCATAGATAGTTGTATATGTAAGGTTTAGTGTAGGTTTGTAAGGTTGTTGGTGTGCTTGTGTTGTGTGTGTGTTTTTTGGAAAAGGTATTTTTTTTGTTAATTGTCAGGATTGGGTTTTTTTCGGACATGTGAAGTTTTGTGTTTTTGAACTTTCGGTTTTGTGGTGTCGGTGATTTCGTTGTCGGTGTTATCAGGTAGACCCATATATATATATATATATATATATATATATATATATATATATATATATATATATATATATATATATATATATATATATATATATATATATATATATATATATATATATATATATATATATATATATATATATATATATATATATATATATATATATATAGATATATATTATAGATATGGTTTACCATCAAACTGTTGAAGTACATCTGTGTGACTGTTCAGAATGAATAAAACCCGGTCACAGCACTTGCCAAAATAACAAAGCGAAGAAATCTTTGTTTGACTTAAATTTATTTGAAGCGCTTTTCGTTTGCACGATGTGCAAACTTCTTCAGAAAACAGTATTAACATTCAAAACTTGTATAAATATACTCAGGTGTGACCGATTAACCAATCAGAATATAGCGAACTTGCATTACCACTTTCTTAAAGGCACACTGAGTATCTGAATACCTTACTATAAAAAGTATACATACTCATATAAAAATATCTTATTAAAACCAGCCTGTAATCATTAATGAAAAATATGAAAATAAAAATAAACCTAAAATATAAATACCACTAATTATAAATACGTAATAAACATATAAAAAATACTACATAAATATTGAACCACCAGTGGCTCTGATTCATCTCTTTGGATTCTATAATTTTAAAATACTACTTAGGGAACATGTTTCGTTCAAGCCTGGGAAATTATATGCATTTAATCTGATCTGCCAGGCTAACTCTAGTTCCTCAAGTTGTAAAGGTTAAGAGCCACCCAATGTCATAATAGACCTGGTCGATGACCAAAAATTTAAATCTATGATCAGTGTGCCTTTAAGAAAGTGGTAATGCAGTGGTTTGCTTCGTTATTTTGGCAAGTGCTGTGACCGGGTTTTATTCTGTTTGGTCATTTGCTGTGCTTCTTTTGGTTATGTGACTGTTCAGAATGCCGAACTTAAATGTCGAAATTGAAATAATTTTCCTCCCTAATTTCGAACATGGTAAAATTGCAGTTCGAAATTTGCTATTTCCGGGATATGTGAGGAAAAACCCATTTGCTGTCCAGGACATAGAACAGGAATAGGGTTTTGGCATTGCCAATTTGTTAAAAATCTGTTGACATTACAAAACCTTGAAAAGAGCCTTTATATGAAATGTTGGTTGTACAGATGCACTTCAACTATTTGATAGTAAATGTGTGTGCATGTGTGTATATATATATATATATATAAATATACATATATATATATATATATATATATATACATACATACATATATATATATATATATATATATATATATATATATATATATATATACATATACACATGTGTGTGTGTGTATGTATTTATGTATGCATGCATGTGTGCAAATATGCATGTATGTACATATGCCCAGAAGCATGTCCTTCATACACTGCATGTGCACATATCCTGCTGTCGACTGACATCCATCCAGAGTTATTTCTCTGTCATATTATTAGTTAATGCTGTATAGACTCCAACACTCCCATAGTCCTAAATGGTGTAAATCAGATATTAGAGAATGAAAGAATCACCAAAGCAACAGCTGTAGTAAAATGCTAACAGGAAAAAAAACACACATACATCTTTCCTCCAATCCCCCCAAAATAAAAATAACAAGAAACAATGCCGAATGTAAATCAGGAAGATGGTCTAAGGAGGATAATGTAGTAAATAATGGGATTACTAAATGGTCTCTGTTTGCAGACTGATACTATGAACAGCACCGGGTGCCCCTATCCATGAGAGCCATAGGTGCCACCTACAGGGTGAATTTGTGGTTTCCCATCCAGTTGCAAATGCTGCACTTAAATAGGGTAATTGAGGAGCTATGCTTCACATGAAGTGGAAGCTTATTCCAGAGAAGTGGCAATCTCTGGTAGTCATATCTGTCTCTTGCACAAGTTCTATTAATGTCATAGGCCAGTCTGAGATCCCTGGAGCAAGCAGTACTTGTCCTATTTGATTTGCGGATGTTCAGCATTTCCATTAGGGCAGGGTCAGAGACTACTCTGTAGACCAGGCATAGGTTGCCTCTCAGCAGTGTGTACAATACAGAGTACAATGATAGGCTTTCAGTCTTTCCATGTAGGTCATGTCTTGGAGGCCCTGAATTCTCTTGGTTAGAAACCTCTATGGTCTCTCCAGCTGCTGCAGGTGTCTGGTGAGTTACATACAGCTGGTAGCTGGTTTCCTTCTGTGACAAAGATTCTAGACTATTATTAACCTCACTAGCAATATCCTTGTTAGTATGGCTACGTGAATGGCTTTTATCATGTGGGCAAGCTACTGCTGTGAATTTCTTAGGTCTGTTAGGCAATTTAGATCCATTATATGGTAACCTGATAAAAAGTGGCAGTCCAAAGGAGCCTTCACTAAGTTACTGAGAGCTGACAGTTATATAAGAAACTTGACAAATACATGATGAAAATAGCTATATCCATGTGTTTTAATGTGATTTTATTCTTTCAAAACAAATAGAAATCAGTTTTGTAAATATTCTTATTTTAGAGCACATTCTAAGGGTTTCTAATGATACTCTCTGAGCAGCATTGTTATCTTGTATTCTCAAATCTTATATTTGTAGAATATTTGTTTTGCTGCTCTCTGGGCCCCCAATCATGGCAGAAAAAACAATATTGTAACCAGCCCACATACCCATTTACAAAACTTCTAATAAATAACTAAGTCTGAAATAAATTAAGGAGTATTAATGTGCCAGGGTCAGACATCTAGGGAAATAACATTACACCAAAGTCCTTGCAGGCTCCCATAGAAGCTTAAACTTCTCATTATTAAGTTTTTGTTCTATAAGCAGAAGAATTAATTACTATTAATGGTATGGCTTGTGGATTCCTTACAATATAACACTAACAGGATTACATTTGATAATGAAATTTTAAGCTCATGTTGGCACAGTAAAAGAAAAATAGTGTGTTGTAGTTATTGGTGCCACAACAGGAGCACTTCAAATAAATAATTCACATTTTAACTGGGGAAGCTTACTGGACATATACTTTCTTTTCCAGGGAGACACAGGAACAATATCTAGTCACAAAATAGGCAAATAAGGGCTGTTGATATCAAACCCAGGATGGCTGCAGTATCTAACAGCACATATGTTACACAGTACAGCTTCATCTTATTAATGGATGGCATGATTTAATGGACATACAATTAACACAGGACTTAAGGAAAGCAGATCTTATTTCACAGGAAGCAGCTATATATATCATGCACTGGTAAAGGATAGAGGACATTTATCTTGAGAGAAAGTACCAGCACCTAATAGGTTTTGCACTAACTTGGTGATACAAACGCAACAACATTCTTACAGTTTGGCTAACTTGCCTACCAGAATGGGAAATAGTAATGAACTGATTTCTTCACTCCAAAATGTGTTTTGACTGTTCCTTATTTACAGCTTGCACTTATTGCAGCCTTTACATTTGTGACATCCAGGTCTTGGAACAAGACTAGTGTGGAATTATTGCACTGATGGTCAAATGTTTAATTATGGTTCATTTTATAGTTAATTAGAGTGGTGTGAGTGGCCTCTGCATGTGTTACAGCTTGCATTCTCATTGTCTGGCCACCATGTTCTTGAAGGAAAATGGGAATAGCAGGCACTGACACAAGTGTGTCACTTTTGCCATATGTTCTTCCCTACAGTGACATGGAATGTACAGTGAAGTGAAATGTACTGTCATCTACACTATACGGGAGCCAGTAATGTTTATTATTAATATTGGTATATAGGAACGGCCACTAACCCATGTGGTAACATTTCATAATCCTTGGTCATCTTATCCATCTTCCATATTCAAATCCTCTGTTTGGCAGGGTTGGTTTGCCTGTCATTCATCCTTATTTGGAGTCAACATTCTCGGGGATTCAATGCTAAAAGATTATTACATAAGGTCTAAAAGGAGTAAAACATAGCACTGGTGCTTTGATATGCTGGGCACCACACAGACTACAAGTGACTTCAGCCACTGGCCAATAATGGGGCACTTTAAAAAAGATACATATATTAGACTGAGGAGGTTAAGCTGCATGTCTAACAAAGATATAACAAATACTGATACAATTCATAGAGTATCATACGAAACCCTCAGCATGTGCTGTAGAGTTTACATGACTAAGGCAGAAAATGATTTAGATTATGTCTAGCTGGTTATAATTGGAGCCAATGATGGGAGTAAGTATATGTCCTTGAAGACGAATTTCCCTAAAGATTGCTGCTGCTCCCTTGAGATGGATGCTAGTGCTAGTACAGTGTGGGTTGTTGAAATACTGGATTAATGCTGATATATGCTTTTTTGTGAAGAGGCAACTTGATGAACATGAAGCAATGGCATTCAAGGAAGTCTATACAGTCTCAGGGTCATGCTTTCCATGCTGCTGTGGATGTAGGTATGGATATAAGCTCCCCTCACAGGATGTGTTTTTTTTCCTTGTGCATAGATTTATTCATGTTTTAATGCTTCTTTTGTACATGTGTTATTTATAGTTTACGTTTTGATTTTCATGGACTAAGTATCGATTTCCCTGTCTATATACTGTTTTTTGTGGTTTTGCCCTCCACCAGGCAGCCACTATTCATAAACATACTTTTGGCTTTGAGCATGCCAGTGAGATAATCAAGTTTTCATGATTAATCCCATTATGAGATGAATGCTGGAAGACTTGCTATACCTCTGGTAGGAGATAAGTGATGGGCATTATAAGTGGAAGGCATGTGGACCTTCCTTCATACTTTAGTGTACTTTAACATGGTCTGAGGATGCACATAGATTCCTTAAATATCAGTGGTTTTAACTGCCCAATCAAATAAAACAGGATTATTGCTTAGCTAAAACATTGCACATGTAGTATTCTGCTAATCCACAAGGTGCACCTAATACCACAAGAACAATTAAAATTGTGCTGATATGGTTATAGTCTAATAGTAGTCTTGACACATCTGTTGGTCAAGACTTGATGGGTACTGGTCCTGCCCTCTGGTTGGGCAGATATTGTTGTTCTATATATTAGGAGGGAAGGGAGAGAAGGGGAGATTGTCAGCATTCAAGGGATGGGCACTGAGGAAACATATTACCATTAGCTCAATGTACTTTCAATTTTGGGGATCCCTAGCCTCTATTAAGCCAATTTTGATGCAGTTTCTTGGATGACCTAATAGGGCTTGAACATATAGTGAGCTTGTTTTGGAGTATCTTCCTGCTGTTTTTGATGAATCCTGCAAATGCTATTCTTAGACTGTGGAGTGATCTTAAATGGATGGATAATTTTAGTGGCTATATCATTAGCAATATGAAAACTGTAGTCCTAACACTGAATCCCCCCATCAAGCATTAAGAGTTTGCCTTATGTTTAATTGGCACTCAGTGAAATACTTGTATTTTAGTATTTATATTAGTCCTTCACATTAAGAGGTACTGAGTGTAAGCTATTCTGAAGCTGAGTAGTGGCCATCTGTAATGAATAACACAGAAAATGTATATGTTTTCACTGATTTCCATGTTCACCTGGGGCATATAACACTTTTCTTGAAGTTGTTTGATCAGTGAATTCCACACTAGCACTCATCTGATGGTCAAATAATGCATAGTCCAGTCACTCATCTGATGTTGCATGTCAGAATTTAGGAGGTATGCCGCAGTTCTTGGAGAAGCAGAGACCCTTAGTGGCAGTGGGGTAGGAGATTTTGTACACTGAATGTTCAGTCAGCAGTCTTGAGAGCAGCATGAGGACCAGACCTCATACTCTAGATCCCTGAGGCAGGTACAGAGATTCTTAAAGGCTGGGAATTGATGGAGTTGGCTTAGGACCTTCATATACATAGTCAATCTAAAGATATTTGCAGAAGCTTTGGAAAGATTATGATGTTTCTGGATATGACATGCATGTAATAGGTGCAGCATTACTTCCACACACAAAACTGGCTGTGAAAGAAGTGTTATCTTGTTTAGTAGATTTGGCAGCAGAGTGAGAGAACAAGGCTACTCACTCCCTTTTCATTCTGTTTAAAGCCTCAGTAGCTTATAGCTATCAAAATTATAGACTTAAGGGAAATAAAGAAAATCTTTTGCAGATCTCCTAGGGAATGTGGCAAACCTGCTCAGTATAATCTTTTGGTAGTACATTTGGTATAATGTAGTGATGGCTATTTTTTGGAATGTACCACACTTTTTCTTCTTTACTCCACCTAGTGTGCATATGTACTGTTTCCTGCCTCCTCTCTAGTGTGAGGGAGGGCTGACGTCATGGAAACATATATTCTGGGTGTGTAAGATGCTGAAAATGACTTAGGATGTTCAGGGATGGATGTACTCTATTTAGTCTGATTCATTCATTCATATTATGCAGTGAGCTGTTCCTAGTTCACAGTAGAATGCCGTAATCAGAGAGAGAGAGAGGAAAATGGTAAGGGTCTTATTGTGGAAGAGAGGCGGAAGTGTCGCAATCCCCCATCAATGTGTTTGTAGAAGCAAAGGCAAGGCAAATAACTCAGGAAGGACTTGTATTCAGAGAAATTACATGGTGGAGGGAAGAAGGCAGGGCTCTATTGGTTGAACTGATCTCTTATTATGGAGGAGTAGGGGGTGTAGCATGAGGGTAGCTGGAGGGTTCCATTGTAAAATACTGCAAAAAAAGTATTTGACATCATTATTCATTTTGGAGAGATGCCACACAGTACAGATAGCCAAGTTTACGTATATCACTATTTGAATGATAGGAAGAATCAATGTTTTTCCTTGTAGTTATATGTTTATGTCTAGATGGATGTTGTTTACATGTGCATTATTGATTACTGAGTGCACCAGTCACTAAATGTCAATTACATCTGTGGTTTAGAACATAGAAGAATGTATTGCATTTGCACATATGACCCCTTGCTTAATAGTGCAGTTTGCATTTCAATAAAACTAAAATAAATTGAAACAAATAAAAGCAATAACTTGTAGGCACTTGACTAGGATAAGAGGTTAAAAAAGTTGGAAAGACAGTCAGTCTGCAGGAAAATATAATATAAACAGCTTGCAAGATGAGTAAGCAGGAATATTTAATAGTTTATTACAATTATACTTCTAGTGAAAAAACGACTTTGAAACGCTTTCTAATTAGAACATTTTTTTTGACAGTACAATAATTCAGCATTATAAAATCTCAGATAGCAACTCCTGTATGACTTGCTAATCGCAAAGCATCCTAAACTAGGGGGTTAGCCAAGATGGTGGGTTGAGTGCAGCAGATTTTAGTTGCTGTATTATTACAACATTTTTGACAGGAATTCACCATGTATTTTGACATAGTTTGTGCTAGAAGTGCAAGAAAATGTGTATTTTGTCTCAGAGTCAAATGATATCTATCAAAAATACATCATTTAAAAAGTACTGACAGATTATGTATCAACATACCACTTGAAGAAAGCCAGTTTGCAAAAACGCCTGGGGTGGAGAGGATGGCTTATTGGGATTGGAAGGCTGGCTTAATGCTTAAGCTGTTTACTTCATAGGTACAATGTTTGATTCTCACCCTTGGTCATTGTCTGTTAATTGGCTAGGAGTGTAATAGCATTTATACTATTTGGCTAGTATTTACCTATGAACTTATGAAGAGATCATCTCGACAAAGAAAGATTGCCAGAAGATATTGGCATCCATTCAAGAACTATTCTTAACAGTAGACAATATGGATAGGAAGGTAGACTATAGCAAGAATGATGACAAAGGTATGGATTCATCAACTCCTGCTCATCACACTTAGCTCCCGTGCATGAAAATCAACAAAGCACAAGGAGTATGGGATTCAGAAAACAGCATTACATGCTGTGGCAGCTACAAAGCAAGGGTTGGCAGCAGAATATGCTAATGTTTGCATAATGAGCCATGCTTTGTACGAATTAAGCAAAAACACAGCAGCATTATTTAGAAATATATAAAACACACACAAACATGTTGTGCTCGCTTTAGCTCTGAATTGCAACACATGCTGGAATACAACCACAGGAAAACGTTAAAGAATGTCAGGGGGTTGTCACAGCCATTGCAAACCTTTATCTGCAACAGGCTGTCATAGAAGTGCTGCTGCTGCTGCCACATATTATCCTCATAGGAGTAGAGTTTTAAACCATGTTTGACCTACCAGGGGCTATATGAAGTAGAAATACTCAACCACTAAAGGGTGGAAAGTGACACTATTAGGAAATAGTAGACCTTTGCCAGCCCCATCTGAGGCTCAGTCGGAATCATGGAGAACCCATCTCGTGCACACTAAGGTATGTGTAGCATTATGTGTTTTAGCTACATGGACTTTTCATAGACCTACTGGGGGCACAGTGAGAGTTTTATAGGCATCTGCCTCAAGAATACTCTACCAGTTCCTAAGTGCAATACTTCAACATGTGGGGGAGCATATCTGCATTCAATGTACTTGAGAGAAGAGAGCTAGAATCTTGCAAAATGTCTATACCATAGCTCATTTCCCTGAGGTACAGGGGGCCATAGACTGTACTCACATTGAAATAAAATTCCTACCTACTGAACTGGAAAGAAGGTATGAGAACAGAAAAGGCTATCACTCCTTCACCTGCTTGGTTGTCTGTAATGCACAAGGTGTCATCTATAAAGTGTGCACAGGCCATCCAGGCAGTTTCCACAACTCACACATATAGCAGACCTGTGACCAGCACCTATGGTTTGTAAGGGGCATCTTCCATCAGAGACATCTAGTGGGGAATGCAGGATATACTGTACAAACTTGACTCTTTACTCTTATGAGAAATCAACACAACACCACTAAGCAAGGTTACAACACTTGACATGCATAGATTGGTAATATCATAGAATACATCTGGATGTGTCCTGCAGTATGACCCTGCCACCTCTGTGAAAATACTAACTGTGTGTGCCATCTAGCATGACATTATATTAGGGAACCAGTTGCAGCAGGGTGCCCCAATACAGGGTCCACAGTTCACACCACCACAGACAGTGTCAGCTGACTCAGGTGATAGGTCAGGTGAGGAACCAGCAGCAGAGTAGCAGAGAATGTTCATGGCAGACAGAGGTGGGCACAATATCCCATGGCACTGGCTAAGAGACAGTCAACTGCACATACACTCACCACTTAATAAACATAACAGCTAAGCAGATACAAACAGTAACATTAATCCATGCAAACAAACCAGACTTTAGTTTAGCATGCAATGGATGGCTACTGTAAGCATCAGACACAGGCAACCCCATGCAATGATGTTCTCAGGAGCAGAGGCAAAGGTGTGTGATCAACCTGTCATGAAGATATAGTACAATACATAAACAGAAGAAAGCAGGAACTACAAATCAAGGATACCTATACAGAAATACCATAACGATAACTGATATATCCAGAAAATACAGACACCAATAATGATTCTTTAAACAAAACAAGCTATTGCTTCCCTATGCATTCATCATCACTCTGTACATAAGGCATAATCAATCCATGCCAAACAACCCTACAGGAGGGAGGACAATCTCAGCATCATCTGCACAGGTAGAAGAGCAAAATATATTTACAATAATGAGTACAAAATGTAAACAAATAAATTATTATGCAAATAACAGTTCCAGTTATATATCACAAAGAAGCATTTTTGCCTAAACCATGCTTTGTTTGCTTACTATGCACATCAGGCATTGATTGTCCAAGTTGGACACCCATCCAGAGAGCACAGCACTCTCTGCATTACCTTCATAAGTAGGTGAGCAAGCTATTCTCCATGAATACTACTAATATTGCTGCTACTACTACTGTTACTCAGAAGGTAAGCATACTAAACAAAATAAAAATGATTATGTATCCAAATAGGAAATAAGAGCTTTAACTAATTATGCATTAGCTGGCCACTCTGTGCATCAGATATAGGCAACCCTAACTCATTGATTGTGCAAATGGCACTGCATAGTCATCAAAATTTTCATGGTGGGGGTGTGGGTGACAGGATGGCAAGTTTCACACAGAGGAAGCTAATAACAGTTATGCACTCTCAGGGCCAGTGTCTCTAGATGTCATGAAGTGCATT
Organism: Protopterus annectens; assembly: GCF_019279795.1. Taxonomy (NCBI): domain Eukaryota; kingdom Metazoa; phylum Chordata; order Ceratodontiformes; family Protopteridae; genus Protopterus; species Protopterus annectens. The sequence goes on along the minus strand of NC_056727.1, from coordinate 1,129,286,752 downwards.
TTGAAGTGTGTGTGTGTGTGTGTGTGTGTGTGTGTGTGTGTGTGTGTGTGTGTGTGTGTGGGAGGGGGGGCTTGCAGGGATACATCCACACAGCATTTCTGCCAGCACTACACCCTGGCACCTGAACAAGTGTGAGCTGTCCATGGTAGATGATCAGGTTAATCATAGACTATCTCTGCCAGGGGATACACTGCTAGTTCCTTGACTGTGACTTGAAGTTCGAGAGCAATGTCTGCTGAATGAGCTGTCATCATAACTGCATCTACAACCATAACCACATGAATAACCACATCTGGGTATGACCATATCCATCACCATCATAACAGTGGAAGTACTAACACTGCAAGGCTAGGATCTGTCATGTCCAAGGCCATGTAGACTGACATCTGACAATGTATTGTCTGATTACCTTGTGGATTCTACCTCTCCCTGAACAGACAATGCAAAACATACACTGCATGATTCAAAGTGACATTCATCATGTTCAAGGAGTCATACATACACATACACTCATGCAGTCACATTCATCACAATGCATGACATGAATTAGTCTGGCAATCCCTTCTGATGGTCTGGTGGAACTTGCCTTTGCCTGCATGAAAGACCTGCACATATGTCGGAAGGCTGTTACTGACACACAGATTTCAGTGTGAGGGTGGTAAGCATACTTTCTCTGAGCACCATTACTGACACCCCTGGGTAGTACTGCACCCTTATGATGGTTAATGGAGATTCTGCCATGCTTGCAACTGGGGTTACCATACTACCCTGATCAGTTGTTTCCACATCAGCCTATCTGCTCTCACATGGTTCTTTGTCATGGGTATGCATAGGGATACTGACTGCTCCCATACTGTGGGGAGGGGATGTGTGAACTTCACTTCCTATGTCTTGCATACTCTCTGCAATGCCAGACTATTCTTGTTCTTCATTGCTGTTATCGTCAGATGATAAAATCCCTCCAATATCAGGCAGGGGGAGTCTACAGTCATTGTGCCAGACAATGTTTCACCTATGAATTCACAAAAACAAGCAAAAATTCAAGAAAAATAAATGTATTACAATATGTACGTCAAAATAACTCAATCACACATATGCTATGATCTCAGAGAGCAGTACACATAACTAATACAAATAATGGCCATACCATTTGCAGATAGTCACTGTACCTCAATGCCAAATGTTCCCAGACTCAGTAGTAGATAGTCATGTGTGTGCTTATACTAATTCTATTAGATGTAAAGGTGAATGTAAGAAAAAAAAGTTGAATGGCACACCTCTAGCATCAATACTGGAAATTCTCTGGGGATGCTCCACCTCTGTCCCAACAATTAACACCACTCTGTAAAACTCTTATGAGATGCCCGGATCCCTAATATCTGACAGCAGCTCTTCCATCTCAGTGGGTGGTGGTTCAGTAAATGGTACACCACGGGGGCCATTCACTCCTATGTCACAGCCTTTGTTCTATCAGTAGCCTTTTTAATAATGTCAGTCACCCTATGTTAGACTATATGGTATACCCAGTCCTGCTCACTGACAGCACTGACATTTTCAACCACCTGCCAGTAGATATGATCATGGCAGGGATTGTTGGAGGCACATAATTCAAGGAGCCATCCACCATTGAAATAGAAGGCCTGTATTATGACCTTATTCTCAACATCTGAGAATGGAGGCTTCCATCAGAATGACTCTGTCTTACTTTTGGATTTATGAGCCATATCCTGTTGTGATGAAAGAAAAAATGGATATCACAAAAAAAAAATACAGTGGTAATTCATGTGGTTATACTTGTGGAGCAACATATATTAGTTTACAATCAGTGAGTATTATCATAGAAACAAATGTCTAAATAATAATGCATGCATTGTAATATTCCACATGCATCCCCCCAAAAAAGGGTTATAAAGTACAGAGATAATAAACAGCAGCAGGTACAACAATATGCACCTACTAAGTAGCGCAAACATCATAAACAAGGAAAACAATGGTTAGTGTAACAAAAACCTACAGATCTCACTCAGACAGGAACAGTTAACTGTGAAGCATGTTACAATACTGTTAAAGAACTCTGTATACAAGAATATGTGTCACTTGACCCCCATGAAGTACATTTCAGATTACTTGAATAGAATTTTTTGAAACACTGCAGGTACAACACACTGCAAATATTTATTAATATACTAAGAATGATACTTATATGGAAGAATATAAACGTTGAAAGATTTAAAGCACTATCCTAAGTAGTTATAATTGAAATTGCTGTCAGTACTTTGTTCGATAGCACTTGGGAAATAAGGAAGTCTTCCCCAGCATGATGGGCTTTCCAAAGCTGCATGTCCTGCTTATAAAGTGTATATAAACCCCTCTTGGCATGTGCAATATGTTAATTATCTTTCAACTGATTATCATTTCTGAATTATTCAATTTGTGCTGTGAAGATAAATATGGTGTTGGTTCATACACAATGACATGCACATGCCGGGGCATTACAAGAGCAGGGATTAAAGAGTTTTAACTAGCCAATGCCTTGCAAGTGTGCCTCATTAGCAGTATTGCTCAGTCAATGAAAGAATAACCATCCCTTCTAATGAGAATTACACTTGGATAGGGTGTGCCAGACAAAAGAAATCTATACGTTTTAACTTGTATTTACTTATTTAGGACAGAAACTTCATGCACATATTTGTTAACATTTTCTAAAAATGATGTGAGGTGCCTATGCACACATCTCACACATGGGATGAAGGTTGATGAAAAGTGGCTGAAACCTACAACATATATACATTGTAAACATTTTTTTATACTTATGGCAACCTTTAAGATATTCTTTGAGCAAAGGTGCTCTAATGAAGTAATGCATAACAGCTGAAATGAGTAACTCTTGCCATAGAGACAGGTGCAGATTCAATAAAGCCTACACAGACCACTAAAACCTTGACACACACATGACAGTGCACCATGTTGTATTTAGTAAGTGGCTCTACATGGTGTGTAGAGGCATGCAAACATGGTAAACATCATGGCATGCTAGTTACAGCATAAGCAGCTGAATAGTATGCTAATCAACCAATCCAAGATGGAGGAGGTATTGAATAAGCTATAAAGCAATTGTGTAGGATTGGTGCAGGTTTTGCCTGGGAATTCCAAAACCTATTGGAATACAGCCATGGAAACCAGTCTACACAGAAAGAATGTTAGGGGCTGCTGTTGCTCTTATTCATGCGCATGTGCAGCAGGCCCAAGTCTATGGTGCTGCTGCTAATAGATCATGGCCAAGAAGGAGAAGGGTGTTTAGATCACATTTATCTTTTCACAATCTGCATGAGGTGGAAATTGTAAAGTGCTACAGGGTGGACAGAGACACACTACAGGAATTCTTCAACCTCTGTCATCCTCAACCTAGAGCAAGAGCAAACTGAAGGGAACCATTACCAGTTGAGACAAAGGTATGTGTAGCACTTAGAATATAAACTACAGGAACCTTCCAGAGACCAACAGGGGACATGCTAGGGGCATCGCAGATGCCAGCATCCAGCATCTTACATAATTTCCTAAATGCTATGATACAACATGGCAGAGACTACATATATATTTCCACATACATCTGAAGATAGAGCCACAATTATGCAGGAGTGTCTATCCTGTAGAACACTACACTGAAGTCCTGGATACTCTAGACTGTACACATGTTGAAATCAAAGCACTACCTAGGGAACAGGGAAGGGTGTACATAAATAGAAAGGTCGTCCACTCCATTAACTGCCAGGTTATGTGTAACACTAAGGGAATCATCCTCAATGAGTGTGTTGGCAAATCAAATAGTTACCACGACTCACATATCTGCAGCAACTCTCAAATGTGTCAGATGTTTCTAGGGGGGATATCCCAGGGGGTCATTTGCTGGGTGATGCAGGTTATGCACTCAAACTGTGGCTGATGATGGCCATCTGAAATGCACACACACTAACTAAAGAATGCTATAATGAGACACATGCTAAAACAAGAAATATCACAGAGCATGTACTTGGGCTGCTGAAGTCACAGTTCTGGTGCCTAGATACATTGGGGGAGCTCTGCAGTACAATCTCATACACGTGTTGAAATTTTCACATTCTGTGCCTTGCTTCACGATATTATTCTGAGAATACAGATTCAGCAGGAACACCAAGGGTAAAAAACACACATCCCACCACCACTAACAAGATCACCACAGCCAATTGCAGGTGAGGAGTCAGAGGAGGAACCACCAGACGATTTAGGTAAGGCAGAAGTAGTCACGCACAATATGCCCTTGCACTGGCCAAGAGGTAATGGATAGCATACACACTTACCATCTAAGAGGCAAAAACCTTCATCCTGCTCACATACATACAGTACCACTGATGCCAGAAAAAACTCACAGTCTTTACTTTCCTATGTAATGGCTGTGTACTGCTAGCATCATACAGAGTCAGCCTCAGATTAAAACTCTTGCAAATGCTGCCTAAGTGTTGAACCTGGAATAGAAAAATAAATGTCCAAGAACACAAATGAATGGCATATCCTTGCATGCTGTTATTTGCTAATGTAGGTAAGTATAAGATGGGTGATTTTTAAAGCAATGACAATGTACCCAACACTTTAGTCATAGGTGACTCTATAGTCAGGCACACTGATGTCCCACTCACTAGGCTGAACAAGGAGAAAATTACAGTCAGCTGCCTGTGGGGTGCCAGGATCCACCACATAACACATGCACTCAAGTCACTCCACAACAAGTACAAATATGACTCTGTCATTGTCCATGTTGGAGTGAATGACTTGAGATGTACCTCGCTGGACTACATGGAAAGAGATATGGAAGAGATCTCAGATCATGTGGCCCAGGAAGGTATGACCCTAGCCCTGAGTAGCATCCTGCCTTCGCTTAGAATGATACCACAGTATAAGTTCAAAATGATTGACTTCAGCAACTGGCTAAGCTTCTGGTGTCATACAAAGGGGATCCAGTATCTGTCTGCCTGGGAAGACATGATCGACAAACCATGATGCTTTGCAAGAGATGGTCTGCACCTATCACCCCTGGGATTCAGGTTACTGGCTAAAGCTCTTGCCACCCATATAGTGCCTTTTTTAGGCAAGGTTCGAAGGACAAAACCACCACTGTAACAGATACAAGCATGCAAAATCTGAAGGTAATGCTAGAAGTCAAAACCTGAAAATGCACTCTCTCGAGGCACTCCTAAAAATTGAGAATATTGATATTTGTGCAATAACTTGAGATCTGGTTCAAGAATCCAGAGAGCACCCCTGCAATACCAGGCTAGAACTCTTACCACACATTTCGGCTACAAAACCAAGACCGAAACACTAAAGGTGGAGGAGTGTCCATATTCACCAAGGATATTCACACCTCCAGGCTAGTTGCCCAACACAATGCATCTGAAATTCTCCAGGTGCAAACTAACACTAGGTAAGACTGCAATCCAAACTGTAGCTTGCTACAGATCTCCCACCATGCCCCAAGATTCTCGCTGCACCTTTCTAAACATACTGAAAAATATTAAGATACAACCAAACACCCTAATACTGGGTGATTTCAACTACTCTGCCATTAACTGGGAAAACTACTCGGATACCAACACCTTTTCCCAATGGTTCTTGGAATTCATAAATTCCAATGCCCTCGATCAACTAATCCATTGTTCCACCAGGGGCTCCAATATCCTAGACCTGGTCATTACCAACATGAGAGATAGATGCTCCACACCAGTGGTCACCCTCTCAATGGTCAGGTCTGATGATAAGCAAATCACCGTTGACATCCACATCCCACCCCCAGCCCCCAGTAAGGAAACCTCTGTAAAAAACTTCTCCCAAGCCAGCTTCATGCTACTGAAGTCAGAAGTGATAAACTTCATGACACCCATGCAGACGAGATCTGAAAGTTTGACTGCTTAATCCTACACTAAGGCACTGTACGAGCACATCCACTCGTGCATGAATCATGCCATCCCAAATAGAACCAAGTTGCTCTTCTCCAAAAAAAGGAAGCCATTCTGGTGGTCTTCAGCTATAAACAAACTATACAACAGAAGGAAGAAACTGTTGCAGAAAAGAGGAAAATCCCAGGATGCAAAAAACTCCCTCACCAGCCTCAGTAAGAAGCTGAGATCCCACATAAAATCCTCAAAAGTTAGTTACGAAAATAAAATTGCCAAAGATTCCAAAGACAACCACAAGGCATTCTATAGTTATGTCAAGAATCTAAATGGCAATGCTCAGATCTGCTTTGAGCTACAACAGAATGGCATTAAATATACTGATCTCAAGGATATTGCCAATATCCTGGCAGACTGATTTAGTGCCAACTTTACCCCCCTCTCACCCCCTAAAGTGCCCATCTCAGTACCAAAAGATTGCCAAATTCCGGTAATCACAGCCACACAGGTAGAAACTGCACTCTCCAAAGCTAATTATACAGCATCCATGGGACCAGATGACATCCCGGGCTGTGTACTACATGAACTACAAAATGAACTGGCACCTCACCTAAGTGTCATGTTTAATCATAGCCTCACCTCAGTCTTCGTGCCTACTGAGTGTTGCACAGCTACAGTTATCCCACTCCACAAGGAGGGATCCACCTTGGATCCTGGAAACTACTGTCCCATCAGTCTGATGAGCCTGATCTGCAAGGGCATGGAATGCATTATCATGGAACTTATAAACAAAGACATTGGCAACCTTCAAACACTGGACCCCACCCAGTTTGGGTTCGTGAAGGGCCGATCTTGTCTCCTGAACCTGACTGACTTCTTCAAATCAGTCTCCAGAGCTGTGGACGAGGGTAAGGCAGTCCACACAGCCTATCTGGACCTCACCAAGGCCTTTGACACCATCCCCCACTCTGGAATCATAGATAAACTTACTAAGCTGGGCATAAATCCCTATGTCACTCGATGGGTTGCCAACTGGCTTACTGACATAACTCAGACTGTAAAAGCAGCTGACTCCAAATCCAGCTCCAGACAAGTGAAAAGTCGGGTACCTCAGGGTTCAGTCCTGGGACCACTCTTGTTTGGCATCTACTTCTCTGAAGTACAGGCCAACACTAAGGGACTCTAGCTAACAATGTTTGCAAATGACTGCAAACTGGGAACCATTATTAAATCCCCAAATGATGTGGATATTTTACAAAAGGGCCTTACAGAAAGAGATGCCTGGTGCCAGAGCCATGGGCTCAAGCTTAATGCCAAGAAATGTATAGTTATCCCCTTTGGAAAAAACATAACCCATGAATTACCACATAGGTGGCAGTACACCAAACATCGAAAGTGTGATGAGAGACTTAGGGACACAGGTGGACAGTGGTCTCACCTTCGATAACCATCTAAAAAAACTCCAGCTGTACTCTGTGGCATATCATCTACTCAGAGGTGATCTCTGCTTAGCATACAAGGCCATGTCAAACCCTGAGCTGTTGAACATGCTCCACTTAAAGAAATCCCAATCCCTCAGAGCCACACGCTCCAGGGATCTAAACCTTGTCATCATAATGAACAAAACATGCCAGAGGGATAGGTTCCTGAACCAGAGATTCCCCATACTTTGGAATAGACTGCCCATACATGTCAAGCATTGCTTCTCTGGGACACAGGTGGACAGTGGTCTCACCTTCGATAACCATATCGCCACAACAGTCAGGAAATCCTACTATGTGGCACATCTCATAACTAAGGGCTTTTCATCCAGAAAAAAGGAGGTCATTGTCCTACTGTACTCATCCCTCATTAGACCCATTATAGAGTATAACGTCCCGTCTGGTATGTACCTCACAAGACAGCTGCAACAGCTGGAAAGGCCACCGAAATACCTCACTAAAAGAATCACAGGCCTAAAGCAGATGCCATATGCTGACTATGTAAAAAAACTCCAGCTATACTCTGTGGCATATCGTCTACTCAGAGGTGATCTCTGCTTAACATACAAGACCATGTCAAACCCTGAGCTGTTGGACATGCTCCACTTAAAGAAATCCCAATCCCTCAGAGCCACACACTCCAGGGATCTAAACCTTGTCATCACAATGAACAAAACATGCTGGAGGGATAGGTTCCTGTCCCAGAGACTCCTCATACTCTGGAATAGACTGCCCATACATGTCAAGCAGAGCACCTCCTTGGCCCTCTTCAAAAGGAACCTTGATGATTGGATGGGAGAAAGGAAGTTCACCCCAGGGATCATGTCAGTCTCCCTGCTAGACAGGGGTCCAGGGAAGTAAATATTGTGAGAAGAAATATCCAGGGAATTGTTATGTCTAGGCTTGTATAGGACTTAGGGCCGATAGCCTAGTACCAACCTATGAACCTATGAACCTATGAATATGTGACATCACTTGACTTATGTCAATAAATGTGTCCTCTATCAAGTAATAGGCCTCATGCATCAAAGCTTCACACACTCATACCTTTCTAATGCACAGATTTTTACAGAATGTTCAATGTTTAGCCTCATATCATTGTACCAGTGAATCACTAAAGACTGAAGTTAGAAAATAATGACGCACATTTCAGTTTCATCTTCCTCAGAAAATCATATGGTAATGCAAAACCTGTTATTTATTTATTTTATTTTATTTTATTTTATTTTATTTTACATTTGTTGACTGGGCTAGTCTAACTGGATATATGTCCATTTTCAGTAGAGGTCCGGGGAGAAAAGCCCCAAAAGTAATAAAAAAAGCAGTCTTAACAATAAGCAAAATAATAAAGGATTACAAAGACAACAAAGCAGTAGTAACTGGAAGAAAAGATTACAATAATAATTGGTATGCAGGATAAAACAATGCATTTAAGAATAAGATACAAAAGATAATTTACAGTAAATAGTACATGATGTTCACAAAAGGTAGTTCATTTAAGTATTCTAGATTACAGCACGCCTTTCTGAAATAGCAAGCAATATTGAGTTAGCATACAAGTAGGATCATGGAGATAATAGTAGTAAAGACAGAAGATTAGTCAGGGTTGCTGCAGGGTCATAACCCATGTGTTTTAAGGTGTCTTTTCAGATTTTGTTTAAAGAGGGGTAGGGAAGGAAGTGAAGTTAGTTCACTAGGTAGTAGGTTCCAGTTTTTTCCTGCAGTGTTTGAGAATAGAGAATCCCCTGCCAAGTTGTTGGATTTACTTATGCTAACTCGAAGTTTGTTAGAAGAGCATAAAGTATTGCGATTCTTGTAGGGGATTATGAGGTTTGAAAGTATAGGAGTGTTAGTAGGTTGATTAAGGATCTTATGGGCAATGGTAAGTTGGGAAAGTTGTAGTTGGTTTTGAAGTTCGAGCCAACTTAGATGCTGTAGATTCTGACAGTGGTGGGTTCCGAAGGAGTTCCTAGTGCCAAATCTGGCAATGTTATTGTAGGAGTTGGCTAGTTTGAGAAGGTTCTTTTTTTTCAGGTTAGTATATATGGGTGAGGCATAAAGAAGAGTTGAGATTAGGTGGGAGTGGGCAATTATGGTTCTAGCTGTTGGAGTTATTCTATCAACTTTCTAAGCATGTAAGACCAACATATTTCAAAATGTTCCCTATTGTTGGGAATTTGTCCCACTTTTATTTATGTCTTTGTCCAGCTTTGTTAGTCTGAGAGGTTGAGGCGGATGTACACATTACAAAAACCTGTAAGAAATCAGTACAATTTGCAAAATCGCATCACAAACACAGATAAGAACTAAGTCAGCTATGTGTCCTGATCATCGGGCAAAAGACTTGTGTATCCCTCAATCCAAAACATGAAAATCAAGGATATTGCACAGTTATCATCATTTGCACAGAGTGTTGGAGGGGAGGGGGAAGGAGGCCTAGGCTGACACAAAAGGTAGTGAGTGCGTGTGAGTAAAAAAAACAGACAGGCAGACATTTGGATAAAGAGTCAAATGGCCACTGAGACTGCAAAAGCACATGTAACTGTTAACTGTCTGTGTCTGTATTGGCACGCAAGGTGAAACATATGTGGGAGTGTCTGCAAGAACCCACCCAAGCTCTGTGCTAGCTCTATGTTCTGGTATGTCAGATAGGTGTGAGCCATACATGGTAGAGGTGACAGTTCATTGTCGTCGTCTCCAGCTGCGAGAACTGGTTCTGCCAGGAGTCCATGCCCATGGTGAGATGCACTGCTGTTACCTGAATGGGACTGATGTCTGCTGGACAAGCTCTCCTCATGAATATGCCCAGGACCACCACACCATGGCCTACCACATCTGGGTGTGGACACCTAAACCACTGATGAAGCACTGGAAGTAGTGTCACTACAGGCCAGAAGGATGATCAGGCATGGTCACATTGGCTAACATCAGATGATGTGGGTGTCCTACATCCACATGTATACAGTTTCCCTCCCAGCAGATGTTTTATCACAGACACTTCCCATTCCAATATGTCATTCAATTGATCCATTGAATCAGCAACACGGTGGAGGAAGTCACACATGTCAGACCTTGCCACATCTACAATCTTAAGCATTTCCTTGGAGACCCTATTAGAATATGTCTCTGCCTCCATGAGGGCCCTAAACATGTCAAGTGGCATGGAAAGACCCACCAGGATCAGGTGGAGGGTGGAGATCAGGCCTCCTCCAAGCACCCCATAACAACTTTCCTGCATGGCACCTCACCCACACTTTGGCTATGGCCAGAGTCAACAGGGTCTGAAGTCGAGTATCCACACTACTCTGATCAAGTGTCTCACCCTCCACCTGTCCAATATCTGAGGGCTCACTGGAATAGGTATACTTAGGCATACTGGCTATGTCTGATGAAAATACAGGAGATGGCTAAATGTCAACCTCAGTGTCAGATTCAACCTCTGCACCCCCCAGCTGTGCCTATGTTTGGACACCATCATCATTAAAGTCTGCCAGTACTATTACATCAGGTGGTAAGAGTCCTACACTTCCACTGTCAAGATCAGATTTGACAATAAGCAACACAGGAAATAAATGAATGCCTACACTACTATAATTTAATATATGCTAACAAACTAACACTGGTGAAACTATCATAGATGGTAATGCAATGCACACACTCCTGAAACCCACCTCACACATATGGCTAAATGCACATTTCTGTCAAATGCTTATCAGTACTCAAATAAAAATGTTTGGCTTACCACATGCAGATGACTCCATACTTGCTAGCGAGAATGGTCCTGGAGAAAAGAAGAAAAGCATAAGGACACCAACATCACAATACCTTTAACACAGGGGACCAATTTTTTGCCTTTATATGTCCATTAACAATACTTTTAACTGAAACTTGGCTGACACATCCACCCCAAGCCCATGTGTAATGAACCAAAATGTGTTGTTAACTGTACTAATTTATAAATAGGTTCCCACCCCCCCAGAAATAAATAAATAATTACACCAACTTAATTATTGTTTTCAATATTTTACTATACAAAAAACTGTTAAAATGGAATATGTAAGCTTACCTGGAAGCTCCTCCTGGGACATACTTGTCCTCCCTGAAACAGCAGCACCAACATCCATCGCATTCGACTGTGCACCATCCACTGAGCTAACTGGATCCCTGACAGTGGAGAAGAACACTTCATTTGGTGTCAGTGGTGGCTCTGTAGCAGCCTCCCCCCCTCCCAGTAGCCAGATACTCACCAGCCTCTGCAGCTGCTCTCCTCTAGGCTGATGAAATCATATCAGTTGCCCAATGATGCACCTGATCAAATGTCCTCCTGCTTCCCCAACAGCATTAGCGTCATTCACTATCTGGTTCCAAATCTATATTCTGACTGACATATCTCCACATCCTCTCTCAAGCAGAAAGACCATGTCCCCTAAATGCTTAGACAATTACATCATTCTCAGAGTCAATGAAGGGGGTTTGTGGGGACTGAGATGCTTGGGTGCCATAATCCTAGGTGACATAAAAGAAGGTTACTGCATAGAAATACTGCATAAATCAAAGTGCTGCTTATATATACATATATTATTATTTTTTTCAATATTACCCACTGGAGAAACGCAGAACTTCATGTATTGAAATTTAAAAGTTTATGTGGTTGTAACAGACTACAGTCACACACAAACCAAGCTTTAATCCAAAACATGGACAAACCAGAGCAAACAACTTTAAAAACAGTTGTTGGTTGTGGCAACACTCGAATGGAACTTTGGTCACCAATCCCCAAAACAACAGGCAAATGGCAGTTTGTAGTACCAGGTAAGGGATAACACATATGCCAGTTATTGAGTACTTTCCAAAACATTCTCATAAAATGTATGCACATTTACCACAAAAAATATATTTTTATACAATTGGAAGTCACCTCTACCTGTGCCCAGCACTCCCTTAGAGGTGTCTATGGGACATCTTACAAGGCTAAAAACACTGTGTCATTGGCAATATAGGACATTACATTTCATTGAAATAACATAGAAGAGTGTAAGATAAACAGTTGTAATTATAACACTTGGGATGAAAGTTAATAAGGCTGTGCATCTGATAATGTAAAATCCCCTGACAAAAATGCCTATGCCATCAGTAAACTTCTATGAAATGCATACAGATAAAAGTTGCATTTGCTAATACATATTTATATCTATCTATCTATATATATATATATATATATATATATATATATCTTTATCTATCTATATATATATATATATATATATATATATATATATATATATATATTTCCTAGAAACGTGAGCAAATCTTGCATGTAATTAAAAAATAAAATCATACCTTATCAGGATCAGAAGTCTTCTGTGCAGATAAATCCAAAGTAATAACAATCTTCTTCTGTGTTCTCCACATACACAACTCTCTTCACCTTCAGGTTTCCTAGCTACATGGTTAGCTTTTTATAGTGCAGATTCAGGTCTGTGAGTATGGCAAAGATGCAAATGAGGCGTACACCCATTAGAATTATGAAATTCCAAACTTGTGGCTCTGTGTAACAAGTGTAAACATAGTGCAGACACTCCCTCAGTGTTAGTTTCTAATGGATTATAAATGTGAATGATTATTGGCAGGGAAAAGGAAAACACAAGAGCAATTCAGACTCCCTTACCTGTAGTGGGTGAGTCACCCAGGTTACATTTACAATTGCATCAAGGTTTTAAATGGAAGTAAGCAGCACACATTTCTATGATTCTGTTCACTAATATCCAAACAGCCATATCTTTGTTTAAAACTGTATATTATTTTCATTTAATATTGTCATACATTTTAGGGACAATGATGCAAAATGCCTTACAGACTGCACATCTGAGATTACTGCTCAGATAAGAGAAGAATGAACAAAATTCAAAGAGAAGACAGAGCTGCGGTGCTGCAAACAATGCTCATAAATGGTTGTATGATCAGTCATTGCACTAAATATGTAATTAACACATGTACAAACAATTGAGATTGTACAAGTGTTATGTGTTTTGTTAATACTGTGGATGAAATGATACTTGCCTGTATGCACAATGATTTTCATTCCTGCTGCAAAGCTGTTGCTGTGGCCAAGAGGGATATGGCACCCTTACTGTGTTTTGTAGGTTCATTGGTGTGACAATTCAAATACAGACTTATGAAAAATCTGTAATGTGTGTTAATATTTATTTTGTAATGCTGTTTATGTTTTTAATTTTTTATAATACTAATATTTGCTCAGTGCACAGCTTAGTACAAACATGGTGAAACAGATAACTCAAATAAACGTCTGTGATAAAGACTGCATAAATTACACCTGTGAATCAAATGTGTATATAGCATACTTGAAAAACATGATGAACCATACGGTATATACTATCTAGATATTATGGTTCTCAAGTCCCACATTTGTCTTTTAAGGATGAAAACTAGTAAACACTGTTTAGAAAGATAAAACAAGGAGCTTTGCCTGTCATATATGCATTTTGCTTACCTTTGGGCAAACACAGTCTAATGGCCTTTACAAGAAGCAGACAGTGGTCAGTTTCATAAAGGATGCATTGTTGGATTTTTTTTTTTTTGCTTACCATCCTGCAAACCTGCTAAGCAGCATTGTGCAACAGTCAGCAATCTTCCAAAACACCTGCTGGTCCATAACACTTGCAGACAACAAGCAGACAGTAGACAATTTCAAAACAGACACATTGTATCCTGTATGGTTTGTCACCACACAAACACAATAAGCAGCATTGAGAGGTGGTCAGCAGACATGCAGATTAATGAATGTGAAAATAGACAACTGATGCCTAGTTAAAAACGAACCACACAGCAACAGCCACTGAAAAAAAATGTATTCCTCTAGCGCCTCGGCAACAGTAAGCCTTCAAGGAGTAACATACAAATCTTTAAAAACCATTTATATACTACCAGCTCTACTCACTTAAACAATTAAACAATTAATTAATTAAACATTTAAAAACTCATATACCATTTTTAAAATAACATACATCAAATTTACATCACACTTTTACAACAACAGTCCATATTCAAGCCCCTTGGAATCAATGTATCATACTTTAAAATATTTTTTTTCTTTCTGTAAAAGCATCAACTTATACATTTCTTTATCCAAATGTTGCATATTAATTTGTTCCAAAACAGTGGCTTTCAAACCCTCTACATTCCCATCATGGCATTTATTAAAATGAAGAGCCAGAGGGCTCTCCATTTTATTTACTCTAATATCTCTCAAATGTTCCAACAATCTTGTTTTAAACATCCTTTTCGTCTGACCTATATAGAACTTATTACAGCTACATTTGATGGCATATATAACACCCTCTGTCCTACAATTAAATATTCCATTTGTTTTAAAACTGATATTATTAATATACAAGAAGGAATTAGTAATATAAGGACAACCACTGCATCTGCCACAGGGTTTCATCCCACTAGAATAAATTTGCTGACTTAATTTAATATCAGGTCTCTGAAACTGATGCCTAGTTGTTCCTGTGGTAGCAGTTGTAAGCTAAGGGGTATAGTATAGGAACACATTGGTTGTAATCCAGCTATACCCAATTTTTTCTTACGAATGTTCCACTTTACTTCATATAAAAATTATCAATAGAAAAATACTTACATATAGGAATAAATATCTATAAAATGTGCATTGAGCTTACACAGGATATCAGAAATATATTACATTACTGCGTGTGTCAGTAGAGTTATGGTTGTACAATTACATCAAGCACTCCAACAGCCAATGGAGTATGGGGACATTGATGTAAATTCTGTGGGTGAGGACTAGATTCTCACTGTCCTCATATTTCATGGGCATGGGCATCCAATGTACCCTCCTTATCCCCAATCACATTGTCTCCCAACCTGATGTGTCCCTCATCATCGCTGTGTCTTGTCTTGTTTGCCCTGTTTGTCTGCATCTGTTTCCTCACCTACCCTACTTACTTGATGAAGAAATACCTACATACCACACCCAGCATCCCTCTCTTACTGAAATAAAAAATCACAAATGGGCATCTGTCCACCCCCCCCAAAAAAAATAGGACTACAAAACCAGCGTGTGTCCGTGTAGCCAAACCAAAACTAAGAAAAAGCAATAGGCTCCCATAGTACCTTGGATGACATTAAGTGAAGAGAAAAAAAAGTAGCTCACTTCAATCCAAGCACAAACTGTATTATAGACCAGTGATGAAATAATACACAAGAAACTTCAAGTCTAATTAATAAAAAACTGGTATTGAAGAAACTATCATAGTTAAGTGCTTTCATCCCATCATTCTGGACTTTATCAGAACATTGGATGTTCTGCGTATTTAAACTAGAGTGCATTATCTTAAAGGGTTTTGTGCTACTACAGCTACTACAGTTTTTTGCAGTGTGATACCATCACACAAGCTGAAGTGAGCTACATTTTGTCTTCGCCTGATGCACCCAGGTACTACGGTTGCCTTTTGCTTTTTCCAAAAAAAAGCATCCCATACATAGCTCTCCACTTTGCACATGTGTCTTCTTGACTCACTTGATTTGGTCCAATTGGATATACAACATGATTTTGTTGTTTTTGTCACTCTTTGTTGAGGTGACAGTCACAATTCAGCCAATGTTCTATGCATATTTTCATTTTACACTGTTGAAAAAGTGACTAGCTATGTTTTTTTACTACCTCCCTCCTGTGCATTCTTATATTGCTTTCCCATTGTTCTTCCCTCTGGATGCCCTACATACATTATACCACTTTCCTATCTACCCATATTAACATCTTTAATCTGGTCAAAAAATAGAATCATGCATCACATACATAAGTAATAAATCCCCGATGAAGCCCTTCACTTTTTGTCGCCTGTGTTTGCGTGGAGTTATACATCATGTACCAATGCCAAGTGACAGTGAATGGCTCTTCACGTCCTATGTCACGGTGAGGTTACCTCTGCACAATGCTGATTAAATCCACTGTGCTAAGGAAACACACAGCTGAAGTAGAATAAAGAATTATTTAAATAAACTATAAATACATATTTAAAATGATTAGATACAGCTGGATTCAAACATTGTATCACCTGAACTCAAGATAAGATCCAAATGCTCTTACATCTGTTGCCATAAAGTCAACGTGTGTTTCCTACACTCAGTACTATTCAAACCACTGACTGCCACTCCTCTTCACTTAGCATGTTTGCATGAAATAAAGCAAACCAGTAGAAATGTCATAATTTTTATCAATGAAGAAGAGGCCCACATTTGCTTGTCACTTAGCTACACACAAACAAGGAAAGCAGTATAAATACTGTGATGCTTTTTATGTAGGGAAAACCATTAAAGATTGAGAGATAGAATATGAGAACATATATATGAGATCAATAAGAAAAAAAAAACACTAATGCTCTTTATAAGCACTCTATTGTGCACTCAGATTTTAAGAATTTCCTTTTCTTCGTTATTGACAAGGTTATGGTGATCCCATTGTGTGGGGATGTTGAAACTTTACTTGAATGTAAAGAGTTAACCTGGCAGCTGAAAGGCAATGCCTCATTTGCTCTGGCCATTAATGGCACAATTTCCATTTCTAATATTTTAAGGAGTAAAGCAGCTAATATTTAAAAATAGTTTAAGTTTTAATAAGCATTTAAGAATAATCTATGATTTTACACACATACACACACACACACACACACACACACACTCACACACTCACACACACACACACATATATATATATATATATATATATATATATATATATATATATATTTTTTTTTTAAATCTGTATTTATGCAAGTTTAGTTAAGAAGCTGCCTCCTAGTGGTTTTCATAATCAACAGTGTTCAGTAGGGTTCTGGTGAATTATTTGTTATACTTTAAACTCTTCTGGTTTGCTACCTTTAATTTTTAGGAGTGAATTTTTAACACTCAATTAACTTTTTAATTAATGACTTTTGCTTTTCATTGGTTGGTGGATATTTAAATGCTTTAGGCCTCACATGATTGTCACTCTGATGAAGTCTTTCCTTATGAAAGGTGAAAACACTTTGTATTTCTTAGTTTTTGGTTAATAAAGGTTAATCTGGATATGAGTGCTTTGATGGTGTTCTTTTGTTGTTAGCATTTGCCTTTTCACTGTTTGGTCTAGTTATTTTTTTAAGGTTAGACACTTTATGACATATTTCTGATATGGGCTATTTATGAAAACATAGTATCTGTTAAATGTGTCTACCACAGCTATGATGGATTAGTACTTATCAAGATCAAGTAGGAGTTCTTAAATGTTTATCTCGCATGCATACTTTGCCATCAGTCACACAAGCCCGCTGCTTGTAGGTGCACTATGGAAATGGACATTAGCATGCATTACTTATATTTAAAGCCACTTAGTTTTCTTCCTATTAAAGTGCATGTAAAAATGCAACCAAAGGGAAGGCACCTTTTAAGGACGAAATGCATATTTACACTGTAGTCATGTATTACCTGCACCCATACACTTGAAACGTGGTCGCTTAGTACTTGTTCCCAAATATATCAACTACACTATAGAAATAAATACAAAAATGTTTTGTTACATACTATGTACATCTTAGACTAACAATACACATTGAGATTGACTAATACTTGCAGTAATGTGGACACCTGTTTGCATGTAGTTTGTAAAGCTGTCTCCAAAAGTATACCTGCACATTGGAAACACGACAGCAAGTGGTGCACTTTGCACACTCATAAATCTGGAAACATGCAGAACTTTAATTTTTTTGACAATCATAAATGGCTACACATCCATTTCATACAGGCCTCCCAACATATTCTCTCAAACATCCAGTGATGATGTCATCCACTAAAAATTGTCTGACAGCATTGTAAAAGTCGAACTTGCACAATACCGCTTAAATTAATTACTGAGTTCTGTTGCTGGTGTTCCAAGTAAGGTAGGGGTTCTAATTTCACTGTGCACAACTTGTATGTTCTAGTTAGAAGATCATAACTATGTATCCTACATTCATCAGTATAATTCTATGGAGTACAAATATTTTGACAATTGTACATGACTACACATCCATTTAATTCAGGCCACCCAACATCTTCACTCAAACATCCAATGATGATGCCATCCACTATAAATTGTCCTGCAGCATTATAAAAGATGACCTTGCACCATGGTGCTTGCATTAAGTGCTTAGTTCTGTAACCAGTGTACTTACTTAGGTAGGGGTTCTAATCTCACAGTGGTCAGCTGCTGTGTATGTTTGTGTCTAGTCAGATAAATCTAACTGTGTCCTACAGTCATCAATACAATCCCATGGAATACAAAATATTTAACAGTTGTATATGACTACACATCCATTTAATTCACGCCTGCCAACATCTTCTCTCAAACATCCAGTGATGATGTCATCCACTATAAATTATCTTGCAGCATTGCGAAAGTCTGACTTGTATGGTGGCATTTGCATTAAGTACTGATTTCTGTAGCTGGTGTGCTTAGTTATGGATGGTTCTGATCTCACCGCAATCAACTTGTGTGTGTCCAAGTAGAAGAGTGTAATTCTGTATTCTGCAGTCAACAATACGATCCCATGGAGTACAAATGTCTTAACAGCTGTACATGACTACATAGCCATTTAATACAGGACTCCCAGCATCTTCTCTCAAACATCCAATGATGATGTCATCCATTATAAATGTCCAGCAGCAGTGTGAAAATCAGACTTGTACCATGAGTTCTCTAGTCAGTGTAATTAGTTAGGTAGGGGTTCTAAGATCATTGTGGTCTACTTGTGTGTGTGTGTATGTGTATATACTTAGAAGTGTGTAATTGTATATCCTCCAGTCAGAAATACAGTCCCATTGAGTATAAATGTTTTGACAGTTGTACATGGCTAGCCATCCATTCCATTCCGGCCACCCAATAACTTCTTTCAAATCATCCAGCGTTGATGTCATCTACTAAAACTTGTCCAGCAGCATTATAAAAATCAGACTTGTGCCATGCCACTTGCATTAAATACTGAATTCTCTACTCAATGTACTTAGGTAGTGGTTTTAATCTCACTGCAGTTAACTGGTGTGTGTGTGTGTGTGTGTGTGTGTGTGTGTGTGTGTGTGTGTGTGTGTGTGTGTGTGTGTGTGTGTGTGTGTGTTTACTTGGCTGACATTCGAGACATCATTTTACACCAGCATGTGGGACATTGATATTATTTATTTTAGTTATTTTACATTTGTTTACCAGGATAGTCCAACTGGATACATGTCAATTTTCAGCTGTCATCATTATAAAGTGTTGTCTCACACTATAGAAGGCAGATGTGTTGTGGCACTTGCGTTAAGTACTGTGTTCTATAAATTGTTTGGTAGGGGTTCTGTTCTCACTGCAATCAATGTGTGTGTGTGTGTGTGTGTGTGTGTGTGTGTGTGTGTGTGTGTGTGTGTGTGTGTGTGTGTGTGTGTGTGTGTGTGTGTGTGTGTGTGTGTGTGTGTATGTGTGTGTGTTCAGTTGGTTGACATTTAAGAGACCATTTAACACCAGCATGTGTGACACTATTTCTACCATCTTCTCAATGGACACTGCTGATGTCATCAGTTATACCATGTCGTCCAATACTATAAAAGACAGACTTGTGCTGTGGCACTTGTGGTAAGCATTGTGCTATGTATACAGCTAAGGAGAGTTTCTATCCTCACTGTCATCAACTGTGTGTGCAGTCAACAATCACTATGGTGACAATTTGGAGCAATATGTGAGTCCACTGATATGTCAAACCCTACTCTGAACATCTAATTGTAGCATACAGTGACTATGTTATCCTGTATAACATACTCTGGCAGAATTTAAGACAAGCTTGTGCTGTGGCAGTAAGATTAACTACTGTATTTACAAGCTACTTTAACTACACATAAAGGTGTTCTAATCTGTCAGATGGCAACTTGCATGTCTGCACATACAACTTTCACTTTTAAGACATTTTTACACAGGGATGTAACACCGCATCCATGCCCTACACTCCTTCCAGCATGTTTTCTTTGTCATATAATGATACTATCATACTCCATAAAGTGCAATGTGACACTGTTACAGTCAGAGTGTTGTGGTGTTGCTACTGACATAGCATGGCATTCATGTTCTATACCTACACATCTGGAATGTTCAAATCAGGCCCGGTATACTACTGTGTGTGTGTTTGGTGGTACATTATGGTCATTGTATGATCTTTGGAATTGCTCTTCATTTTACTGCCACTCAAACTTTTCACATAGGCTCATGCATCTACCATCTTCCTTTTTCATCTGCCCACATGAGATCCTTCCTGCAGATGAGTGGATGATGTCCTCATGTGAAATAGGCATGCACAGATCATGAAACAGAATGCATACATCAGGCTCTGGAAGCCATCTCCAGACCACTGCATGTGTGATTGCTAACTCTGTCATGGCATGGTACACATATTCCATATGGACAGTGGCAGGATGTAATGCAACTCAACAACTATTCACATATGCACAATAGTCTTATTATCTTCATAATACAGATACAAGGACTTTTTTTTCATGGCATAATAATGGCTAGGATTTCATGTGATGTTGGCCATTAGCCTAATAATGTCCTATGACCCTATGAACAGTTGACATGTCAATGTTGCTCTCATTCACATGTGCTGTATTGAGATATGAATTTACAGTATGGTTACAAGAGGGTATTACAATTTGTGATGTGAGCTAATGTAATGATGACCATTGCTGCCATTACATTACATGCCCCCTCTATAACAGCTGTAGTAATAGACTTCCTGAGAACTGTTGACCTGATATGATACACTTTTATGTATATTGGTGGCATATTAGGACATGCTGTAGTGAAGCTGATCAACCTTCTACACAGTTCACACTCAGCCATCACAGTGACACTTTGGTATGCTACAGGCATACCTCTCAACCTCTTGGCACAAAAAATCTGGACAAAGCCTAAAATAATGGTGGACAAAGTCCTAAAAATAGGGACAAATTTTAAATACTTCTCTTAAAAACTTAGAAAGGTTTTAGAATAAAAGTTCTTGTGTTACCATGCATTTTCTGAAGGGTATGAGGTCCGAAACTCAAATGCTTTTCATCATTTAGTCACTTCAATCCTCTGGACAGTCTGCAAAAATCTGGACAGTAGTGCATGTGTCTACATGCCATCATTACATGCTCTGTGACACATATCAATATAAATTCATCATATTGATTACATAGTTACATAAGTCTTGTCTTATACAGATGTTGTTATGTTGTGATATACACAACCGATGTATCCCATGTTTTGATTCAATTGCAGCCTTGTGGAGTTCATTGTATGTGCAGTTGTGTTGCTATGCTCAAGGATTATTGAAATGGTCAGCAGCACCACTTTGATTATTAGCATTTATGTCAGGAAATGTTCTGCATGAGACAAAAGCAACTGATCTCTAATTTGCCCTGATATGGCATCATGCTGTTCAAACACAGCTTTCCCATGAAACACATATAGGCATATGTTTGATAAGTATGTGATATTGGTACAGTTGTACAATTGTGGGCATAGTGCAAGTGTGTGGAATGTGATAAATGACCAATGTTATATTTGGAGGTATTTTCACAAATCATATATTCCAATAATTGTGAAATGTTAAGAGGAATACACATATAAGCACAGATCTGTATGTGGATGCCAGCAGACATACCCAACTGGAGGAAACAGACAACCTACTATTTGATAGTTTGTCTCACACATCACCCCACTGTCACCACTAGCCATCAGCCAAACATTACTCAGTTTTTGTTCTAAGGAGGGCAGCTTATCTGTGCGTTATCTGTGGCTAATAACACAGAATCAATGAGTCCTGACAGCATCACAGGTTGCCTATAGCGTGACTCAAAACATGGACCTACCAGACACAGTTGGATGCAAACTTCAACACAGCCTCTAGATGGCCTATGTTCTCATAGAAGGGTGTACATCAACATGCATCCTTTTGACTGGTGTATGCATTTATAGACCCATCCTGACTCTCCTCATCTGTGAGATGGACCAATAAGTCACCATGGACCTCCTCTAAAAGGACACAACATGTGTGATTTATTCAGGCTGCATCATGCCTGTTGCAGCTCTTCAATGTCCTCAACAAAGTCACCAGGGCATGCATGGTAGCAGCACTATCATCCTTGCCAAGGCATTTGACACAAATCTACAATGAGGTATTACTGAGAAAATTTCACAAGTGGCCATAAACACATATATCACCACATGCAGGTTGTGAACAATCATTGAATACAAGTATGGTAATGGTATAATACAGACAGAATCAACACATACAAAAGATTGCTGCCACAGCCATGGAGACACAGTAGATGAAAAAAAAAACAGTAGGGTTAGTTCCTTTGTAAAAGCAAATGCACAAATAATTATAATATAGACTGTGCACTCCTATTAGTAAATCAAGTGATATGTGGCCTGTGTGCTCAGGTAAATGTGTGCAGAATGTTCACCAGCATGTGCCCACAATGGTGACTACTCCCTTGTATGTAACACATCTCCTGAGTATGTGTGGAACATCCACATCAAAGGGCATTATAGCTCCATAGTTCTCAGCCCTCATCACACCAGTAAGTAAGTATAATGTACTCTTTTTCATATACCTTACAACACATCTTCCAGGGATGAGTTCCTCAAGTACACCACCATTGTCACAGTGAGCTTACACAGATCTTATCAGCCATACCTAAGTATTCTTTTTGTTGCATAAACATTAGTGTTTGATGTTGCAGAACTCCCATCAGAGTATTATACAAGATGAATGTGTGATATATGATTCTGTGATCCACACAGTAAATACATAGCTGATTGACAACATTGATGTGATGGGTTATAGTCATGACAGTGTGGATTGTGCCATATATATGCCATGCATACCTGTCAACTAGCCAGGATTGCTCTTAATTTCAAATACAGGTATAACAGTGTCTCTCCTAACACCTCCGACAGATGTTAAATTTTGAAGGTGTGCTTTATTCTCCCCATAGATTGCTGACAAATCATGATGTTGTACAAATGTGTTTTTGCAGAACCATCTATGATCACTTATGATCACATATATTATGTCAAATACATGGGATTAGTGGTGGTATTATTCTAATATTGTCCATGACTGTGTGTGCTTCTATCTACTGTTGTCCATTAGCCTGTTACTATATTTCCCACTTGGTTGGGACCTCTGCTGACATTACATTCATATTCAGGCAACTGATTTTGCACAGCTTAACAATATGCACCTAACCCCTATTGTATATACTGCCCCTGATATATGTCCTGTCCATTGTCCATGACAGGATGCTTATATCACAAATAATCCTCTCCACTGATATGCTACCTTGTGTGTCAGTCACATAATATACAATGTGAGGATATGTAGTTAGTGCTGCTGCTACAGCTGTCTTTATTGACATGTCCTCATCTGCTGTACATTACCATGTTTCACCAGTTCTCTTCCCCTGTGTTCATTCCTAGAGTTCATCTTTTTGTCCCTTTTCAATGCACACACTTCCCAATTTATTTATTATGCAGTCATATATCCTTGCTGATCATTTACAAAACTTTTATTCGGTATGCCTGAAACAGGTTTCCATACTACTCTGTACTATATATACTTTCATGTAATGTGTTGGAACCATATACATTGCTTTATTAATAACCCTGGAAGTCATTGTGGCTTTCCGCTCAATCCTGCAGACCTTGTTTGCTTGAAGGTAAACAAGTGTCCATGTCTACAGGTGTCTGTGCTGCTTTACATGGTTTCTTGGTCAGCAATACTGTTGCTGGTCATGAAACCATGCTTGTTTATGATTAAATGCTGTGTGTGGCTTACATATGTAATTAGCGCTGCTGTTCACCACTCAAACATGTAAGCTCCATTTAGGCTTCAAGTTAAGCCTACATGGGGTTTATTGACTCCCCAAGTCAATTTTTTGCACACTCAAATTCTTTATCATCCTCATGCTTATCATGATCAAAGCCATGCAATTGTGGTCTGTTAGGAAAAATAACAACAGTCTGATAGCATGCATATAGAAAAACATAAATGCACATTTCAGAAGTGCAGCTCTCAGCACATGCGCTTGACTTTCTCCTTTTCTGTTTAAATGTTTATGGGGCACAAAATGTTTCTCATGTCAATTTCTCATTGTAATGTCATAGGTGCAGTACTCAAATATTGTGAATGTGTCATCTATGTGAAAATAAGGATCGGTCTGTAAATGTTTTAATTATAGAAACCCACAAAGTTGTGAAATCATTACAATGAATTTTATAAATAATTTTTTTTTCGGCTTCATCCTTTGCATAATGGTTGATCAGTACCAGTCATCAATACCCTTTAGGGATTGACAGTTCTCATCCTATGGCAAAACCTGAAATTTTTATTTCACATGCACAAACCCTTAGTCATCACTCACACAAATGAAACTGGTGGTGGTGTGCCTTACTTAGCAATTTTGACATTGCTGAATGCATAAAGTTACAACTTTAATGTAACTGTATGAATGGCACCATGTGTTAACGAAGTATGTCCTAAATGACAGTGTAGTAGGTACAGGGTTTGAATCCACATGAATGATGCTACACTTTTATTTGGCATAATATATCTGATTTTTTTAATTTTATTTTCATGTAAGCTACACTTGCAAATTATAATGAATATGATGCAATATACATGTGAATGCCACGGTGGTACGGTAGTGTTGTTACCTCACAGCAAGAGGTTCTCCAATTCGATTCTCGGCTGGGCTTGGGAGTGCCTTCTGTGTGGAGTCTGCATGTCCTCCCTGTGGTTGGGTAGAGTTCGAAAGACATGCGTGTGTAAATGGCCGTGCCTTCGTTGAAGGTTGGGTGTCGAGCTGGCACCTCAGCATTTCGTAAAAATCTACTGCCAATCATTAGTGGACCGTAGTTCCGCTGTGGCGACCTCTTACTGGGAAAAGACAAAAGACAAACAACAATATATGTGGACTGTGGCTGTTAGCCCTGATAATGTGATTTATCTGTTAGCCAGAGTGGTTACTCAATATTTATAATAACACACTTCTGTATGTGTTGTAGAATAAATAGCAACTATGAAATACCATGAAAAATAATTAGCATGTTTCTAATGTAGTTGAATATGAAGAACACAGCAAAACAACTTTCAAACAATGATTGCATTCTGCTTCAGTAGCAAATCTGCATAATTTGTGTAAATCCTACTGTGCTATGCTTGTGAGGAAATCCCTACTGTATACTGTGTAAATCCTTTCCTCAATATCTCCCTCCCATAAAACAATACTGATGGCAGTCAAAACAAAAGCACATCACACACATAAACAATGAAAGCATTCTAAACTAAAAATATAATTGTTATTCTCTGCAGAGCAGTTGACAAGCACACAGTCAGTGGTTAGAAATGACTGTAGACAAATAACACTTCTCATCCTATGGACAATCTCAAAAACAAAAATTATACACATGTTAAGACTTTGCCATCAGCTGTGCAAATAAGCTAGCTTTGGTATATGTCAGTTAGCAATGAACATATTAAAATGACTAATGCAACGAGAAAGTATTCCAGATAAAACCATTTGTGCCTCAAAGTAGTAGTCCAATAAAGGAACACAGTGTAGTGGAACACTTACAGGGTTGTCAGATGCAGGTATATTTCAAGTCATGTACATGTTTTCAGTCCACCTTATATTTCTTGACATGTCAGTTCTCTTGTGGTATTACTAGTTGATAAACCAGAATTTAGAAGTCCTTGCCTCATTTTTTTAATGGACTTAACTCCAAGGTACTATGACTGATATGATTTTATTTTTTAAGTCACATCAATGCATCCTGTAATACTGAAAAGAATAAGGACAACACAGGGGGCCAAAAATATAATGCAGGTGATTATATATTTGTGTGTCAGAGTGTTGATGATATATATATGTGTTAAACCATCGCTGATTACATGCCCAGAGGTGGGAAAAGTCTTCTGAAATCTAAATGAAATATCAACAATAACCAGTATAAAAAGCTGGAGACGTTGTACAATATGTACATACTGATCAGGACACACGGCCAAGTGTTACTGCTATGTCTCCCTCTAAGATGGGCATTGAAGAAATAATACATACATTTCAGTCTAACATGTTGTACCTTCTCTTATGAAAAAGTAGTCCTCTATGGTGTCCTTTGTTGCTCGCAGGCAGGTGCATAGGAGATCTGATTTTGGTACCAATTCCCTGTCACTTTTACCTTTGAATGAAATACATGGCAGGTAATGGTTAGTGTAGTGCTCCATTTAGAGTACAAAGGTGGTATGAGGAAGAGCCTAAGATTTTTGTAGGACTCCTTGTCAAACATTACAGCTGAAGGCTTCTGCAGTGTGGCTAAACAAGTAAGCAATAATGTCCGACAAGGTGTGTGTTAATGTGTAAATAACACCTGCCCAGGAGTGTTATGAGACACGATACACCAGGCAGAGGGCCGCTATACCCCTGGAAGGGTGTTAATTACACATTAACACACATTCTGGAGGACATTATTGCACTTAAAGAATGATCTGTGTTTTACTCACTTATATTTTAGTTAAGCACTGTATTTTTTTTAATATACTTTTGATGTAAAATAGTTCCTCCACATAATGTTTCAAACTTTCTGTAGTATATGTTATTGGTGTTGGAAGAAGCATTTTACATGAAAAATATATAAAAAATAGTATAGTATTTAAAAAAATGAATAAGTAAGTAAATCACAACAATTTTATAGACACCCCATTCTCTCTCTCTCTCATACACATCTCTTTCTGCTTTTGCACACACATACATATACACATGCAGTCTCCTATGGTCTCATACTCACATTCACTCACACAAGCATAACTCTCAACTTCTTAGCACAAAGTATCTTGCCAAAGCCAAAAATAATGGGGGGACAAAGCCGCAAAAATAGGGAAAACATTTAAATATTTCTCATAAACTCAGAAAGTTGCTAGAATAAAAGCTTTTGTATTACAGTGCATTTTTTGAAAGATATAAAGCCTGAAACTCAAATGCCTGTCATTATTTAGTGAATTCACTTACAACTGATTTGCCACAACAATTCAGAAAACCACAAATTTTATGAGGAGCAGACAAAAATAAGAGGCAGAACTCTGGACATTCTGCAAAAATTTGGACACTTGAAAGCTATGAACACAAGATCGCTCTCACTCACTCTCTTGTTGTCACATACACACGCATGCTCACACGCACACAAACACACACACAAACACACACACACACACACACACACACACACACACACACACACACACACACACACACAGTCTCCTCTGCTTTCATACATGATTGCACCTACACATGCAGACAGAAACATAAACACACTCATACACATACATAACCACACATACACTTTTTTTTCTGTTTATTTTGTTTACACTTGCTAAAAACAGCAAAAGCTCTGCTGAGTGAGTTGAAAATAATGGTGGCCATTAGTTTTTTTCTGTCCGAGTTCCACAGCAACTTGATATGCTGCAGTGAAGCAGCAAACTAATTTTTCAGCAGGTATTACTTGTACATTAATACTCTGACTGGAGAATGTTCATTCTCCAATCAGGGTGCTGATGTACAGTTTGCCCATTCTCTAAGATCTCAGTAAAAGGCTGAGACTTGGAATAGTTTAGCCAAGGCCTTCATCCATTCTAATGACATATCACACACAGGTTAACAGTGCTGTCACCATTACAGTGACTTAAAAAGACAAAAAGCAGACCTGTTTAGCCAGTGGGAAGATTATTTCAGGTCCAAAGAACTATGTCAATCTTGTAAGTGTATGGCCCCATAACCATGCAACAGTTCCATGACTTGGCAACACAAGCAAATCTTCATTACTGAGTTTTTATATTTAGCTTGGGAAGTGTATCAGGAGAATCTGTCTGACAGCCAAGGGATAAGCATAGGTTCAGATATGACTGATCATTATTTCATAATAGCACGTATTTTACCGATAGGTTATCAAGTACCTGGACATTAGACCATATTTGTTTATCAGACAAATACATGAGTACGCATGCTCTTCATTTGCAAGTTCTACAAATCGGTATGATTAATTCATGCAGCTTTGCTATATTCAATGGCTAGGTAAAGACAGATGTCTGTAGGTTCACTTCCAGACAACAGAAAATATCCTGTAATATTAATTTCAGTATTCAATATTTAATAATTATAATGTTCAACTAGAAAAGAAAAAGCAGCAAATGCACTGTGTGCAAAATTCTGTCTCTGTGTCTTGGGAATTCACCTCTATTCAACGCTCATAACAGTCCACAACACCTTCAATGAAACCAAGTAGAAGTGAACAAAAGTTTATTGTAATGCCAACAAACAAAGAATGGTTAAGCTCTTTCACTTGAATAAAACAAGCTTCCTCAGAATTATAATGTTGAATAGCATGCACTCACTCCCTATATATATTTAATGAACTGTTCTCCATAAACTTGATTTAAAATAGTCACAATTTTTGAATATTTGTAATTGTGTTAGCCAAGAATATGATAGCTTTACTTTAAAAGCAGCTGATGGCCTCACACATTCATATCTGGATATAATGATTGTTAAAATGTATGTGGAATATGTAAAGAATGAGTTGTATCAACACAACAGAATATATATCATTTTTTTCTCTTTTTTTGTCTCATTCCAGAACTTCATCCCTATTCTCATTCATTTGTATGTGCCTTCTCTCGCCAGCTACCATCTTATTTCATCCCTATGCTGAACTCTGTCTTCTTATGTACCCTCCTATTTCCCGAGTTGTTTGCTTATAGCACCAGTTACAAACTGCAATACATCTACTTCAAAAGATACCCATATGTTTCAACTATTTTTGATTAATAATTGTACTACATATTTGACTATCTGTAATTTGTTTGTGCCCTGTTGTAAATAATGTCTGTTATTTGATCTAACTGTACTCTGCTATAAATACTTTTTCCATCATATTTGTACTTGGTTCTAAAAATGTAGCAATTGCACTTTGTTTAGCTTTGGCCAAGGTTATGCCTGAAAAGGGTCTTAAGACCAATTTGTTTAGCAGGTTAACATATGTGAAATAAATAGTTAAGTAAACAAGTAAGTAAATATATAAATAAACTAAAAATAAATACGCATATCTAGATATTTGGAGTCATATATGTTTTCCATCCATAATCATTGTGATGAAAAGTGAATATTTGTTCCTTCTAACAGTGGTGCTAATTTTCATACAAAAATATTTTGTCCTCCTATCTGTGCTGTATGCCTTTACTTTATGAAGGTGTTTTTTGCTCTGCTAGCCAGATTTTTGTAACAGTTTCTGATTAAACAATTAGCACTGTGCAATAATCACTGTGCAGCAGTCTCCACTTATAATTGAACCAGCTAGGCTTCCGTAACTGAAAAGAGTACAGCTGACCATAATAAATAGAATAGACTTGTATGCCTTAATTTTCCTCTTCTTTTATATAAAGTTTACTTCCTGTAAAGGAGAGAAAAATGCTTAAACCTATTGTAGTGCTGTATCAAAGCTGTCTTGTGAAACAGAACTAATTTATACTTGATTGCACTTCCCAGAGCTACAGTTGGGCCTACTTGTACTCAATGAGTACAATAAGAAAAATAATCCTGCCACCTGAATGATTACTCTTAAAGGGCCAAGCAATGATCAGTGAAAATATGAGGCTCATTGACAGGCATGCTACATTGCTTGCTATAATTTGAACATGTCCACTTCAGAATACAAGCCATTCTAGTGTGAAAAGGTGTTCTGATAGTACAAACAAAAGAAATGTACCCTTATTTTGTTCCCAGTGAAGGTTAAATTCTGCTGCTATCAATTCATTTTTGCACTGCATTACCCTTTGCTATAGTTCCTAACAAGTAAACTTTGAATGACTATAATTTAAACAGACATGGCAGTTGCTTAAATGATTACCGTTATTGGTTGCAAGGACGTACTGACAGCTCCTCTACTGGGCTAGCCATGCCCCCCTAAGAGCATGGTCCAAGGACAACCACCCCTTCATTCCACCTTCCCATGTTATGATGAAGTTATAAATGTGCAATCAAAATTACTTTTAAGTGGTAGCAGAACACCTCTATCAATGTAAGCAGAAGGACACTACCTCTTGAGAATGTAATAGGACTTTAGCATAGTAAGGTTGTTTGAGTAATCTGGTTATAGCCAAGAATGAGTAATCATCACAATGTCTACTTGTAAGCAGGTCTGAAAACTATCTGTATTGTTCTGGATACCTTCCATGCTAAGAATTAATATATTTGTGCCTTTCTTAGTTTGCAGATAGAATGATTTTGAAAAAAAAAAAAAAAGCTGAACCGGAAATGTCAAACCAGTAAAATTATTTTAACAGCTCTCAATATTAAGCACAGGAAGTATATTATAGCATTATCATTGAGCTCAAAAAAATGTGGAAAAAACCCACACATTATATGTATGGAACTGATGAAGCCTTGCAGGTAACTATTTTTGTGTGAGGGGTGTGGTAGGCAGGTACCTCTCAGGGTCTGACTTAAAGGGTAATAAATCAGAAACTTTACTGCCCCTCCACCATTTTTAACTAGGTTTTCACTAGATAAATCCTTTGAAAGTTTGTTCTTTTACTAATATTGTTTACAACGGCTGATTTTCCTGTTTTGAACTGCACTTTATCTGCTTCCTTAAACAGAGTGGACATCGCTGCTAAGTTAGATAAACTGGCAGATCTGTTCGAAGAGGTATCAGCAAGCACTTCTGTGGATTAAACAGCAAGCATGCACTACCCTGTCACTACCACTAAGAAGGCCTGCCATTTTAAGGGGAAGATGAGACCAGCTCATCAGATGAAGCAATATGCCAAGCTACTATTTGCAAAAGATATTAAACAAACACCTAGCTCTTCTGTGGAATCTTCAGCTAAAGGTAATCTATACACACAGCTGTCTTGCCTCATCTGGCAACCAGAATATCAAATATGCTGTTAGCTAAACTCCCTGTTTTGTCAATAGGATCAAACATGGATAAAGTGTTAGCTTCTAAGAAAACAGCATTGGGCACTGGGAAGGTACATTATTGATCAAAAAGGTATTGCTTAGAACGTGCCTTTAGCCCTGGATGTATGTGGTTTCATTTGCTTCATGAATCATTAGCAAAAAGACTTTTTTAACTTAACACTTCTTGATACATTGATAGCAGCTTTCTGTTTTCCATCCCCTCCCCCAGAACACAAAAGCTCAGAGAACTAACTAACTTTCATTTATTACTACCGGACACTTGCTTGCTTGCTCTTATGGTTTGTTTGTGCATATTAGACTTGCTTTTTTTTTTGGAATGTTGCAAGCTATTACTATAAATATGAGGGGTCTTTCATCTTTGTAGAATATGAGAATTGTTAAAATTTGGTTACTCAAACAGAAATGTGATACTGCATTTGGCCAGCAAAGTAAATTAATTAAAAGGCATGGGCAGGTTTTGGGCTCACTTTAAGAGGGAGATCTTATATGTAGCCTTTATAAAAGCTCTTAAGCAGAGGTTCTCCTGGGAGTTAAGTCCTCTGTGGGATGGAAGCTGATGTAAAAACATGCACATAGTTAAGACAAATTAATCCCTGGACTCTTTTCATTTTCATAAGGTGTATGGACTTTGGGGTCAGTGTTTGACCTGAATCAAAATGATCCTGCCTTTCTTTTCCAAGTTTTGTAGAGCAATTGAATCCCTGGGGAGATTGTTTTAGTGGAGGATTATAATGTAACTCTTGATTATATTTTTATTAGAAATAATCCAAAGGGGAAAAAGACTTAAAAGCCCAGAAAGTTATTAATGCAATAATGCAAGGCCATGGAACGTATCATCATGGAACTTATAAACAAAGACATTGGTAGTCTCCAAACTCTGGACCCCACCCAGTTCGGGTTTGTAAAAGGCAGCTCATGTCTCCTAAACCTCATAGACTTCTTTGAAGCAATCACCAATGCCATAGACGAGGGTAAGGTGGTTCACACAGCCTATCTAGATCTTGTCAAGGCTTTCAACACCATCCCCTTCTCTGGAATTATAGATAAACTCACTAAACTAGGTATAAATCCCTATGTCACAAGATGAGTTGCCAACTGGCACACTGACAGAACTCACACTGTGAAAGTAGCATACTCCAAATCCGACTTTAGACCAGTAACAAGTGGAATACCACAGAGTTCAGTCCTGGGTCCTCTCCTGTTTGGTATCTACCTCTCTGAAGTGCATCCTAACACAGAAGGTCTTTGGCTAACGAAGTTTGCAGATGACTGCAAACCATGGGCCATAATCGAAACTCCTAATGATGTGGACATCCTACAAAAGGGACTCACTGAGACAGATGCCATGGCCTCAAGCTCAATGCCAAAAAGTGCATTGTCATGCCCTTTGGTAAAAACCATGTACCCATGAACTACAACATAGGCGGTAGTATACTTAACATTGAAAGTGTGATAAGAGACCTTGGGACACAGGTGGACAGTAGTCTCTCCTTTGATAATCACATTGCCACAGTAGTCAGGAAATCCTTCTACGTGGCACACCTCATCACAAAAGGTTTCTCATCCAGAAAAAAAGAGGTCATTGTTCCCTCTACTCATCACTCATTAGACCCATTATAGAGTACAATGCCTCTTTTGGTATGTACCTCACAAGACATCTACAACTGGAAAGGCTGCAGAAATACCTCACAAAGAGGATTACCAGCCTCAAACAGGTGCCCTATGCAGACCGTCTCAAAAAACTCCAGCTTTACTCCGTCACATATCGCCTACTCAGAGATGATCTCTACCTAACTTACAAAGCTATGTCAAACCCAGAGCTGTTGGACATGCTCCACTTAAAGAAATCCCAATCCCTCTGAGCTACACGCTCTAGGGACCTAAACCTTGTCACCACAATAAACAGAACATGCCGGAGGGATAGATTCCTGTCCCAGAGACTTCCCATACTCTAGAATAAACTACCTATCTATATCAAACAAAGCTCCTCGTTAGCACTCTTCAAGAAAAATCTTGATGATTGGATGGGAAATAGAAAATTCATCCCCGGGGATCACTTCTGTGGCTCTGCTCGACAGTGGCACAGGAAAATAATTTTCTTGGGTGGCAAAAGCCAGGGTACCTTTTTGGCTGGGCTTGTATAGGTCCTAGGGCCGATAGCCTAGTACCTACCTATGAACCTATGAACCTATAATGAATCTAGAGACCAACTGAATTAGTTGAGATACAGAGGACAATGAACCCAATGAGGTATATATACTTTTTATTCCCCTCAAGAAACTATAAATAGTAGCTTTGACTACTTTTTAATTTCTACTGGGTTTACAGCTTCAATTACTGCAGCTAAAATTCTCACATTACCTGGAATTAATTGTAAAGCTGTTTCCTTAATGTTAGCCCCACAAGCCACCCCTTCATAGTCACAAAGGTAGAGACTATGCCCTTTAATTTTATAAGATAGCAAACTACTGGAAGGAATTAAAATTATGCTTTAAGTGCAATTAGTTGCTATCGGCATGCATTGCAAGTCTTGTAGCTACTCCAGTAATGAACAGTTTATATGGTACCAATGTGTGTAGTGAAAAATATATTTTGAGGCATAAACAAACAAAAAATACTTCCCAACAACCAGGTACCTGTGTCCAAATACACAGAAAGTCCAAGTAGCAAGAATAAGCAGATGGACCCAGGCAAGGATCTTCTCTTCAGTGTAAAATTCAGGTTTATTCACAGTACAAACTGCACAAACATTTTCACAAACAGCTTCATCAGCACCTGATGACGCTGTTTGTGAAAGCGCTTGTGCAGTTTGTACTGTGAATAAACCTGAATTTTACACTGGAGAGAAGAGCCTTGCCTGGGTCCGTCTGCTTATTCTTGATATTTTGAGGCATACCACATCTGGAGAGGGTAGAAAAAAATAACAGATATCTGTGTTTTAATTTGTTTGACTGTACTGTTGTAACAACATATGGAAGGCCATTGCATTTTAATGAGCCACTTATTATGTCATTTAACACATCTTCGATTTCCTACATGAAGAACTTTCATGCATTATTGAAAGTCCATTCTATTCTGTATCTTTCACAGAGTATATCATATCTGTATATGTGAATGTGGAGGTTATTTATTCAGTAAACAGCTAAAGGGCAAGACTCAATGAACACTTGTGGGCCTAACCATTGTATTGTTATTATTATTATTTTATTATTATTATTATTATTATTAATGCTGTTATTGTGATTTTTAAAAGTTCCTGTATAGTAGGGAGGCAGACAAGCTTTACATGATTAATATTCATGTCTAACTTCAGCAATTCCTTTGTTTTTTTCACTTTCCTTTATCTTCTAAAGCTTTCTTCTACCAGACGTATAAAAGCAGTGCTGCTACTTTTTAAACCCCAGAGATAATATGCTGGCATAATTGTTGATTTTATTTCAAAGTCTATATGTTACTCCGTTCACAAAACCTGCTGTAGTTATCTGTTCTAAGTACTTGTTGATAAAATAACTTTGGTCGTCCCTTGTTTCATTCTGAGTCCTAAAAGGCATACTTCAATCACTCAACAATTTAAACAACTTCTTTTGTTTAATACAATGGGTCTGCTTCCTGGTTCCAACATTATTGTTAGTTGATGTCATTTTGTCTGGCATAGACAGCTGGAATTGTCTGACATTCTTTTTGCAAATGGTCATTATATTATAAAAATTCCTTAGTTGCTCCACTGTCTGATTTCTTATTGCTGGGGGGGATGCCTCACTATTCTTGGCAGTAGCATTCAAAACACAAGAGAGGGACAGTGAAGAAAAAAAAGCAAATAATAATATATTTACAATTTCTCTTAAGCAATGTGCAAGTTTTTGGCATTTTTCTTTTAATGTTCAATATATACTGCCATTACAAAGATTTAAGCATTATCTGGAATACTGAAAACATACAACTGTTTTCCCAATGAATATTGAAGAAGATTTGTACAGATATATTTATGCTCTTACTGCACATTCTATACATTTACAAAAGAAGATGCCTTATATTTTCTTTTCAGCTTGGAAGACACATACCAGTTTTAGCCAGCACTGAACTCTGAAAACTCCTTCTCAAATCACAGGCTCCACTCATAACATATTACATTTATTAGATATTTTTTGATGAATATTTTTAAGAGTAGTGACAGATTGTGCTATCTTCTTCTTTATCTAAAAAAGGCAGACGATTAACAGTATTTCAGATGGGATGAAGAATCTAAGGTCTAACGCAGGCATACGAGTATGCACACACACACACACACACACACACACACACACACACACACACACACACACACACACACACACACACACACACACAGTGATTCTACAGTGAAGTAAATTCTGTTTGTCACTAAAAAGGACAAACATTATTAGGTAGGTGACAGCTGAGAAACACATTTTATTTTATTATATCTAACCTAAATCCCTTAGTCCATTAATTTAGATGTCATCCTGTTATTCAACTAATCCTGCAGTGAATGCATAACTCTGTCCATGGCTCTCAACTTCTTAGTGCAAGAAATGTTGATATAGCCTAAAATAACTGTGGAACAACCCCCAAAAAATAGGAACACATTTTTAATATTGCTCTTATAAACTTAGGAAGTAGCTAGAATAACAGAATTTCTATTAGAAAGCATTTTCTGAAGGATATAAAGTTTGAAACTTAAATGTATGTCATTGCTAAGTGACTTCAGTCTTCAGTGATTTGCTCAAAAAACACAAATTTTATGATGAACAGATCAAATGTATCAGGCAAAACATTTGAACATTATGCAAAATCAGGACAGTGGAGAGGTGTGGCCCTCACTCAAACTGACATGCACACATTAATTCTTTCCATTACAAGGGAGGGGTGCCCCTGATTCCCATAACTCATTGAAACCTGTAATATTGATTGTGTGGCCTTTAGAATATACACAAAAGTTCCAGTAAAACAGACAGCCATGTTGTATCTGCACAGCAATAGAAAAAGTGCATTGTTCAAATAGTAATTACAGATGCAGAATAATGTCCCTTAAAGTCTCACAGGTTATATCTGCAATAGATATGCAAAACATGCACTCTTCCCATGAGAAATGTATAATTTATGTGTTTATACTGAAGAATACCTTTAACTGGTTTATCTTCCATGCTGTCTGCAAATCAAAGACATATTGCATTCAGTAGCATTAGTCACCCTTTTTCTATTGTGCAAATATATCTGAAATGGCACTGTAAGGCAGTAGTGCACAAAAATCTGTATTGTTTGAAATAATTTGCACAGAACTCCATTCCTCTGCTCTCCTTGTAACTGAATCATACATCTGACTGCCCCACCACTTGCTACACAAATACTTGGTATCAACATGCTCTCAGCCAATCAAATGATCACTTGTCTTTGCAAATATTACTCCATCCAGCTACATCTTATACCTTTTCTCTCAGTTTCCTTATTTGGCCTCTTTAAAATGTCATCTTGATCCTCACAAGGCATCATGTATGAGCAGGGATGGTGGTCACTGAGCAAACAATGACAACAGGACAATCATCATTGAGGCTATACAGCAGAAACAGCAGAGGATGACAGGACAAGGGACAATGGGTGAGAAATCCAGTTGTTAATAAGTTTATGCTATGCTACCATTCAATGCCTGCTGTTTCTGTTAGTCCTTCATTTTATATAACCAAGTGCATCTTAAAACTTCTTACAAATATAACCCCCACAAATAGTGTGATATTGAGGTCCCAACCAAGCATACATCCTCAATAAATAGCCACAAAAATGACTTGGTCCCTATCAGTTGATTGAGTTTTCAGAAACTCGAATTCCATATGGTCGAGATCATATGATCAAGTTTTTGGAAACTCAAAACATTTGAATGGAGATCACGGTACAGCGAGGATTGGGACATTTACCCTTTTCCTCAATGTAGTATAATTTTCCGGGGGGGTGAGGGGGACACAGCCCTCCCACATAGGGTGGGTGCAAGGGGCTTGCTCCCCTGCAAAAATTTAAAAAAGGTAGATTTAGTTTTATTTATTTCTTTTTTGTCTTGTTTTGTGTTTTTTTTTTATGTTTGAGATTTTAGAAACTCAGTCATGTGGTCTCTTCA
Organism: Protopterus annectens; assembly: GCF_019279795.1. Lineage (NCBI taxonomy): Eukaryota > Metazoa > Chordata > Ceratodontiformes > Protopteridae > Protopterus > Protopterus annectens. The sequence goes on along the minus strand of NC_056727.1, from coordinate 1,129,249,121 downwards.
ATATTTTGGGGGGTTTCTGAAAAGTCAATCATCTAACAGAGACCCATAAAATTACAAGACCTTGCTGATTAAACTCTTTCATCCTTTACATTTGGACTTCCTCACAACCAAAAAGATTTATTGATTTTATTATATTTTATTTTACATTTGTTGACCGGGTTAGTCTAACTGGATATATGTCCATTTTCAGTAGAGGCCCGGGGAGATAAGCTCCAAGACATACAGATAACATAAAAATTGCAAAAAAAATTACAGTAGTATATACACTGACAATTCAGGTTAATACAGAAATCATTAGAGGTTAAAAGATTCTTGTGATTTAAATAAATTCTATCCACATGTCAAACAACAAAATGCACTACCTTGAAGTAATACACTCAATTAACTTTTTCATTTAATACAACTCAGCATATTGATCATGTTCACAAAAATAAAAAAAAATCTATAAAAATCTTACATTTTGTTTTATACTATAAAATTAAACAATTTGTGACTGACATTTTATTTCACTGGAAATGCAGATGGCATCATTTAAACATGGTGGACTGGATGCATCTGCTCTTAATTGCCATACCTTTTCCATATATAATAGCCTGTTCTTCCAATCCTGCCACAAACTTTGGATTTTACTTTCCCTAGTATTAAAAATGTTGAACCCATGAACATTTCGCATTCTAATAAATGTCTTGCAAGTGCACTTTTATCATAATTTTTGTTAACGCTATAAATATGCTGGTATAAATGACACAACGCAGGCATGTCAGTGCTCAAGAAATCATGTATTATATCGGTTATGCAGGTCAATGGCCAAATATATAGCCACTGACATGCAAAACCATTTTGGAAAAAAATATATAAGTTTTATTTTTGTTGGCTGAACTCGGCCATTGAGGGCAGGGGAAGTGGTACGCTAGTGGGAGGGGGTGGAAAATTAAAACATCAGGGTGGTGGCATCAACATTAAGGAACTCTGCATTTTGCCATTATAGTCAATGGCATGCAGAAAGTAAACACTGGCAGCAAACAGTGGTTGCTAAGGGGGAAGGCTCATGTTTAGTGCAGTAACTAGGGCTTAATGCAGTGGGGTATGTTAATGAGGGGACTTATACTGAATCACAAATGTCTTCAAATGTCTTCTAAGTGTCAGACTGCACCTAACCGTGTAGGTGATCTAACATGATCATGTAGGCAGGAGGATCAAGGAACATGAAAATGGGGGGTGTCATGCTTGCTGTAAGCACATTGGAGCTCTGTTGACTGGTTTCTGCTTAGCTAAGCACAGCTAAGTGGGGGTGTGTGTCTGAGGCTATTTACTCTTATTCCATGTACTGAGGAGCATGTTCACGTGCAGGGGAGGGAAATTCCTTGCTGTTTACACTATCTACAGGTTGAAAGAGAAAGCTATAAGGAAAAGGCAAAAGAAGTAGCAGAACAAAGAAAATGCACTACAAATCAGCAATATGTGAGTCTGCAACCCACAATGGGCTAATGAAAGCACAATAATACAGGTGGCTGATTAGCTGAAAATGGGGGGAGATTTAAACAAACAATAAGGGGCAACAGTACAAAATAAAGGAGAAATGAAGTAGAAATCACTACTATGGGATACTTGCAAGTCAGAATGGGCCAATCAAAGCACAAACTAAAATAATACAGCTGGCAGGTGGATGCATAGGGGAAAATGGGAGATGTAAAATAAAAAAAAAAAAACGGCAACAGCACAAAATAAAGGAGAAATGGATTAGAAATCACTACTATGGAAGTGTTGCAAGTCAGAATGGGCCATGCAAATATAATACAGCTGGCAGGTGGCTGCATAGCTGAAAGTGGGAGAAGATTTAAGTAAAAATTAATTACAAAAAGGGCAACAGCAGAATAAAGGCAATCATGCACAAATCACCACTAATGCCTGTAACACTCACAGTGGCCAAAGCAAAGCCATGAGTAATATAGCTTACAGCTGGAATGTATCATAGTCAGCCAATCATACAGGCAGCATAAGCAGCACAACAGTATAATGTATGGAAACCCCTTACAGTCTGTTTTTTCCCACAAACTCTGCACCATTGGTGTATACATGCAGGGGATTTTAACTTGGAAAATGTTAGGGGCTGCCATTGCTGTGATCCATCAGTATGTGCTAGAGGCTGACTGCAGAGAGGAGGATAATGCTGACAACTGCCACAGACCAAGGAGGAGAGAAGAGTGTTCAAACCCAGGGCAACCTACCAGGGGCTGCATGATGTGGAGATAGTAGAGCACTACAGTGTGGACAGAGACATACTTCAGCAAATCACTGAGCTGTGCCAGCCTCAACTCAGAGCTAGAACCAACAGAAAATAACCCATCCCAGTGGATACCAAGGTATGTGTAGCCTTAACAATTCTAGCTACAGGTACTTTCCAAACACCTACTGGGGAAACAATGGGTGTCTTACAGGCATCTGCATCCAGGGTACTCCACCAGTTCCTGGATGCCATGCTAACACATGCCGGTGAGCACATTTACTTCCCCAACACCCATGAGGAGAGGACCAGAAATATGCGTCTCCTCCACCGTATAGCAGAATACCTGGAGATACTGGGTGCCATAGACTGCACACACATCCACATCAAAGCACCACCCAGTGAACAGGGTAGGGTCTACATAAACTGCAAGGGATTTCCCCCTCCATTAACTGCCAGGTCATGTGCAATGTCCATGGCATTATCATGAATGTGTGTGCTAGCAGTCTTGGGAGCTATCACGACTTCCACATCTGGCATTCATCACAGCTGTACCAGGCATTTGCCAGTGGGGGCATCCCATATGGCCATCTGGTGATGGATGCTGGCTATGCACTGGAGCTGTGGTTGATGACACCCATCAGAAATGCACACACACACACACACACACACACACACACACACACACACACACACACACACACACACACACACACACACACACACACACACACACACACACACACACACAAAAGAATGCCATAATGAGGCACACACACAAACCAGGATCATTATAGAGCATGTGTTTGGAATGCTCAAGTCACGGTTCTGCTGCTTGACATATCTGGTGGAGCCTTGCAGTACTCTCCAGCCACATGTGCACACATGTACATAGTATGTGCCAGGCTACACAATATGATCCTGCAAAAACAGCTGCAGCAGGAACAGCACGGGGAAGGGACACACACCCCACCACCATTGTCAAGGTCCCAACAGGCACACAGGTCCTCACAGTAGGAGGCCCCTGAGCCTGCCTCGGCAAAGAGGCAATGCATAGCACACACACTGACACTGTAGGGACCCCAGGGACTGACACCTCTCTCTGACTTGCACACACAGTAAAATGGATGACACACACATCACATTACCTGTAACTTACCATGTATAGGCAGTGTACTGTGTGCATCCAACATAGGCAGCCCTCAAGCACCGTCATCACAACTGCTGCAAGCACAAGGTAAGGCAGTCTTCTTATCAATAAAAGAATGGTATAGTATGTTCTGCTAGCATATCTATGGTAATGCTGCATGCATACAAGGAATAGGGTGGCCTACTGGGGTAGCAGCAAACAACTGACAGCTATGAGGGACACCAGGAAATGTCTGGCCAAAACTGGCCTCCGCACACTATGCAGCAGTTCCCAAGGAGGCAAATCCCACTGCAGTATATGTGTGGGACAAATAACTGGGGGGTTATAGGTCACAGACATGGATGTCAGGGTGGTGGTCCCATAACCACCCCTTACACTCACACAGCAATTCAACTGTAGAAAGCCACAGAGAAATTTCTTGTAAAGGCACCCAAATGATGGCAATGTTGAATTAACCCCCGATAGACTCATACAGTCATAGCACAGGAGGACCCGTAGTTGCAGTAAGGATATGAAGGGTAAGAAGTCTGAGACTCAAATGTATGCCAGTACAATCTGACCTGGGCTCTGTACTGATATGCTTCCAGTCCCAAAGACAGAGCACTATAGTATGGTAAACAGAACCAAAATGTAAAGCAAATATCAGCACAGTCTGTGCAAATGTGTACCCACACAAATGCAGTAACATATATGTTTGCATGGCAATAGCAGCATAGCACCCATTGGCAGGGCTGTACCAAAATACATAAAAACATGTTGCCTGTCCACAATATGCAGGGGTCAATGAGCTATGTGTATGTAGGGTTAATACTGTCTGTATCTGGCCAGCACATTCTCCTGGCAGTCATCTTGTACTCCCCTAGATAAAGTTCTGCCTTTGAGAGGGCCATGTGCAGATAACTGCAGTGCCAACTGCTATGCATGTCAGTGACACTCACTGCTCTGCCACTGACATACCTGGAAGTCACAGAGCTATGTGGAATATACTAAACATATTACTGACATCTTGAAGGATGTGTAGCAGAGGTGCCAGGGCGTTTGTGAATATAAGTGCTTTGTGGTACTGTTGCCAGTGGTCATTCTCAATAATCTTTTTTCTTATGTTTGCTTTTACAAATAATGGACATGCCTGCACACTTGAATGCTCTCTGTATGCACACCCATAACTCCCAACCTCTGACAGCAAGATGTCTGTACAAGCCAGAAATAAAAGTGGAACAAAGGCACAATGATAGGCTGTAAATATCGCTCTTACATACTGAGAAAGTTGGTAGGGTGAGGGGTTTGTTGTAGCAAAAATGGTCTGAAGGTTATGTATTCTGAAACAGTAATGTCTGTATTATCGTGTAACATCACACTTTAATCATATGTAACGAACTTGCCATAAAAACACATGTTTACGTAGAAAGGATGAAACCTGTAGCCAAACACCTGGACAACCTGCCCAAAAATGTACAGGTCAGAGGTATGCACATACAAGGATATGACATCTCAGGTTAGAAACATACAACACAAGCAGGAGATCCCCAGGCAGTATATCACCAGGTTGCTGGACTGTTTACACAGCTGTGTGCCATTACTAAACTGCTTGTAGCCACACCTCACAAATGACCTTGTTGGGCAAGAATTTACATAGCTGCCCTCATAATATTGGTCTATGCATCATACAAGTAGTATCCCTCTGGTAAAGCACTGTGATGATCTGAGCATGTCTGGCACTAGGAATGACACAATACACTGCAGTTTCAGACTATGGATATGTCAGAAAATGTCTGCTAAATAAAACAAGTACCCTGACAAAACTCCTGTGTACTCCTGAGAGGTATGGCTGTAGCACATAAAACCCTGAACTGGAGTACACCTATCTCTAAAATGGAGTCCCACACTAACTATAGAAGGTCACACTGGGCATGCTCCTACATTTAGAGAATCACAGGACATGTTGGAACCCACATCAGAATTATATGACTGTATTGTGTATATCTGTCCGTGCATACAGACAGCTATGTACACCTCAACTGTCCCCACACACACACATCAGACAGGATTACCCTCAGCTAGCTGTAGGTGGCCCATATGTGATATGCCTACATCTGTTATGTCACATGCAGACACATATATATGGGCAACAGATAACATATGTCAAGCATACACAAACATAGATACATAGATACATAGATATGGGGAAATGAGAGACAGACAGTGATACAGAGACAGACACAGGGGACACAGACAGAGTGAGGCATACACATGGATACCTTGAATGGCATACAGTGATGTCCTGCTGTGGACAGTGGCATACCAGTTGTAAACAGTTCTACATGCTAGCATAAAAGGTGACCTGCATTGTGTAACAGTACTGAGGCTGAGTTTATAATATCACATCATCTGCCTGTGTGTGTGTGTGTGTGTGTGTGTGTGTGTGTGTGTGTGTGTGTGTGTGTGTGTGTGTGTGTGTGTGTGTGTGTGTGTGTGTGTGTGTGTGTGTACTCCTGAGAGGTATGGCTGTAGCACATAAAACCCTGAACTGGAGTACACCCATCTCTAAAATGGAGTCTCACACTAACTATAGAAGGTCACACTGGGCATGCTCCTACATTTAGAGAATCACAGGACATGTTGGAACCCACATCAGAATTATATGACTGTATTGTGTATATCTGTCCATGCATACAGACAGCTAGGTACACCTCAACTGTCCCCACACACACACATCAGACAGGATTACCCTCAACTAGCTGTAGGTGGCCCATATGTGATATGCCTACATCTGTTATGTCACATGCAGACACATATATATGGGCAACAGATAACATATGTCAAGCATACACAAACATAGATACATAGATATGGGGAATTGAGAGACAGACAGTGATACAGAGACAGACACAGGGGACACAGACAGAGTGAGGCATACACATGGATACCTTGAATGGCATACAGTGATGTCCTGCTGTGGACAGTGGCATACCAGTTGTAAACAGTTCTACATGCTAGCATAAAAGGTGACCTGCATTGTGTAACAGTACTGAGGCTGAGTTTATAATATCCATCATCTGCGTGTGTGTGTGTGTGTGTGTGTGTGTGTGTGTGTGTGTGTGTTTGTGTGCGCACGTGTGTGTGTGTTTGTGTGTGTGTGTGTGTGTGTGTGTGTGTGTGTGTGTGTGTGTGTGTGTGTGTCCATAGGTCGAAGTATTAGGAGACTCTTCCCACTCAGTACACTCACATTGCCCTATTTCACAAGATCTGCTGCTGTCATTCCCCTTAGAAGTACTATTAGACACTGATCACACCATAAGCTCTGCAGTGGGTGCGATAGTTGCATAACACTATAGTGCAAATAACTAGATATGGAGGGGTTCTAATCTCAATACTGAAAACTGTGTTGTTTGTGCGACAAGTTGTATATGTTAGAATGAGGGTTTGTGTGTGTTTGTTTTTCTGTAGGCGAAACAATTTTAGGTCATTCCCACTCACAACACTTCCCAGTGTCCCAGTTTATCAGTCCTGATGATGTCATTCCCCTTATTGTTACCTTTGGCCAGCTGTCAGCCCAGTAAGCTGTGTAGTGTGTGATAAGTGCATAACACTGTAGTACAAATCACTAGATATACAGGGGTTGTAATCTCAGATCTGGCAAATGAGTGTGTGTATATGTTTGTAAGAAGTATTTTGATAAGTCTCACACCCACTAACCTACTTTATCAAGCCTGCTGATGTCATTACCCCTAACAGCACCTTGGGCCAGTTGTTAGGCCAGCAAGCTCTTTAGCATGTGCAATAACTGTATAACGTTATAGTACAAAGAACTAGATAGGCAGGAGTTCTACTCTCAGATCTGGCAAATGTGTGTGTGGGGTATAAGTGTATGGTGTATGGGGCGGATTCACGAAGGCTTGCACAGAGTCTAAGAGAAGAGTAAGACTCCATGCAGCCAACATGTCTGGCGAGCGATCCAGGAACAGCTGGCAGAGGAGTGCAAGAGAGCTCCTAAAATGACTCTTGCACGAACAGGGTTGAATTATGCAAATTACCTCATTTGCAGCTGAAAGCTATGCAAAAGAGGTAAATTTGCGATCCAGGAAACACTAACCTGTCTGAGCAAGAGTAGTGTTATTTGCAGAAATGTACTCAGTTGGCAACTGAGTACTGTTCTGCAAATAGCAAAACGGAGCCATGACAGCTCCAAATAAAGGATGCATCCAGTTGAGGAAGCATGCCAATGGCTAAATATATGGTCATTGGCATTTATATGTGTTGCAAAATAATAAAAAATATATATATTGTTTTCCTCGATCTCCGATGTTTAAGCATAGTGCAGCGCCACACAAACGTGTGGTGCACTAAAAACCAGAAAAACAAAAAATAAAAGCCACAAATAGGGATTTAATTCATAATATTAATCTGCCATGCAAGTGAATGGCAGGCTGAAGACAACTTGGATACTGAGTAGAGGTTGCTAAGGGGGGAAGCTCAGTCTAAGAGATGTAACCAAGCATTAGTAGGCAATCCTATGCAAATGAGGGTAAGGATAGTGAATCCCAATTTTACATGGTATATGAGCCAGGTCTGTGGAGTGTAAGAGTAGGATAAGAGGAGTATCAGAGTAGAAGCTAGGTGACATCATGAGGGGGGTATGTATGAAAGAATGTAAGCTCATTGGAGCAGAGTGGCATGTGTTTGCTGTCAGTTACTCATCACTGGAAGAGGCGTGTCAACAGGTATCCTAGCTAAAGGCAAGAAATTGAAGGTGTATGCCGTGGATATCATTAAAGTTTCTTGTAAAAGTGCCTGCAACGTGTTTGCACATGGGTGCGCACCTGTAATTCCGAGTAAGACTGTGCGCGTGCGTGTGCGCCTGTGTGCACGCGTTTAAGCCGGAGTAAGCAAGTGTAAGGTTGTTGAAATCTGTGTAAACGCATTTGTGCCTGTGTGCACGCATCTAAGCAGGAGTAAGCAAGTGTTAGGTTGTGGAAACCCGTGTAAGCATGTGTGCACGTGTGTGAGCTGGTGTTTGCATGGCGCTGCCCCCCTGTGGAAACAGAAAGGGAAAAGGAAGCACAGCAAATAGTAGGAAGTTAACCAAGGAGAACTAGCAGAGCTATCATGTGAAAACAATCAGAATCAGGCAATTACACAGGCAGTACACTAGCCCAGCCCAGCACTTAAAATTCTGCAAACAACATTCCACCATGTTTTTCTCAGAGACACTGCAACACTGCAGTATACTAAGAGAAGTGAAAACTTAAAAGCTTTACTGAGACAAAAAATATGTTAGGGGCTGCCATAGCTGTTATAAGGCGACATATGCAACATGCTGAGGTTGGTGACAATGCAAATGCTGCTGAGCAACCCACAGTGAGGAGACGGAGAAGAGTGTACAGGCCCAAGGTAACCTACCAGTGGCTACATGAGCTGGAGATAGTGGAGCGCTATAGAGTGGACAGAGACCTCCTGCAGCAAATTGTTGAGCTGTGCAGGCCACGCCTCACACACAGAACCAATAGAGGGGAACCCATCCCAGTGGAAACCAAGGTATGTGTTGGCTTAAGAATACTAGCAACAGGTACCTTCCAGAGACCAACTGGTGATATGATGGGGATTTCACAGGCATCAGCATCCAGGGTACTGCACCAGTTCCTGGATGCCATGTCAACACATGTCGGTGATCATGTATATTTCCTCAATTCCAGTGAGGTATTGGCCAGCAATATGCGTCTTTTCCAGCAAATAGTGGAATACCCTGAGGTAGTGGGTGCAACAGACTGCACGCACATACGCATCAAAGCACCAGCCGGTGAGCGGGGTATGGCCTACTTTAACCACAAGGGCTTCTCCTCCATCAACTGCCAGTTCATGTGTGATGCCCAGGGCATAATACTGAATGTGTGTGCTGGCTGCCCTGGAAGCTACCACGATTCCCATATCAGGCATCTGATGCAGCTGTACCAGACATTTGCCAATGGGGACATCCCTCATGGTCACCTAGTGGGGGGTGCTGGATACACACTGGAGCCGTGGCTGATGACACCCATCAGAAATGCACACACACCCAAACAGGAATGCCATAATGAGGCACACTCACAAACACGAAATGTAATCGAGCGTGTGTTTGGGCTGCTCAAGTCACTGTTCCGGTGCCTGGACACATCTGGTGGAGCCTTGCAGTACTCACCAACTACATGTACCCAAATTGTCATGGTATGTGCTATGCTACATAATATGATCCTGCAAAATCAGCTGCAGCAGGAGCAGCATAGGGCCGGACCAAACAGCCCCCCCACCGTTGCCAAGGCCATCACAGGCAGAACGTGACTAAGAGGAGGAACCGCCCTGAGCCTGCCCCAGTAGGCAGAAGGAGGCATGCCCAGTATGCCTTCACCTTGGCAAAGAGGCAATGCATAGCACATACACTGGCTCAGTAGGAACCCTGGAAATGATACCTCTCTCGGACTCGCACATATAGTAAAAGGGATGCCTAACTTGACATTACCTGTTTTCAAACATGTATAGAGAGTGTACTATGTGCATCTGACATAGGCAGCCCTGCAGCACCACCTGAGGCACGATTGCCATGTTTTAAGCAATATAAAGCAGTGCTAAACAGCTATTACCACCATTTAGTATATGTAAACAAAATTGCATGCACTAACTAGCACAACTTTGGGCAATGTTAAGCAATATTGGGCAACGTTGAGCAATGATGGTTAAAGTTGAGCAACATTGGGCAAGTTCAGGCAAAGTTGGGCATAGTTGAGCAAAAGCAGGTAAACATGCTCATATTTGCTTGACTGGTCCTTAAGCAGTCTGGTCTGCCCAGTATGAAAAAAAATGCAGTGACAGTCCTCAAACCCAGGATACTGTGCACTATAGTCACAGTATTGAACCACTAAACCATGACAGTATTTCACTGGTCAGCCTGTATGAAGAAATGTTGATAAGTCTATGCAAAGTGTCTCATTGAAACCCTGCAGGCACAGCATAATCCCTGTAGATTTATGACACAAAGGTGAGCCCTGCAGTAAAAATGCAACTTGATTGTCAACACACATATAGTATAAATGTTAACATTGGGCATGTTCACACACGTCAACAAATGTAGTGAACCTCAGACAGCAACATGCTGAAAGGTCACACTGGGCATGCTCACACAGTTGAATAAATGAGGCAAATGTCAGGCAACAACATACTGAAAGTTCAAACTGGGCATGCTCACACACTTAGGCCATGTCTGAGTACAGCAGTGGGCCACACATATCTGGCAGTTGCATATGTTAACCCAGGAACCTCTCACTATTCCCCAATCCTGCCTTGTGCACACAGTTATATGAAAGCATACACATATATAATATATTGTAATCCTGCCATAATCAAATATGTAATACAGATACGTAGGATGTTCATAGAAAGTAGAAAAGCAAAGAAGATTAAAAACCTGCAATCAGTATCACCAATAAACAATGTGCACTCAAAACATTATATAAACCAGGTTATGGAAAAATTATCTGCGAAGGAGTCCATACAGAACCATGACACTTCCTCCAGCTATGTCATAAATAGCAATGTACACTCATATGTGTCCTAGGTCAGGGCCAAGTGTAAATGACTGACAATGCCAACATCCTGTCAGACAGGCCCATACATACATACACACCTCCCACTGACAAAAGGCCCTATCATCATACCAGGAGATCTCACATGTAGAATGGGTAAACAGCTCCTTCCAAAGCTGAAAACATGGCATCAATGGGGTTACATTGTTTCCCTATATGTGTCATAACTGAACTGCAGAACAAACAGACCCTGCACCTGAACAGTCTGTTGAGCCTCACCCTCTCTACAGGATATGAAACTGTTGAATGGGTTACAGCAACATTTGGCACACTCCACAAGTGTTGGCGCACAACAGACTATGGGAACTATAGTCTTATATGCCTATGAAGTCTGATCTGCAAGGCCATGGAGTCCATCATGACTCAAGTCATAAACAGAGCTATTGGAAGCCTACAAGCACACAACGCTACCAACTTTGGTTTGGTCATGGACAGATCATGGTTCCCAAACCTGCTAGGCTGTTTTCAAGGCAGTCACCCAGGACATACATCAATGAAATGAGCTACACATGTCCCACATAGACTTTGAATAGCACTTTTCCAACATCCCAGACATGTCGTATCCACAAAATCAACAACCTGTGCATAAATATGTATTGTCATCTGATGGATTGTCAACTGGGCCACAGATAGATCACACAAGGTAAGAATTGTGGATTCCTGTTCATGCTGGTAATACCTGCTGTCCCCCATGACTCAGTCCTGGGATTGCATAAAACAAAGTGCACACACATTACCATGTCTAGTCTGATGATGTCAGCATCCCACAAATATAGCAGGAGAAATAAAAACTCCCAGTAAAGCATATAGTGCATCATGTTAATGTGTATTGCTCTAGCATTATAACCTAGTTAGGTAGGGGTTTGAATCCTGCAATTGCTGAGTGTGTGTATATGTATGATTTCCTTGAGAGGAGATCCCTTTTTGGAGACTAGGAAAACGCCTTAAAAGTGGTATATTCATCTTTGGCAAGTCTGATGATGTCAGCATCCTACAAATATAGCAGTGGAAATGACAGCTCCCAATAAAGCATGTAGCGCATCGTGTTAATGTGTACTTCTCTAGTATCATAAAATAGTAAGGTAGGGGTTTAATCCTCCAATTGCTATGTGTGTTTCTGTATGATTTCCTTAAGAGGAGTGCCCTTTATGGAGACTAGGAAAATGCCTTAAAGGTGGTATATTCATCTTTGGCAAGTCTGATGATGTCAGCATCCTACAAATATAGCAGTGGAAATGACAACTCCCAGTAAAGCATATATCGTGTCATGTTAATGCGTACTTCTCTAGTATCATAACATAGTTAAGTAGGGGTTTAAATCCTGCAATTGCTATGTGTGTTTCTGTGTGATTTCCTTAAGAGGAGTGCCCTTTTTGGAGACTAGGAAAATGCCTTAAAAGTGGTATATTCATCTTTGGCAAGTCTGATGATGTCAGCATCCTACAAATATAGCAGTGGAAACGACAACTCCGAGTAAAGCATATAGCGCGTTGTGTTAATGCGTGCTTCTCTCGTATCATAACATAGGGGTTTAATTGCTGTGTGAGTGTGTGTGTGGGGGTGTGTGTGTGTGTTTCTGTGTGATTTCTTTTGGGGGTGTGTTTCTGTGTGATTTCTTGTGAGAGAAGTAGTATCATAAAATAGTAAGTAGGTTTAATCCCTCCAATTGCATGTGTTTTCTTATGATTTCCCTTAAGAGGAGTGCCCTTTTTGGAGACTAGGAAAATGCCTTAAAAGTGGTATATTCATCTTTGGCAAGTCTGATGATGTCAGCATCCTACAAATATAGCAGTGGAAAAGTAAAGCATATAGGTGTCATGTTCATGTGTACTTCTCTAGTATCATAAACATAGTTAAGTAGGGTTTAAATCCTGCAATTGCTATGTGTGTTTCTGTGTGATTTCTTAAAGAGGTGCCCTTTTTGGAGGAATGGCGTGTTGTTGTAATCGTTGCGGCTCTCGTATCATAACATAGGGGTTTAATTGCTGTGTGAGTTTGTGTGGGGGGGTGTATGGGGATGTTTCTGTGTGATTTCTTTTGTGGGGTGTGTTTCTGTGTGATTTCTTGTGAGAGAAGTGCCCTTTCTGGAGACTAGGAAAATGCCTTAAAAGTGGTATATTCATCTTTGGCAAGTCTGATGATGTCAGCATCCTACAAATATAGCAGTGGAAATGACAACTCCCAGTAAAGCATATAGCGCGTTGTGTTAATGCGTACTTCTCTCGTATCATAACATAGGGGTTTAATTGCTGTGTGAGTGTGTGTGTGGGGGTGTGTTTCTGTGTGATTTACAAATATAGTGGGAAATCGCAACTCCCAATAAAGCAGGGGTGTGTTTCTGTGTGATTTCTTATTAGAGAAGTGCCCTTTTTGGAGACTAGGAAAACGCCTTAAAAGTGGTATATTCATCTTTGGCAAGTCTGATGATGTCAGCATCCTACAAATATAGCAGTGGAAATAACAACTCCCAATAAAGCATATAGCATGTTGTGTTAATGCATACTTTTCTAGTGTCATAACATAGGGGTTTAAATCCTGCTATTGCTGTGGGGGGTTGTGTGATTTCTTTTGAGAGGAGTGCCCTTTTTGGAGACTAGAAAACACCTTAAAAGTGGTATATACATCTTTGGCAAGTCTGATGATGTCAGCATCCTACAAATATAGCAGTAGAAATAACAACTCCCAGTAAAGTATATAGCGCGTTGTGTTACTGCGTACTTCCCTAGTATCATAGCATAGGGGTATGAATCCTGCAATTGCTGCGTGTGTGTTTTCCTGTGTGATTTCTTTTGAGAGCAGTGCCCTTTTTGGAGACTAGGAAAATGCCTTAAAAGTAGTATATTCATCTTTGGCAAGTCTGATGATGTCAGCATCCCACAAATATAGCAGTGGAAATCGCAACTCCCAGTAACGCATATAGCGTGTCGTGTTAATGCGTACTTCTCTCGTATCATAACATAGTTAGGGAGGGGTTTGTGTGTGTGTGTGTGTGTGTGTGTGTGTGTGTGTGTGTGTGTGTGTGTGTGTGTGTGTGTGTGTGATTTCTTTTCAGAGGAGTGCCCTTCCTGGAGACTACAAAAACACCTTAAGAGTGATATATTCATCTTTGGTAAGTCTGATGATGTCAGCATCCTACAAATATAGTAGTGGAAATAAGAGCTCTTAATAAAGCATATAGCACGTCGTGTTAATGTGTACTTTTCTGGTATCATGACATATTGAGGTAGGGGTTTAAATCCTGTGATTTCCTTGAGAGAAGTGCCCTTTTTGGAGACTAGGGAAATGCCTTAAAAGTGGTATATTCATCTTTGGTAAGTCTGATGATGTCAGCATCCTACAAATATAGCAGTGGAAATGGTCACTCCAAAGCATATAGTGCGTTGTGTTAATGCGTACTTTTCTAGTATCATAACATGCAGGTTTGAATCCTGCAATTGCTGTGTGGGGGGTATGTGTTTCGGTGTGATTTCTTTTGAGAGGAATGCCCTTTTTGGAGACTAGGAAAACACCTTAAAAGTGGTATATTCATCTTTGGCAAGTCTGATGATGTCAGCATCCTACAAATATAGCAGTGGAAATAACAACTCCCAGTAAAGCATATAACGCATTGTGATAATGCGTACTTCTCTAGTATCATCACATAGGCAGGGGTTTGAATCCTGCAATTACTACATGTGGGCGGTGTGTTTCTGTGTGATTTTTTTGTGAGAGAAGTGCCCTTTTTGGAGACTAGGAAAATGCCTTAAAAGTGGTATATTCATCTTTGGCAAGTCTGATGATGTCAGCATCCTACAAATATAGCAGTGGAAATAACAACTCCCAATAAAGCATATAGCGCGTTGTGTTAATGTGTACTTCTCTAGTATCATAACATAGGGGTTTCAGTCCTGTGTGTGTGTGTGTGTGTGTGTGTGTGTGTGTGTGTGTGTGTGTGTGTGTGTGTGTGTGTGTGTGCATGCAGGGGGTGTTTCTGTGTGATTTCTTGTGAGAGTGTGTGTTTCTGTGTGATTTCTTGTGAGAGAAGTGCCCTTTTTGGAGACTAGGAAAACGCCTTAAAAGTGGTATATTCATCTTTGGCAAGTCTGACGATGTCAGCATCCTACAAATATAGCAGTGTAAATGACAACTCCCAATAAAGCAAATAGCGTGTTGTGTTAATGCTCACTTCTCTAGTATCATAACATAGTTAGGTATTTGGATCCTGGAATTGTTATGTGTGTTTGTGTGTTTCTGTGTGATTTCCTTGAGAGGAGTGCCCTTTTTGGAGACTAGGAAAATGCCTTAAAAGTGGTATATTCATCTTTGGCAAGTCTGATGATGTCAGCATCCTACAAATATAGCAGTGGAAATGATAACTCCCAGTAAAGCATATCGCGCGTTGTGTTAATGCGCACTTCTCTAGTATCATAACATAGTTAAGTAGGGGTTTGAATCCTGCAATTGCTGAGTGTTTGTGTGTGTGGGGGGTGTGTGTTTTGGTGTGATTTCCTTTGAGAGGAGTGCCCTTCCTGGAGACTAGTAAAACGCCTTAAAAGTGGTATATTCATCTTTGGCAAGTCTGATGATGTCAGCATCCTACAAATATAGCAGTGGAAATGACAACTCCCAATATAGCAAATAGCGCATCGTGTTAATGCTTACTTCTCTAGTATCATAACATAACTATGTATTTGAATCCTGCAATTGCTATGTGTGTGTTTGTGTGTTTCTGTGTGATTTCCTTGAGAGGAGTGCCCTTTTTGGAGACTAGGAAAATGCCTTAAAAGTGGTTTATTCATCTTTGGCAAGTCTGATGATGTCAGCATCCTACAAATATAGTAGTGGAAATAACAACTCCCAATAAAGCATATAGCGTGTCGTGTTAATGCGTACTTCTCTAGTATCGTGACATAGTTAGGTAGGGGTTTGAATTCTGCAATTGCTATGTGTGTTTCTGTGTGATTTCCTTGAGAAGAGTGCTCTTTTTGGGGTCTAGGAAAACGCCTTAAAAGTGGTATATTCATGTTTGGCAAGTCTGATGATGTCAGCATCCTACAAATATAGCAGTGGAAACTACAACTCCCAATAAAGCATATAGCATGTTGTGTTAATGTATATTTCTCAAGTATCATAACATAGTTAGGTAGGAGTTTAAATCCTGAAATTGCTGAGTGTGTGTGTGGTTTCCTTTGAGAAGAGTGCCCTTTTTGGAGACTAGGAAAACGCCTTAAAAGTGGTATATTCATCTTTGGCAAGTCTGATTATGTCAGCATCCTACAAATATAGCAGTGGAAATAACTCCTAGTAAAGCATGTAGTGTGTCATGTTAATGCATACTTCTCTAGTATCATAATGCAGTTAGGTAGGGGTTTGAATCCTGCAATTGCTGTGTACGTGACACTGTTAGTCAATGTGATGTGGTTTTGCTTTTACTACTGTATGGCATATCAGTATAACAACAGTATATGCATTGCACACTTCAGGTATCTGTGTATAGAATAGTGTGAGTGAGGGTTCATGCCTGGGGTATATGTCAGACATGTTCAAACACAACACAGTCTGTCAATAATGGACTTTCATTATAGGTGTACAACAACCTTTGTGGATATGCATACAGACCCCTTATTGCTTATGTGATACACCGAGGGACGTCAGAATACCTTTGGAAATGTGAATACCAAAGGACAGATGACATAACACTTGGCTGTATGTATACATTGGTACCCGTTCTACATGTTGGGGGCTACTACCTATGTGGAACTGTCGGGATACTATGTTTAGTAAATGTGGATGACTATGCTATAGTTGGCTTATAGCTTTACAGCATGGGTTGGACAACAGGTATCTGTCTGTATGATACCCTTGTGGAGGATAAGTGTCTCATCTGGAGAATGCATTGTAGGTCACTGTATGCATTTTCAGATGTGGACGGACATATCCCTAGTGTGTTTGCTTGTACCTAAGGGGGCTATATGCCAAACAGGAGTGGTCCCAGGAACGGGTGGCAGTCAATACCTCTGGTTACTGGTATAGTATAGTACCAGAGGGATCCAAATGTTACTGAGTTTCCTACATCTGTGTGTCAGTTGTCAAGACATCATCTAATGATTGGTTATAGTCAGGCTGTTGAGGTTGTGTATACTACCAGAATGCAAACCAATGACAGATAGTAACAGTATCACCCACAGCATAGTGTCAAACCATGTCATACACGCATGTGTACCCAAGTTAAAACATATGTGTAGTAAAATGCATACTGGCCACCAATAGAAACTAAGAGATGTTAACACTGTGTAATACAGGGCATGCCACCCTTCCCATGTGTCCACTATGCACGTACATGCAGACAGTGCACCTCCACCATGTTCACAAATGTACACCTGCAAATCTGTACTGCACACATCACACACGTACTGTCCACTCACTAACACATGCTGCCAAACCTACACACATCAGCCAAGTGGCACATGGGTGAACAATACATTGTTGGAATTAACAGTGGTGTAAACAATACTACATTGACAATAATAGCTTTAATGCATCATGCCTGCTCAGATATACCTACAAGGATATCATTACACTTTACTGTTGACAACATGCTAACATTGCTACACTGCTATAAAGTCACCCTGTGCATCATCACCATGTTAGTATGTTCCTGCATCAATGTTACAGATAACAGGAGGTGGCACAGTTTCATCATATGCACAGGGTATGTTGTTGGTTTGCACATTGACCCATCCAATTGTGTGTGTGTGTGTGTGTGTGTGTGTGTGTGTGTGTGTATGTGTGTGTGTGTGAGGGACAACAGTACAACATGGGCCAATGTTGATGTAATGTGTGTGTGTATGTGTTAGCCCTAGGTGTTTGGTTTATGTGTGTGTGTCTGCATGCACACAGTTCCACCATGTGGCAGCCATATACGGGAGGTTGTGGGACAGCCACAGACTGTACCTGCCAGGCTGTACAGATCACCGTCTCTGGCCACGGACACAGTACCTGTGCCTGGCAGGGGTGCTACGGACAGTAAGACTGGGTACTATCATCAGAAGCAGAGGTATGTCAACTGGACCCATGTCCCTGCTGGGACTGTCTTGACAGCCCAGCCCCAACATTGCTGGGGCTGGTGCCAGCCAATGATGTCACTGGCATATGCACTGTCCTGGCAGGCATCTAATGTCTCCCCAACATCTATCAATGAACTTGGTGTAATATATTGTCATTGATAGCGGTGTTATGGGCCCTCTGCACCCTTAGTCCCTGTCTCATGTACCATTCCATACGTGCCTGTGCCATCTGCCTATGTGGTACCATTCCTAGAATCTGGGTATGGCTGCTGTGAGGGATGCATGTGCCATAGATACCACACTATCCTGGTCAATGCCTACTGTATGCTGTCCCAGCTAAGGCCATTGGTGATCAAACCTGCCTGTGCCACAACACATGTATCATCATTTCCACTATTTGTGGCAGTGACTTCAGGTTCCCTGCTGCACTCAACCAACCCAACCTCAGTACTTTACAATCTGTACATGATGTTAGCACACATGCACACATGAACACATGCACACATGAACCCCTTGAACACATGCACACATGCACACATGAACACATGAACACGAACACATGAACATGTGAACACATGCACACATGCACATATGCACACATGCACACATGAACACATGCAAACATGCACAGAACACATGCACACGTGAACACATGCACACATGCACACATACACACACACACACACACACCAACAGCAATATCACATGTGTCAGCATGCAGGATGTTACATACCATGGCAGGATGCACACAACCTTCAGGTGTATAGTAACTGGATGTACCAATGACAGATAGTAACAGTATCACCCACAGCATAGTGTCAAACCATGTCATACACGCATGTGTACCCAAGTTAAAACATATGTGTAGTAAAATGCATACTGGCCACCAATAGAAACTAAGAGATGTTAACACTGTGTAATACAGGGCATGCCACCCTTCTCATGTGTCCACTATGCACGTACATGCAGACAGTGCACCTCCACCATGTTCACAAATGTACACCTGCAAATCTGTACTGCACACATCACACACGTACTGTCCACTCACTAACACATGCTGCCAAACCTACACACATCAGCCAAGTGGCACATGGGCGAACAATACATTGTTGGAATTAACAGTGGTGTAAACAATACTACATTGACAATCATAGCTTTAATGCATCATGCCTGCTCAGATATACCTACAAGGATATCATTACACTTTACTGTTGACAACATGCTAACATTGCTACACTGCTATAAAGTCACCCTGTGCATCATCACCATGTTAGTCTGTTCCTGCATCAATGTTACAGATAACAGGAGGTGGCACAGTTTCATCATATGCACAGGGTGTGTTGTTGGTTTGCCAGAGCCCGACATTGACCCATCCAATCGACATGTATGTGTGTGTGTGTGTGTGTGTGTGTGTGTGTGTGTGTGTGTGTGTGTGTGTGTGTGTGTGTGTGTGAGGGACAACAGTACAACATGGGCCAATGTTGATGTAATGTGTGTGTGTGTATGTGTTAGCCCTAGTTGTTTGGTTTATGTGTGTGTGTCTGCATGCACACAGTTCCACCATGTGGCTGCCATATACGGGAGGTTGTGGGACAGCCACAGACTGTTCCTGCCAGGCTGTACAGATCACCATCTCTGGCCACGGACACAGTACCTGTGCCTGGCAGGGGTGCTACGGACAGTATCGGGTACTAAGCCAGACTGGGTACTATCATCAGAAGCAAAGGTATGTCAACTGGACCCATGTCTCTGCTGGGACTGTCCAGAGCCACGTGCACGTGCTCTTCTAGGATGGTCTATTGACAGCCCAGCCTCAACATTGCTGGGGCTGGTACTGCCACTACGGGAGCAGCTGTGACTTGTGGGTCATCCGCGACGACTGCCAGCCAATGATGTCACTGGCATACGTCCACATCGACGTCTCAACCATCCGGCACTGTCCTGGCACATGGACATTACATTGCGGAGGACATCTAATGTCTCCCCCCAACATCTATCAATGAACTTGGTGTAATTACGGATGGCACCGGCAAGGTCACGGATATTGTCATTGATAGCGGTGTTATGGGCCCTCTGCACCCTTAGTCCCTGTCTCATGTACCATTCCATACGTGCCTGTGCCTGCATTACAGCCCGGAACATACGTGAGGTTGTAAGACCTGTGGGGGCATGTCTGCCAGAGGCATTATGACCAGCAGTGCTCCCACAAGAACCCCTGAACATCTGCCTATGTGGTACCATTCCTAGAATCTGGGTATGGCTGCTGTGAGGGGATGCATATGCCATAGATACCACACTATCCTGGTCAATGCCTACTGTATGCTGTCCCTCAGCTAAGGCCATTGGTGATGAGGGGTGTATTGGCAGTATGAATGTGCGCATAGATGGGGTGGAAAGAGTGTACTGTCGATTGGCAGCCCAACGGCAGACCCTGTCAAACCTGCCTGTGCCACAACACATGTATCATCATTTCCACTATTTGTGGCAGTGACTTCAGGTTCCCTGCTGCACTCAACCAACCCAACCTCAGTACCTGTCAGAGGAAGACAGGAAACACACTTTACAATCTGTACATGATGTTAGCACACATGCACACATGAACACATGCACACATGAACCCCTTGAACACATGCACACATGCACACATGAACACATGAACACGAACACATGAACATGTGAACACATGCACACATGCACATATGCACACATGCACACATGAACACATGCAAACATGCACACATGAACACATGCACACATGCACATGTGAACACGTGAACACGGGAACACATGCACACGTGAACACATGCACACATGCACACATGAACACGTGAACACATGAACACATGAACACACATACATGACTCACTATAGTAGACACACACACACACACCAACAGCAATCCAGAACATACTAATTAGTGGTTGATGGTGGAGTACAGTATCAGAAGCCAAAGAGTCCTATCACATGTGCCAGCATGCAGGATGTGTGTTGCTCAACCGCATGTAGTGCGAGTATAGAGAGTCCTTGTTAATAGCAGTATACATGTCTTTGATGCATGTATGAGGTTCAATGATTGGCCTCACCCTGGAACAGAATGTGCACATGGACACAACATTGTTGTGCAAGTATAAAATGCTTTCCAATGTCCTGAGCACCATTACTCACAGGTATACATACCATGGCAGGATGCACACAACCTTCAGGTGTATAGCAATGAATGTTATGTGTAGTACTGTAGTTACTGTAACTGGATGTAGTGTAGTACCATGCGCCATCATCAGTCAGCATCATGCGGTCACTCAAGGCCACTAATGTGTCCCACACTGGCAACTATCTTGCTGTACCTGAACTGCAGCACTGTGGCTACATTAACCATTTCACAGGCAGTTGTTACATGGGTATGTAAGGTGTTCAATAGGGAGCATTGCCTAACATGAATGTGTTGTGTGTTGAAGAGTGTTGCACCGCCGCATTATAGGCCTCTACACCTCAGGTATAGTATGGGTGCTGTGTGGATGACATTTGGGATACAGGAGTCTGACCTTACAGCAGGTGTCTAAATATGCCATGTGTATCATATGAACACGTACTGCGTATGACAAAGTGGTGTATGTTGTGTGCATGTGTATTGACTCTGCCTATACAATGTCCACTACAGTGTACCACAATTGTTTGGGATGCTCTGTGTATTGCATGTGTTTGAGGCAGCTACTCATGTTACTGGGATGTGCATAGTCCCACAGAAAACATGCACAGCTTGCATTATGTGTAGGTGATTTACATGTGTATATGGCCTACAACTCACCTATGACATGCACGTTATTTGCTATATTAAATGTAGAACACTCACCAGCATGGGTCTGCTGTCTTGCTGTCACACCAGAGGGACCTACAAGGATATGAGACAGTTTGTCAATGTCAACAACTATGGCATTGCTGCTGTGAGTTTGCAATTTTGCAGTAGTACAACGGGTGACAGTCACAGGATACAGATTATGTACCAAATTATCAGTATTGCACAACACCAGGCTCCACATCTTCTAAATACACAGTACACATCTGACATATGCATGTTCTAACAATCGAGCTAACAGTAGTCTACAGATATGCCATGTTACCTGCACACTCTAAGTCAACTTGCTGGGTGACTCCGGCCTCCATGATGACACATGTCTGTTGTAGTGGTTGGCCAGGAGCCACCATGCTGAGGAGCAGCTCCTCCACTCTGGTGAGGGGCGGGTGTGATGCTGCACCACCACCTGTGGCAAGCTGTTGTCTGTGGACATTGGAGGCATGCTGCTGGACATGTCTAATTAAATCACTGCAGTGATGGCGTACCTGCTCATAAGTCCGGTTATGCATGCCTACGTTATTAACCCGATGGACAACATCTTGCCACAGTGCAGTGTGCTCATGCTGGTCCTGGCTGGCTCTGAAGAACAGCAGGGTGTGATGTTGTACTAGGGTGGATATTATTATGTCTTCCTCTTCAGGGGAATAAGCAGGGTTTCGATGGTGAGACATGTCCCTAGAAGACAATAAAACAATAATTGTGAGCAAGTCATGTGGCACACTTAACATTCTAAGTACAGATATCAATGAAATGCCATATATAGCAACCTATTGGCTGTCAGTAGATACACACTTTTAATACCACATATCAGTGCTCAGCCCACAACTGCCTGACAGTGCCTGGCACGTTCTATATATTAAACCATGTTCTGCACAACAACAAAGAGAAACCAGTATGTAAGACTATACAACAGTGCATGGCACACTGTATGTGACACAATGCACCACCTAGCCACAGGAGGTATATATGAAGCTAATGCATACAGACATATGTCATCCATTGAAATGAATGTAAAGTACAGTTACAGTACTACCAGTACACCATGCTACTTGTTGATAGCAAACCCCTAAGCAACATATGTGCACATTCATCAATATAGGTGGCATACTGCTGTACTACACTATACATGTTGCAAGATATGCACTTATATCCGGTGACACACATACCACCGAGGCCATGTTACAGGCATACCCACACACACATCAGACATACCTACAAGACACAAAAGTATGGCAACCCAGATGAGTTTTACCTGTGTACCATACAGTACTGTGTGTCAGCACTTACAAAACCTCATGCCTGAGGTATATAATGTGTGAGGACTACAGGTAACAAACAAAACACTGGTTCCAACAAATGTGGATATACACCATACTGTGCTGTTTAGGCCTACAGCTTCAGGTAGTACTACAGTTCATACGGGATTTGTATTCACTAGTGCTAATAATCAATAAGCATACATGTACTGCTTTAGCCTACAATGGCACACTCAAGTCAACACCATGGGACTATGTCACACCGTATGCCATACTGCTTTTCCTGCCTAGCAATAGCATACATATCTTTTGCTGGGATCAGAGCTACAACACTACACACCATGATATAAACAGTTTCCCACTAGGCTATCACACATATACACAACTTTGACACATTCACCTACACATTCACCATCACACTCAGTCAAACTCACATTGCAAGTAATGCAACAAGTACATGCGTGTGTGTAACAGGTCCTAGGTAGCTAATAGGCTATTAGCTGTAGGGCCTATGGAAGCCTAGCCATACGGTACCCTGCCCTTCAACACCCATGTAATTTAAGTTCATGTGCCCCTGTCATGCAGAGCCACAGAGGTGATTCCCGGGTTGTATTTCCTATCTCACATCCAATCATCATGATTATTCATGACAACTGCTAATGAGGACCTTTATTTGCTATTGATAGATAGTTAGTTCCAGAGTATGGTATGTGTCTGAGATGATAATGTACCACTCCAGCATGTTCTGCTTTTTGACCTTACAAGGTTTATATCAGTACAGTGTGTAGCTTGCATGGATTTTAATCAGTTTATATAGAGCATGTCCACCACCTGTGGGTTTGGCATAGCTTTGTATGTTAGGCAGAGGTAGCCTCTGGGTAGGCGGTATGCGACACAGTGTAGCTGTGGTTTTGTAAGGCAGTCTGCATAGGGCATCTGTTTGAGTCTGGTAATACTCTTTGTGAGGTATGTGTCTGGCATCTACAGTTGCTGCAGATGTCTTCTGAGGTACATACCAAAAGGGCCATTGCACTCTATGATGAGTTTTATGACTGATGAGTAGAGTGGAACACTGACCTCTTTTTCCATGGATGACACACCTTTTCTGATGACATGTGGACCGTACACAGTTTACATGACTAGTGTGGCACTGCGATTATCAAAAGGGACACTACTGTCCACCTGTGTCCCGTGGTCTCTTATCACACTTTTGGTGTTGAGTAGACTACCGTCTATGTGGTAGTTCATGGGTACAGGGTTTTTAACAAAAGGGATGGCAATACATTTACAACATTGAGCTGGAGCGTACATATAAACATCCATTGATGTACATATAGATATACATATAAGCACATATACAGTCCACCTTTCATGGTGGGAATATCAATTATGCAAAGGTTGAGAGGGATACAGTTATGTAATTATATTGCACAGTCTTGTGAAGAATGCATGGAAGGTATTCTCAGCCCATGTATCTTTAGCAGGACCCCCTGTCTGGAAGACTAAAAACCTAACAAATCATACCCACAGCGTTTAAACACCACATGTCATATGCCAGCACTGTATGCTGTCTTGTTTGCCGCACACTACAACCTATGTAACAATATGCACATAACAACCTGCACCAACATATACATGTCCACCCTTCACAAACAGTTGCAGTATGTCCCTTGCTCTATGCACATGTTAAGATGCTAATATATCGGACACATAAATATTTCTCCATATGTGTGTGCCATACACACACAAGGTCCACACTGTTGTAAGTCAGTACACCTCACGGATGACCTGTTGGGCCTTGCTAGAACATGAACAGTTGTCACATGTGTGCATACAGTAATATTACAGGGAGTATATATAGCTGCAAATGCTACATTACTATACTAGCCTGGTACAGCAGTTGCCAATGCTAAGCTACACATTATATGACTATCATGCATGTCTTACCCTGTCACATCCAAGTTTCTATAGGTGTTTGCACTACTCCCCCAAACTGCCATTATACACAGTACTGTACAGAACATAGATAACATGATCAGATGTTTGACATTTAATGCTGAGCTACATATGTCACAGTTATGTCCCACTGCACACAGTTACACACTAATTCGTCCATGGCAGTAGTTATGCATGGCATCAGTGCATACATACCTACTGCTGCCACATATGCATGTTTCAGAGTATGTACAGTACTCTTCATAAACATCTACTACTTGCCGGTAACTACATATCTGTTACATACCTGTTTGTCACTTTCAGGTCCGTCTGTGTATGCTTTGACAATTTATTTATTTATTTTTTTTTTAATTAAGTAAAGTTTTTTTTTACTTAATTTTTATTTTTGGTTATTAATTAAGTATTTTTTTTCTTAATTAATATTTTTGCTTAGTAATTAAGTATTTTTTTTTACTTAATTAAATATTTTTTATTAAGTAATAATTTTTTTCACTACTCTCCAGGAGGTATATAGTCTGTAACACGTGCAATGTAATGATTGCATGTGGAGATAGCAAGTACAGTCTGCTTTTATCGGTATCTTCGCATGTGCATGTGATGCCCTCTGCACCAACTGGTGCCCAGCATTTGGTAAATGCATACAGCCTGTCGTGTGGTAATTGCAGTATTCACTGTCATAGCAACCCAATGCTATAAATTGCTAAGGTATGTAGGCGTAGCCCTTTCAGATTTCCAGAGTGGGGCCCATGCTTGCTTGCTGTGGACACTGTTGTGTAAGTCAGAAGGTTGGTATACTTCTTATATCTGAAGCTAGAGGTGTAGACAGTGATGTACATGTTGTACTCAGACCTGACTGTTGCCAATTCCAGTAAAGAGCTATCAGTGTAGAGTTTAACTCACCCCTACAAATGCTTACATAAGATATATGTGAGTATGTAGTTTCTTTTCTACTCATATAATTAACTGCCATACAAAAGTAGTTATTGAGAATTATTCTTTTGGCACATGAACTGTTTGTGAACTGTTATACTGTGAATATTAATGTACTAACTTCTGCAGGGTTTGTGTGTTTTATAGTTGACATTAGCACAGGATTCTCAGGAAAACTGGACAATTCCAGTACTGAGTATGCCTACCTACATCCTTGGTAGACCCTAAACACACAAGTATATTTTAATTGTGGGGGGGTGCAGACATACAGAGAGCAGTATGTATTATTGTGTGAATGTTATCTTACTGGACTTAAAGGATTGGTGTGTACCTGTTAGTTTATCAAGGCAGGTGGTCTGTCTGCATAGTTCCCAACTGTGAACATTTCCAGATGGTAGCCAGATGTTACACTGTTATTCTTTGTCTGTGCAACCGAAAGGTATTTTCAGCACTGGTACAATGGCATTGTTACAGCCAGTACATGTCTACATCCTTTGGTATTTCTGTGTTGTACTCCTACATAAGGGTATGCTTGTAGAAGTCTTACCAAAGCTATTTGCAGAGTGTGTAACAGCAGAATAGTTGATATGCATGTGTGTTTGTGCCTCTGCCAGGCCTATGAAACACTCAGATACATCTTTGCATGGAGTCAGGATGGGTAGTTAAAAGTGAGGTACACCTTACACATAATAGAGACAGTAAGTGTAGACTTGAGTGAAGCAGTGCATATGGATTAGTACACCTTTTATGAAGTACAAGTGGTGTCTACTGTTATTATTGTCAGTATTCGTTGTGTAATACCCCACCTTTCTGACTGACATCAGTACTTTTCAGAGGGATTCAGAGGGACACAGCTAAAATATGTTTCACAATCAGGGACATCCTTGAAAAGTAGTCACAGTTAGGAAGTATGGCCTCTGCCCAAATCAGATATGCCAGTGTTTATCCTGCTATGATACTGTGTTGGGGTTTAAAGTGCCTCTGTAACATTATTTGCTGTTGGAATGGCTGCTTCTCTTATCACACTCATGTAATGCAATTCCACAACAATTGATGGTAAAGATCCACAAAACAAGCTTTGTGTTATGGCCTTCCTATTTTTCCTTTACATTCACTCATTGTAATGCATGATATTTTTATTTCAGCACAACTTTATTGTATATCTGCTGTGGCTTAGTGGTACTTCACACAGTCTAGTGTGTCCAAGGACTGGGGTTTGAGACTGACAGAGGTGTTTTATTTTGCTGCAGAGCAGAACAAGGGCCCTGACATACAGAGTGACTAAGGCACTTTTAAGCAGTTGTAAACGGGTTTGCATGATGCTTAGCAATACTTTGCTAAGGGCACACATGCGCACACTCGCACAAACCCACTTACTACTGCTTAAAAGTGTTTACTCCAGCTAACCCCCACGCTAATTTCTTTGAAAGAAAAGAAAATGGGGAGATAGGAAAGTGGTGAAAAAGGGGGCACAAAGATGGAAAGACAGTAGGAAAACCAGCTCGGGATCTGCAGGACAGGATGGGTGTAGGGAAGGTCCATAGCTGCCCATTTCTTTACCAGCAACAGCTGTGCATATGTTAGAAAATTGGAGTGAAATTTGAAACCTTCCACCCCTGAGAGAAGGGTGAGGACAACAGAGTATGTTGTACTGCCAATTATAATTATCAGTTTACATGTCCAGCGGACATGTGTGTGAAATGGGCAGCTATGTATGGGGCGTAATTTTTTTGTGTGAACAGATTGCCCTTTTTTTTTTTTTTTTTCAGGTGAGAGTGGAAAGTGAGGTAGAGGAAGTAGGTATATTTGGGGAAGTAGGTTGGGGAGGTAAACAGACAAGACAAACAAGATGCATACAGGGGTGGAATATGACACATGGGGTGGGTGTACACAATTGACGGGGATGGATGTTTGGAAATTGCAAGCCCATGAGCCAACAGATGGTAACAGTGGAACTGAGATCCCCACCCATGGGCAGTCACCACTGCACCTTCACAGCCCCGAGGGTGGCTGTGCTGGGGGCTGCGTAGGAGGGGTAGGCTCACCCGTGAGTTGCACCACTCACGCCTCGAGCTGGCATAGGGGATCAGCGACTGAACACTGGATCTCCCTACGCACCACAGCCCGGACCCTTCAGAGGGTGACAAGTGGCCCTTCTCCACCCTCGCTTGCACAGGGGGGATGAGTCCCATGACAGACTAATGGAGGAGGGGAGCCCGGGCTGGGCACCGGACCTGCTGGTGTCAGGTGCAATCGCCAGCTGAGGAGGGACAGGTGAGTCTGCTGGGACCGGCCTTCCCATACGTTCTGTGTTTAGGTGTGTTTAATTACAACATAGACAACAGCATTCCAAATTAGTTGTAACAGCATGCAGTAATATCCCCATTAACCTAACACACCAAGGTTCCAACAGCTGAACAGCAAGCATAACACATGCATATATTGAATGACAGTGGACATTCCAACAGCATGCAGGGATGATTGGTGGCAACAGGCCACCAAGATTGTGGTGTTTGAATAGGGCACATGTATCAAAGTAAATGCAGATATTTATAGAACAATAGGACATATGTCCCAACAAATGTTGTCAGATTAGACATACCCATTGAGGTGTGGAATTGCATTGTTTATGCACATACAGTAGGGTGTAAAAAGATACCTCCATTAACATTTTATAAATACTTTTAGTCTACACTACATTCCTATTGACTGCAGGTGTATATCCCCTACATGTATTATTGCACTAGGCAACGTGCATTAGGTTGTGTAATGGGTTTGGCTAGTTCATTATATACCTGACCTATATCTGACATACTAACTGTCCAAATGCAGATGTTACTGCTACATATTTATATATTTTATGTATATTTTTATATCTACATATCTGGATGTGTTCATGTGACATTTTCTGTTACATTTCTACAGAAACCTACATTTCATGTAGCACACTCACATTTCTGGGGTACACATTAACAAGCTACTCATGTGCCAGATTTACCT
The DNA here is from genome assembly GCF_019279795.1 of Protopterus annectens. Taxonomy (NCBI): domain Eukaryota; kingdom Metazoa; phylum Chordata; order Ceratodontiformes; family Protopteridae; genus Protopterus; species Protopterus annectens. The sequence continues at coordinate 1,129,220,093 of NC_056727.1, read as the reverse complement.
ATGCATGCCAGCTAATAACCAGCTGTTGATGATTGTATATATGCTTCACAACTACTGGCACTTCCTTCACCCACTTTATATGGGACTGCCCAACAGTGGGTTGACAGCACTTAATACGCAGTACTATTTATAAAATGCAAGGGTACAACAACATTTCAAAGTAAGTGACACAAACACACTCTAAGTATTATACCTTTATTGATTACATTACACACTTTTCTACAGGCTCTCTCATTTATTTGATATTACAGTGCATACAGAAGACTTATTCAAGATGTATTATACCTTTATTAATAGGTTACAACACTCTTTTTCAGGCTCGTTCACTTATGTTATATAACAGTACATGCAGAGATATTATTCCGGACTTATTTTACCTTTATTAATGGGTTACTACATTCTTTTTCTGGCTCTCTGACTTATTTTATATAACAGTACATGCAGATAAAGTATTCAGGGCATTTTATGGCTTTATTATTGGGCTACAACACTTTTTTTCAGGCTCTCTCACCTATTTTATATAACAATACATGCAGAATAATTACTAACCTGCCTGGTGGCACAGCCTTAGCAGCCTATCTGCATATGCTTGCTGATTTTCAGCACGAACACCTGCAGCTGTGAAGTAAATGAAGGGATATTGAGACATACCTAGCCATTATATAGACTAACTTAGCATGTCTTACATACTTCATTCCATGGCTACCTACTCAGTAGTGGGGCATCTTGCATGTCACGGGCCTCCTGGATCCGTTGGTTCAGTAGGTCCTGCTTCCATCTCTTCAGGTCTGCATGGTGGTGACGGACCTGCTCACCAGTCCGAGGGATGCCTGTGGCACTGGTGAGATCATGAGCTAACCGGTTCCAAGCCTCTGCTTTCTACTCCATCCCTTGGAACTGGCCCTGCAGGAGTCTTGACTCATGATGGTGGACAAGGAGCCAAACCATGTATTTTGACTCCTCGATGCCCCAGCTTTGCACTCAAAATGACTACCTTCTCCAGCACCAGACATTCTGACTGCAGATGGGAGCTACAATCAGTTATGGCAAGTACTCCCGCCTATGGAGCTTAAATATGCCGCATTTCCCGCACTTTTTTGTGATTGGCCATTTTTGAAATTTCTCGGCTGACTGCAGACATGCTTAGCAATGGTTAATCTTCCATTTATAAGTATATGTATGTTAACACTGTGTATTTATCTTAAGCTGTCATGGCTTAGTGGTTCAATACTTTGATTAAGGTGCACAGTGTCCCGGGTATAAGCCTTGTCATTGCTTTTTATTTTACTACTGTCCAGACAGGCTGGGGGTGTGGCTGAGTTTAGGCGATTTGGCTCTACGTTACCCCACGTTGCCATATGGTGCGCTGGTTAGCACGGTGCGCAGCTCCATGCAAACCTATTGCGCTAGGTAAAGTGCTGCTTAGCTATGGGCAACTATATTGTGCTGGGTAAAATGATGCTTAGCTATGGGCAACTATATTGTGCTGGGTAAAGCGATGCTTAACTATGGGCAACTATATTGCACTAGGTAAAGTGCTGCTTAACTACGGGCAACTATATTGCGCTGGGTAAAGCGCTGCTTAGCTATGGGCAATTATATGTCAGGATCCTTCTTATATTTATATATATACATTTTGTTCATTGATACATAGGCCATTTCAATGCATTTTAGTAAAATTTTATTCATATATGTCAGGAATTATTTCATATACTCATTTAAACATAAAATAGAAAGGGGAGTGGTGGGACTCGAACCGTGAATGCTTTCTCTTTGGGCGAAGGCTGTACCACTACGCTATTGCTATTTGGCTTAAATTGCATAAACAGTTCTTATTATTCTCTTCAATGTCGGAATTGCTAACTGTGGCTAAGCAATGGGCACACCCACGCACACACACGCAAATATGGGCAGCTATATCGAGACTGATAAAAAAAAATAAAAGTTTTACATTTTATAACTGTACTAGGGATTTACAGTATGAGGGAGTGCAGTGTTTCACAATTCAGACACTTGCAGGCGCGTGGACCTTTGGACTGCTCGGCAGTCAGACACACCCCCTGCCTTCCTGCACAGTCCATGTTAGACTTGGAGTAGAGTCAGCATGCCCTCATGAATATGCATTGCATGCTGACGTCATACCGTTCAACTGCAGTTTCTGAGTAAGACTTATTTAGTCTTACACGGAGGATTCGTGAATTTGGGGGTGTGTGTAAGTGTGTATGTTTATATGAAGAAGTATTTTGATAAGTTACCCACTCACTGGCCTAGTTTATCAGTCAGGCTGATGTCACCCCCCCCCCCCTTATAGGTACATAGGCATACCTCTCAACTGTTGAGATTTTTGCAGAATGCCCAGAAGTTTGCCTCATATTTTCGGTCTTTTTTTGACAAAATTATGGTTTTCTGGCAAATTAGTGGCAAATCAGTAAAAAGTGAAGTTAGAAAATAATGACAGACATTTGAGTTTCAGATTTAATAATGGTCACACAATTCTTAATGTAAAACATTTTATTCTATAAACTTTCTAAGTTTGTAGGAGCAATATTTAAAAATTGTCCCTATTTTTGGGCCTTTTTCTCACTTTTATTTATGGCTTTGTCCAGATTTCTTGCTCTAAGAGATTGAGAGGTATGTACATAGGTGAGTACTAGGCTGATGGCCCTGGAGACATTACAATCCTAGACCATAGATGTGCCTTGCCATTGTGCCACCCGATGTTAGTTACCAGTGCCTCCAGCAAGTAGAGTCCCTGGGTTGAACTTTCTATTACCCATCCACTCATCAAGATCTCTCTGCAACAGGGTATTATAGGTGCTTTGCTTGACATGTATGGGAAGTCTATTCCAGGGCATTTGCAGTCTCTGGGTGATGAACCTGTCCCCCCAGCATGTTGTGTTGATTGTGGTAATGAGGTCAATGTCCCTGCAGTATGTGGTGCAGAGAGATTGGGATGTGTTTAGATGTAGCAGTTGTAAAAGAACTGTGTCAGACATGGCTTGTCAAATCAAGCAGAGATCGCATCTAAGTAGGTGACATGAGACAGAGAATAGCTGGTATCTTTTGAGTCTCTCTGTCTAGGGCAGGTGTTGAATGCCTAGGATCCTCATTGTGAGGTACTTCTGTGCCCCCTCCAGCTGTTGCAGGTATCTCCTGAGGTACATGCCAAATGGGCCATTATACGTGATGAGTGATCTAATGACGGAATAGTACACAGAGACGATGACCTCTTTCTTTCCAGATGTAAAACCCTTGGTAATGACATGTGCCACATAGAAGGATTTCCTGACCACAGTGGCAATGTGGTGGTTAAAGGACAGGTTGCTGTCAACCTGTGTCCCCAGTTCTCTAATAATGCCTACAGTGTTCAGTGGGCTCCCATCAATGTGGTACTTAGTGCAAAATGAGATTTTTACCAAAGGGGCTGATGATGCATTCTATGGTGTTAAGCTACAGGCCATGGTTTCCACACCAGTCAGTGGTCTCAGCCAGGCCTTTCTGTAGGATGTCTGCATCACTTGTGGAGTTAATGATGACTCCCAGATTGCAGCTGTCTGTGAACTTAGTCAAACAGAGTTCCTTTGAGTTGGCCTGGAGTCCTCTGAACTAGATGCTGAACAGGAGAGTACCCAGGACTGATCCCTGTGGGACTCCACTCGTGACTGGCTGGCAGTCTGACTAGGAGCATACTACTTTCACACTGTGTGTTCTTTCTGTGAGATGATTTGCAACCCCCTAGAGATATACGGGCTGATGCCTACTTTGGTGGGTTCAAAAATTATTCCTGACTGAGGAATGGCATCAAGGGCCTTGGCCAGATTGATGTAGGCTGTATGCCAAGCAGGTTGAGCAGGCCTGATCTCTCTTTCACAAAGCCAAACTGTATAAGGTCCAGAGTTAGAAGATTGCCTATATGTTTGGTGATCTGGTCCCTAATGCACTCCATAGCTGTACATATCACACATGTAAGGCTAATGGACTGATAATTCCCAGGGTCTGTTGTTCCCACACACTTATGGAGAGGGATGACTGTGGCAGTGTGCCATTTGGGAAGGACAAATCCTGAGGTAAGGCTGTGAATGAACAGAGCACACAGATGTATTGCCAGGTTTCTCTGTAGTTCATGTAGAACACAGCCTGGGATTATTTGGGGTCCCATGGAAGCTGTATTCTCACCTGTGGACAATGCAGGTGTAATCTTGGAGGAATACTCCTGGGTGCCTGGCATTCTTCTGCCATTCTGACTGTTCCCCTAGGGGGAGACAGGGGTAAAGCTGGCACTGAATGTGTTGGCAAGAATGCTGGCAATATCTGTTGTCACAGTATAGAAGGCAGCATTGTGCAATACCTCAGAGGACATCTGGGTATTGGTGGGGAGGTTCTTGACATAATTATCAAAGGATTTGTGATTGTTGTCAGTGTCTGTTGCAATTCCACCATCATGGGCAGCTTTAGATGATTCCATGAGGGATCTCAAGTTGTTGCTGATGCTAATAAGGGTGTTTTATCACTCTTGGGACTCTACCTTTTTCTGCAACAGTTTCTTCCTTCTGTTGTACAGGTTATTAATGGCAGGGGATCACCTGATTGGCCTTCAGTGTTTGGAGGTGCGTGTCAGGGTTCTGTTGGGTATGGCTAGTTCCATGAATTTATGTACTTGTCTGTACAATGTAATTGTGTATGATTTCGCAGTCAGACAAGTATTTTCCATTGGCATGGTTGCTGCGAAGTTAGCCACTTCTGTTCTTATGAGTCCAAACTCAGTTGTGGAGAAGCTGTCCAATGTGGTTACATTTGCAGGGGTTGTGGGTGAGAAGTGGATTTCCATGGTGATTACTTTATGTTTGATCCAACCAGGTAGCAACTGACTACTGTTGTCAAGCAACAGTATCATATGTTAGTAATCAACACAGGTCAAGGATGCTGCTTCCTCTCCTAGGTGTCAGTATGAGCTGGTCCAGGGCACTGGAACGGATGTATTCCAGGAAGTGTTGGGCCAGTGTATTGGTGCATGAGTATATTTCCCACTTGATGGAAGGGTAGTTGAACTCTCCCAGTATGTCAGTGTTGAGTTGGGCCTTGATAAATTCTAGGATGATGAGGAATGTGGATTGAGAGTCTAGAGACATGGATGTGGACCTATAGAAGGCTATGACCTGGATTGCACTGCTATCCAGTGTCAGTTGTACCTGACACATGTCAGATGCATTATACTGGGATACTACTCTGGATGTGTGCATATCTGCTATCAATATAGAGAAACCACCACCTTTGGAGCTGTGGCCTATGTTTTGGGGCTGACAAGTGTGGAATGAGTTGTAGGCTGGTTGTGCAGAGGTGCTGTCTGCTGCCGTAAAACAGGTCTCCATTGCAGCACAAATGGCAGTGTTCACCATTTTGAGGAGTGCTGCGAGTGGCTGCATCTCAAGATGTAGATGTCTAGTGTTGAGCAGCATGACCCTGATTGAATATATGTGTAGCTGTTACAGTGGTAATATGATTTGGACCACCACTGAAAAACACACTATAGAGGTGGCAAGACACTTAGCCAGTACCTGGAAGATGCAGGCCATCTGTGGCAAGCCATTGCAGTCTGTCAATCTTGTTATCCCAAGCAGACAGATACTGGTTCCCATGAGAGTGACACCAGACACATAAGCCAATTGCTGAAGTCAATCACTTGTTGTTTGTACTGCAATATCATTCAAGGTGACAGTAGTATACTGCTCACGGCTACTGCCATACCTGCCTGTTCCACATAATCTGAGAGCTCCACCATGTCTCTTTTCATATAGACCATGGATGTGCATCTCAGGTCATCCACACACACATGAACAATGACAGAGTGATACTCGTAGTTGTTGTGGAGTGACCTGACTGGGTGTGTTATGTTCTGGATTCTGGCATCTGATAGAAAGCTGACTGTTACCTCCTCCATGTTCAAATTAGTGTGTGGCACATCCAGGTCCCTCAGAATTGAGTCACCTATGATAACTGTATCAGGCACAGTGTTTAGCCTTTGGGGCTTAGGTTGAAGGGCACACTGTGTAGGTGAGATATGTGTCCTGTGGTTTGTGCTGTGTTGTGGTGGTCGAGTAGGTGTCTGTCTTGGTAGTCTCCACTGTTTGGGTAATAGTCTACTGAGTGCCACTGTGAAGGTGGGTGTGTGGTTATTGTTTGTATGTCAGAGCTGTGATACTGTGTCTTCTAGAGGGGCATGTGTTCCATGTGGTGTGCTGCAGCTGTTGACCCTTCTCCTCTTTACCAGCTAGTAGAGTCTTCATTGTAAAATGCATATCTTGCTATATGGTGATATAGGGGTATCTCTCACAAGTCTGAGTGTTGGGAGTTTAGAGGAGAGGGTTGTCAGTGTACATGAGGCAGTTTCAACAGTGCCTCAGAATGCTCAAGTGCACCAGGTTAATGAGGAAAAAACACAGAGAACTGCACTTTAATCATGCCAGGAGGGGTGATCATAACTACTAAGTACTTCAGCTAATTCTGTGAGGAACAGCTACTGTTGATGGCTCTCAGATGTGCTAGAATACTTGATAAATAAACCCGCTGAAGTGCAAAGCTATTAGGCTATTTGAAGTGCAGGAAAGAAACAACTAACAAGATCTAAGGGAAAGACTGAAAGCAGAATTTCTGGCACCTGTATCAGTACACCTCAGCTGTGCAGTTATCAGCACCTTTGGCCAGTTGTCAACCCAGTAAGCTCTGTAGCATGTGTGATATCTGCGTAACACTATAGTGCACATAACTAGATAGGCAGGGGATCTAATCTCAATACTGGTAAGTGTGTGTTTGTGTGTGCGTTTGTGTGTGTGTGTGTGTGTGTGTGTGTGTGTGTGTGTGTGTGTTTGTGTGTGCGTTTGTGTGTGTGTGTGTAAGAGCGAATCATATACTGTGTGGGCTATACCATTTTGATTTGTGAACCACCCTGTAGTTGTCCCATCACCCTAATTTACTAGGCCTGCTGATGTCATTCACCTTAGAAGTACCTTGGGATGAGGAGAAATCATGTAAGCTCTGTGGCATATCTGATAACTGTGTAACACTGTAGTAGAAATAACTAGATAGGCAGGAGTTATAATCTCAGTAGTGGCAACTGTGTGTGTGTGTGTGTGTGTGTGTGTGTGTGTGTGTGTGTGTGTGTGTGTGTGTGTGTGTGTGTGTGTGTGTGTGTGTGTGTGTGTGTGTGTGTGTCTCTTTTGGCAAAGATCCTATCCAATTTGGCTGATACCATTTTGATAGGTGTACTATCCATGTCTGTTTACCACGTCCTGATGGCATTACTTTATATAGCGTGGTAACAGCATCTGCCTCACATGCAGCATGTTAAACCATTGTGCAGCCCATACCAGTCCTCTGTACAGATGTCTATCGAATATCCAGATGTTTAGGTTCATAGGTGTGTACTAATCTAATAGCTCTGGAGCCTTTACAAGCCTAGCCAAAGGATTACCCTGGAATTGTGCCACCTGACGTTATTTCCAGGTGCCTGTGTTGAGTAGAGTCACTGGAGTAATCCCTGTGTTGAATTTTCTATTTTCCATTCATTCATCATGATTTATCTTGAAGAGGGCCAATGAGGTGCTTTGTTTGACATGTATGGGGTGTCTATTCCATAGCATGGGCATTCTCTGGGTTATGATCCTGTCCCTCCAGCATGTTCTGTTGATTGTGGTAATGAGTTTGAGTTCTCTATAGCATGTGGTGTGGAGGGATTGGGATTTCTTTACATGTAGCATTTCTAATGGAGCTGGGTCAGATATGGCTTTGTAAGTCAAGCAGAGATTGCCTCTAAGTAGGCAGTAAGAGACAGAAAACAGTTGGAGTTTTTTGAATCTGTCCATATAGGAAAACTGTTTAAGGCCTAGGATCATCTTTGTGAGGTACTCTTGCAGCCTCTCCAGTTGTTGCAGGTGTCCATTGAGGTACATGCCAAATGGGGCATTATACTCAATGATTGGCCTAATGAGGGAAGAGTAGAGAGAGACAATGACCTCTTACTTCCTGGATGCAAAATCCTTAGTAATCAGATGTGCTACATAGAAAGATTGCCTGACCACAGTGGCAATGCGGTGGTCAATAGAGAGGTTGCTGTCAACCTGTGTTCCCAGATTTCTTAAAATGCTTTCTGTGTTCAGTGCACTACCACTGATGTGGTAACCTATGGTAACTGAGCTTTTCCCAAAGGGGATGTTGACACATCTTTTGGCATTGAGCTTAAGACCATGGTTCTGACACCATTTGTTGGACTCGGTGAGGCCTTTCTGCATGATGCCAGCATCACTTGTGGAGTTAATAATAGCTCCCAACTTGCAATCATCTGTAAATTTTGTCAACCAGAGTCCCTTTGTGTTGGCCTGGACCTCAGAGAAGAAGATACCAAACTGGAGAGGAGCCAGGACCAAACGCTGTGGGACCCAGTCGTTACTGCTTGGCAGTCTGACTTGGAGTCAGCTACTTTCACACTGTGGGTTCTATCAGTGAGCCAGTTTGCAACCCACCTAGTGATATAGGGGTTTATGGCTAGCTGAGTGGGTTTTTCTATGATTCCTGAGTGGGGGATGGTATCAAAGGCCTTGGCCAGATTAAGGTAGGCTGTATGACCACCTTGCCTTCATCCACAGCTCTGGTGACTGACTCAAAAAAGTCAACCAGGTTGAGCAGGCATTATCTACCCTCCATAAAACCAAACTGTGTGGGATCCAGAGTTTGGAGATTCCCTATATCCTTGTTTATTAGGTCCATGATGATGCATTCCATAGCTTTGCATATCAGACTCATCAGGCTAATGGGTATGATAGTTCCCATGGTCTGTATTCACTCCTCCTTTGTGGAGAGGGATGACTGTAGCAGTGCACCATTTGGTAGGGACAAAGCCTGTGGTGAGGCTGTGATTGAACAGGACACACAGGTGTAGTGCCAGTTCACTCTGCAGGTCATGTAGAACATAGCCAGGTATATTGTCAGGTCCCATAGTCACTGTATTCTTGGCCTTGGACAGTGCTGTTTTAACCTGTGCATCAGCAATACTGGGTGCTTGGCAATCTACTGGTATTATGATTGGTTCTTTGGGGAGAGGGGCGAGGCTGGCACTGAATCTGTCGGACAGTATATTGGCAATATTTGTTGGCTCGCTATAGGAGATGTCATTGTGCAGTAGCTTAGAGCACATCTGGGTATTGGCGTGGAGATTATTTACATAACTATAGAAAGCCTTGTGGTTGTTTTTACTGTTTGCTGTAATTCTGTTTTCATAGCTAGCTTTAGAGGATTTGATGGGGGATCTCAACCTTTTGCTGACGCCAATTAGGGAGTATTTCCAGTCTTGGGACTTCACCTTATTCTGCATCAGTCCCTTTGTTCTGTTGTAGAGTTTGTTCATGACAGGGGACCTCCAGATTGGCTTCCTGTTTTGGAGGACAGCGTCGTGGTTCTATTGGGTATGGAGGGATCCATGCATATGTGTACGTGTTGGTACAGTGCATTTGTGTATGATTTGACAGCCATGCAGCTATTCTCCATTTGCATGGGTGCCGTGAAGTTCACCACCTATGTTTTAATGAACCTAATGTTAGCTTTGTAGACGTTTGTCATGGTGGTTACCTTTGCAGGGGGTGGGAGGGATGTAGATTTCCAAGGTGATTATTTTCTGTTCGGATCTAACTAGGGAGGAGTTGACTATTGGTGTAGAGCAAAGGTCGCCCATGTTAGTAATGACTAGGTCAAGGATGTTGCTACCTGTAGAATGAGCTGGCCCAGGCCATGGAATTAATGAATTCCATGAAACATTATGCAAGTGTATTGGTACATGAGTATTTTTCCCAGGTAATGGAAGGGTAGTTGTAGTCGCCCAGTATGAGAGTGTTAAGTTGAACCCTATTATTCTCCAGGATGCTTAGGAACATGGAGTGTGAGTCTTGGGACATGGTCAGGGACTTATAGCAGGCTATGACCTGAATCGCTGTCTTACCCAATGTTAGCTGCACCTGAAGTATCGCTGATGTATTATGTTGGGCTACCAGTCTGGAGGTGTGTGCATCCTTTATGAGTATGGAACACCAACGCCTTGGGAGCTTTGGTCCAAGTTCTTTGGCCAAAAGCTGTGGAATGAGTTATAGCCTGGTAGTTCAGGGGTGCTTTCTGCTGCTTTGAACCAGGTCTCTGTTACAGCACAACTGTCGATGTGCCCCATTTTAAGGAGTGCTTCAAGTGAGTGCATTTTGAGATTTACACTTCTAGCACTGAGCAGCATGACCCTCAGATTGCAGTTGTTTGTAGCTGTTACGGTGGTAATTTGGTCTTTGGAACACAACCTAAACAAGGCACTATAGGGGTGGCAAGAGCATTAGCCAGTATCCGGAAGGCCAGTAGTGACATAAGCAGACCATCTCTGGCAAAGTATCGGTCTGTCAGTCATGTCATCCCAGGCAGAGTGAGACACTGGATCCCCTTGGAATGACACCAGAAATGTAGGCAATTGTTGAAACAATCATTTTCTGCTTGTACTGTGGTATAATTCTGGGTGATGGTAGGATACTGCTCAAGGCTAGGGTCATACCCACCTTGGCTACATAATCCGAGAGTACCTCCATGTCTCTCTTCATGTAGTCCAGTGTGTGCTACAATAATTGCTACAAAAAGTCTGGTAAAGTGCTAGACTAATAAACTAGTAAAGGTGCAGGAGAAGGGACAACTAGCAGATCTAAGGGAACAATTGAAGAGCAGACTTTTCGGCAGTAGGCAGAAGCTTGCAAACAGTCCCGGTTACAGCAAAGCTGTATGTGGACTAGACTAGTTACAGGAAAGGCAGGAAACAAGCTTAGACCTTTCATTTTTATTTTATAATTTTGGCAAACTATATGTGGTTTGTGTCCCTTAACATTGCCAATGTATGTGATATTGTCAAATTTTCCACAGTGAGGCTAGTGACACACATGTCAGCATCATACATCATACCTGCCTAAAACATCATGCTGATACAACTACACTATCACATGTCCAGGCCTGTAGGAGCAATCCATGACTCAACATCTTATGCCTGGTGGGTCATCTCACGATCCATGGAGGCACTCAGAACATTACATGTTGTAAGAGGCTGTGTGTTATATCCTATGCTTATAACCTATGTGGGGCATGTCATGTGTATATAGCAGTACAGTATATAATGGTGGAAATGTAGGTTTACTAATCTGTGTATTGCCAACTGTGTTGATGTTACTGTATGCACATCCCATGTGTCATTCCTTACTGTGTGTATGAAAAGGGTATACGATTTTATCTCCCTGTTCCACCCAGTGGACTCAGGAATACATACCACAGACCTGTCATACACAGTATCATGCATGCCCTCATCAACTGCATCAGGGTTGAGTGTATGGGAAAGAAATGGCAGGGCCAACAGGTGTTGACAGGTGAATCTGTCACAGTTAATGTAATGGCTACACTTGTGAGGGACCTGCTGACAGTACTGCAGTAACCTGTTCTGTAAGTATGAGCCTGGGGTAGTGCACAACACTGAGCTGACATGTCTGAGGGCTACCTGTCTGTGACAAGAGGTATGTATGCAAGGTCACACTGTCTGAAAACAGTGTTTGTCACACACTGTTGCATGTATACACACCTGGTACATGTACATATAATGCTTTACCTTGCCTATGACATTGTTGGTGTATTCCCAGTCTGCCATATTCCCTCTTGGAATGTCTGCAGGGCCACAGCCTGCAAACACACAGGCACCTGGAAAACAAACCAAATACAGCATGTCAGACTACATTCAGTCAGTAGTACTTATAGCAATAATTTATCCTGGCTAATAAGGTACATCCACCTGTATGTGTACCCATATATATATATATATATATATATATATATATATATATATATATATATATATATAGCCACCCTGTGCATTAGACCCATACTAGCATGTCCCTGTATCAATGGTATGGATGACAGGGATGTGGCACAGGTATCATCATATGCACATGGTGTGGTGTGGGTTTGGCAGAGGTCTAGGATGGGCCATACGGTTGACTGTGCAGAGATGCTGTGCATGTCTGGAGGTGACCTACCTGTGATACAGATGTGTGTGTGTGTGCATGTATGCACACAGTCACGCCATGTGGCAGCCCTACACAGGGGTACATTTGACAGCTGTGGACCATACATAGCAGGGTGTCCAGGTCACCATCTCCAGCTGCAGACATGGGAACTGGTCCTGCCAGGGGTATCACTGGCACCACCAGGCCCAAGGCTAGATGCAGTACTCCTTCCTGATGGTGATGGCTATCCACTGGATCTGTGCTCCTGACAGGACTGGGCAGGACCACGTGGCTATAGCCTGCTTTATTGTGATGTGAACAGCAACCCCCCCCTTCGGTAGTGGTGCTGTCACTGCCACTAAGGGAGTGGGAAGGTGCATAGCTCCATACACTCTAAGCTGTTGTTGGTGATGACCTACATCCTCATGGCCAATGTCCATCACCCACCACATGCTCTAGCACAGACATGCCACGATCAGGGATTGCCAAGGTCTCAAACCCACCGTCTATTCAAAACCTCAGTATTTTGATGTGTTTCCTCGACAAGGTCATGTATGTCACCACGTACATCAGGGAGAGTTGCATCCACCACCCTGAGTATTTGTGTGTTGTGGCATTCACTATGTACCTGTGCATCCATGACAGCCTGGAACATGTGTCTTGTGACTCCTTCTGTGGCACTTGCAACAGTGGCTCAACAAGCAGCATTCCTTCTGCAAGCAACCCTGTCCATCTGCCTGTGTGGGACCTTGCCTGCACTCTGGCTATGGCCAGTGTCTACAGTCACATCTGACATAGTCACGACACTAGCCTGTTCAATGCCACCACCTGCCAACTGTCCATTATCTGTGGCCACTGGTGATGGGGTATGGTTGGACATTTTCACTGTGTGTGGGGATGGTGTGGGCAACAGAGGGATGCCAACCAATGGCATAGATTCAGCCCCTGACAACCCCACCTATATCTCACTATTCCTATCATCATTGTCAGAGTCTGCAGAGATATTGACATCAGTTTCCAAAAGGGGGAACCCAAACCCCATTGCCACCTGTGAGGGGAATACAACATGTATACATTAATATCTGCACTTTGATGTTGACTGGTAGACACACACACACACACACACACACACACACACACACACACACACACACACACACACACGCGCGCACTCTGTTTCCAAAATTGGGAACCCAAACCTCATTGCATGTGTACATTAATACCTGCACTTTGATGTTGGCTGGTAGACACACACACACACACACACACACACACACACACACACACACACACACACACACACACACACACACACACACACACACACTCTGTTTCCAAAAGGGGGAACCAAAACCCCATTGCCACCTTTGAGGGGAAGACAACATGTGTACATTAATACCTGCACTTTGATGTTGGCTGGTAGACACACACACACACACACACACACACACACACACACACACACACACACACACACACACACACGCACACAGTTACAGGTGAGGTGGTACATATCTGTAACACAGTCCACACATTACCCAAATGTTGACATGCATGACACACAGCCCTCAACATGATGCATTGCAGCCAGTTTTACTTCATGTAAATAACAATATAGAGCTCTGGGATTCATGATTAGGGTTAGTATGTGATGGCCATTCCCCAGCACAGACTGCACCCATGTACACATCATTGCTGTTCACCTGTATAGCACAGTGGCAAGTACTACAGAACATACCTTACAACTGTACAGATCCCCGCAGGATGTATAGAAGTCTGGCTCATATGTTTGCTATATTTCTGAGGAGTGACATCACTGATTAATGACATACATTTGAGTGTCAGACCTCCAAACCAGCAGTGACAGTATAATCACACAATTCCTGTTACACCACCAACCTTCTAAGCTTACAGTAGATATGATAAGTGTACACAACCCTGTTAACATGCCATGTTCTTGTAATATACAAAATGAGACCACAGTAATGCATCCAAATATGTTACCCACCTTTCATGTGACGTATGACATGTGCAATCCAATTGATAAACAAACACATGTGTTATGTGTAAAATATAATGACTGCAGTATGTACAATATGGTGATTGCATAAGTGTGCACACCCTTAAAATGATACTTTGTTGAACAACCTTGTAAATGACTTACAGCATTCATTCTTCATGTGAAGGTGTCTATTAGCATGGCACATCTTTTTTTTTAACATTCTCTTTATTAGTTTTAGAAAAATAACATACAAACATATCTAATACATCTTTGACATAAGTACATTCTACACACAAATAACAACTATGTACACATCTCATCTATATCTTACTGAATAAAACTCATACATTGTCAGTAATATCATGTCAAAATATAATCCAGTAAAGATTTCCAAAAATCATTCTGTAAGGGTTGCTGCTTCATGGAATACCATAGATACTTGTGTGCCAATAATTGTTTTCTGGCAACTTGCCCAAAACCTTCCCACGACATTATAATCCTATTTTTCCAATTTAGTTTGATGTAATATTTTATTAACATAAATATGGCTATTAGAAGATGTATTTGCTTCCTTCTAATTCCTGGTGGGGGAATATGTAAGAAAGCAAATTTCCATGATAAAGTTGTTTTCTCGTATCTCATTGTTTCTAATCTAACCCTTAAGGCACACCAGAGCTTGTATGAGCATTTACAGCTCCAAGATATGTGAATGATATCTGCTGCTTGTGAAGGGCAGAATTGGCAGTTTATTCGTGTATCGTGGTACAGCTTACTTAAAATTTGGGGTGTATAATAGGCGTTGTTTAGTATCATCAGTTGTGTATATCTTAGTTTTTGAAGGGGAATGAATTTGGAGAAATTCTGAATAGCTTGGGCAATTTTGTTGGATGTAATCGTAGAATCCTGCTTGGTCCAGTAGCTAGAATGTATAGCTTCTTTGTTGCATTTAATAGAGATAATAACTTTATATACATTCGAGATCATTTTTTTTTTACGTTGCAACAAATTCCATAAAGTTTTACATGTAGTTATATCTGTATCTGAAATAGTGATACCATCCCAAAATTTACAACACATCTCTTTTAATTGTCTCAATATAACTGTATATTTGGGCGGGAGATTTAATTTGTTCCTCATGATAAATACTGAATCATGTTTAAATGGAAGAAAATCTACTACAGCTTTATCCCTCAGTAGTGGGTAGGAATTCAAGTTAATCATCCTATCACTCAACTTGATATTAGGGTTAAGGTGAAATGGTTGAAGTGTCCTAAAAGCAGAATATAAATTCAAGGAATCAAAAAGATTCTGAAAAATTGTAATTTGCTCTTTTAAATCCTTATGTAATCTATAATTCATCCTGCAGTTCTCTAAAAATGGGAGTACCTTGGGGTTAAACTGTAATGATTCAACATAGTTATAATATAATTTCACCCAAATCGGGTACCACTTAGTGGGATCTTTCTTATATTCTGCAATGGTGATTATTCTACTACACTTGTTAATTTCATAATATAGTTTAAGGTCTGGGAGTCCCACACCACCTTTATCCTTAGGATATATAAGCTTCTGATAACTTATCCTAGTAGGTTTTGGATACCATAAAAATTTTGATAGTGCTGTTTGGGTGTTCTTGAAAATTTTATTTTGTATCAATGTATTAGATGCATTGAATATATAAAGTAATCTCGGGAGCACATTCATTTTTATGATGGCAACTTTGGATAAGAAAGGGAGCTTAAGTTGTACCCATCTATCCAGATCTTTTTGTATAGTTGACCATACATTACCTAAATTTTCTTGATAATATTTATATGCATCCTGATAAAATGAGATTCCAAGATATTGTAGTTGGTCTTTAATTTTGATTTTTTGTGGGGTAAATACACTGGGGTACTGCAAATAGTTATTTAAGGGAAAGATTATCGACTTATCCATATTCATCTTATAATTAGAGAACTTGGAGAATGCATCTATTGATTTTATTATCTTTTGAAAATCTGAACTAGGAAGGGAGTAATATATATTTAAATCATCTGCATAGGCAGAAAATGAAATGTTTGTGTTGAATAAGACCGGGATATTGTGAAAAGTTTTCTGTTTTATTAGTAAAAATAATGGTTCAATAAATATATTAAATAAGAGAGGTGATAAGGGACAACACTGTCTTACCCCATTATTAATTTAGAGCTATATTTGTTTATTTGTAAGGTGGTATAAGCCCTCATATAAAGGGTGTTAATATAATGGATGAATTGTGTAGGAATGTTAAATTTTGGAAGAATAGCTGCTAAGAACTCCTTGTTAATTCTATCAAATGCTTTAGATGCATCTATAGCTAATGTGTATATGGTTGTTTGTTTCACCAAAGATAAAGATATCATTGCATCAAGAGTAAGTGTTTGGTCTACGGTTTGCCTTTGATTAATAAACCCCGATTGTTCTGGAGATATAATATTTGAAATAACAGATCTAAGTCTAGTAGCTAATATAGTCGCCATAATTCTCATATCTAAATTAATAATAGAAATGGGTCTATAATTATGGGGATTTGTCGTGTCAGAATTCGGTTTGGGAAGTAGTATAGTTCTAGAAGCATTTAAATGCAGGTCAGTAATACCAGAGTGTGTAATGTATACAAAAAGATGATACAATATAGTTGAAATTTTTGGAATAAAACATTTATAAAATTCAGCTGAAAAAACATCTGGGCCCGGTGCCTTATTACATTTTAAATTGTTAATTGCTGTATTAATTTCTGCTTGCGTAAAATCAGCCGATAAGAGATCTTGATGTTGTTCATTAATTTTGGGGAATATTAATTGCTTAAGAAATAATTGCAATTCCTGTTCTTCATATGATAAAGGAAGGGGATTATAAACATTTTTATAGATCTCCTCAAATACCTTGATTATATCTTGTGTATTACTATATTTTTTATTTTGGAAAGTAATTTCTGGAATATTAGGGATAGGTTTATGGTGATTAAGTAATCTTGCTAAAAATCTGGAAGGGAGTTGAGCCCATTGTGAGTAGTTGGCTAAGTTTTTGATTTCCTGGTACGACAGGTTCTCTGCTTGCAGTGATAACAGATTTGCTTGAAGTTGGGATATGGTATTCTCCAAGTTTGATGAGTAATTCTGTTGAAGTTCTAGATCAAGTTTGTTTATTTCTTCCTTGATACTATTTTCTTTATTAAGAATAAATTTCCTATGAAACGAAGATTTATTAATTAACACCCCTCTGATCATTGCTTTTGTGATAGCCCATATTATATCAATCGGCCTGTTTTTCTCTGAAATGGATAGTATACAGTTATCAAGAAGAGTGTCAATTTCTTGCCTAATATCATTTTTTTAAGTAAATTAGAGTTAACGTGCCACCATATTGTTCTATTCTTCGGGGAATAATAATTTACCCAATCTATAACCAATGTAATTCTAGAATGGTCTGAGAAAAACCTAGGTTCTGTATAGAGTGAAAGAACATAATGCTAAAAAATGTCAGAAATTAAGAAAAAATCCAACCTGGACCAACACTTATGACATTGAGAGAAAAAAGTAAACCCTTTATTGGGCATATGTGGAGAAAAGTTATAATACGGGTCAAATAATTTGAAGTCACTTTTAATTTCAAAGATTGCAGTTGAAGCTTGAGTATTATACTTAGATTTAGTGTTGGTTCTATCTGTCTTTGGATCTTGAATGGAGTTCCAATCACCCCCTAAAATGTAGTAATGATTAGGGAAAGACTTTAGCAAGTTATAAATATTCATCAAAAAATTCTGTTGGAAGGTACAGGGAGCATAAATGTTAACAACTGATATTTATCTAAATGATTAACCTTAGTTACAAAGTAACACCATCTACCTTCTGGGTCTGAATCCTGTCTTATAATATCATGTTGAAAGGAGTTTTTAATGATGATGGCAACTCCTGCCTTATTAGTTTTAGTTCCTGCCGCTATAATAGTTTTAATCCATTTCTTCTTCAGGGTGGGATTCCATTGTTCATTAACTAAATGGGTTTCCTGTATCATAATAAAATCCAGTTTAGCTTTAAAAACTAAATGCAAAAATAGTTTTCTTTTATTATCTGCTTGCAGCACCTTAACATTCCATGAAGCTAATGTCCACATACCAACATTAAAAAATGTAAACTTTTCTTATGTCTAATAGATGTGTGGGTAAATAAACTCAACACAGAAGGATACCATAAATAGAATATATTTCTTGGATATAGATGAGAAACTCTTCCAGTCATAAACCTGTGCCTATCCACTAAATCTCCTACCCTGGAAGAGTATGGGATACATCTGCCTGTTTGAAAAATAACTGAAAAGTTAAGAAAATAACAAATCTTTTTTACTTTTATTAACTTGACTTCACATCTTGAGAAGTATCCCAATCCCGAAAGCCTTTCACTATAGAGCATAGAAAACTGAACTATCCTTAATAACCAACCCTGATCCACAGGTCATAGCACAAAAAGAAGGTATTGTGAGATTTCCATAATATCCAAATAGAACTATGCAAACAAACCATTAGAAAGAATCTGTCATAGTTGTAATTCTATAACATAAGATTCACGTTAGATATCAACACTATCTAGACATGAAATTACATATTGAGTTTGAAGAACTTTTGACCAGACTGTTACAGAGTCTACTACACCTTCTCAGCCGGATATTAGAATGCTTTACTATAAGATATAGATTCTAAAACTTTTGATACTGCAATCCTTTGATCATATTTTAGTATTTAAATCAAAACTAGATAGACATGAATTTAATAAATTTCTCCCATTGTACAGCAAGGGAGTAATAACATTGTTAAAGTCATATATGTATAACTAGAATTGTTACGAACATTTCCTGCAAGGGTCACTGAGCATGGCACATCTTGATTTGGCATTATTGGGCCACTCTTCCATACAAAAGTCACCCAACTCTGTCATATTGCAAGGGCAGCTCATGTGAACAGCCCTTGTCAGGTCATACTGGTGTTTTTCTATCTGGTGTAGGTCTAGACACTGGGTGGGTGAATCCATAACTATGAGTGTGTTCAGGTGGAGCCATTCATAGGCAGCTTTGGATGTATGCTTTGGGTCATTGTTATGTTGAAGGCTGTCACGCCTCCCCATCCTCAAGCATTCTTTCAGACTCCTGATGGATTTTGGGTGGATGTGGGTGTTATTTGGAAATATTCAGAATTCCCACCACCATGACTACAGGCCCAGTTCTAGCTTTGGAATGGCATCCCCACAGCAGGCCACTGCCACCAGTGTGATTCACCATGGGGATGTTGGTGTTGAGGTTGTGAGAGATGTTGCTTGTGCACCACACATACCTTTTGGTATTGTGGCTGTGAGGTCACTTCATAGTCTCATTACACCTTAACACATTTTCACACATACCTTTGGGAGACGTGATGTGCTGTATTGCAATTTGTATCCACCTGGATGTTTTTTGGTTTGGGGAAATGCTTCCATCTTCTGACCCTACACCATAGGCCAGGCGTATGGAGAATATGGGAAAGTGTTCTCACAGGTAGTACAAAACACCAGTACTAGCAAGAGATTCCTGCAACTCCCTCAGTGTTGCTGTATGTCCCTGGCACCCTCCCTGACCATGTCTAGACATGTGTTGTCATTATTTTTGGAGGGACGTCAGGTTCGTTTCAACAGCACTGTTGTCCCATATTCAATCCACCTTTTGACAACTGTCTCCACTGTGTTCCATGGTGTATGCACTGCTGTGGTAATGTAGTTGTACCTACTCTTGACTGATACCTCTCAAATATGATATCCCTTTGCTGCTTTGTAAGCTGTCTGCAAGCCATGTCTGTTGCTGCTGCAGGCAACTGAGCAAATGTTATGATTATCCCATTTGGACAGCAAACTGTTATTTGGTGTTATTCAGAGTGCCTTTATTTGATGGCAGGTGTGTACCTAAGCAGACTGTATGCTGTCAGTACATCACAAGCTGCTGCCATAACATATTATTTGAAGGGTGTGCACATATGCATTCAGCTTATTGTCAGGTTTCTATACTCCATACTTGGTGCCCAACACATTGAATGGTTATACAGGTGAATTGTTCATTGCATAGGTCACATTACAGTTTGGAAAAGGTGTGGACTGACACATTGTGCTCTCAGTTTGTATACATATATCATAAACACATGGCATCTTAACAGGAGTGTGTACACTGTTTATATCCACTATATGACAGTAATGTTTCACACATGTCCCTACCTTAGGCCATTTGTCTCCCATACTCACCAGCTGCAGGATGCCATCCCACATGCAGACAGGAGGGACCTAGGTAGTTGGGGGAGGGAAGTATTGTCAGCAGACGCACATGTGGCATTGGTACAGGATGGATGCAGCATGTCTGCACATTTACAGTACAACCCCCAATACTACACAATTTGCTGTCCTTCACCAGGGTGTGCACATCTGTGCATTAGAAAACCCCATCCACAACTGCAATCTGAACTGACACATGCACATACATACTCTACAATTACAAGTATGTCTGCTACACTAGTCTAGTAATCTACACTGGGGCCTTACCTGCACACTCCTCGTCCATTGTCTGGGTGCCAACCACCTCCAGTATGTGGGGGGTCTGTACTCTGATGTTCTACTGGGATGGGTGCCCCTAGGTACCTGAGGAGCTCCCTGGTGGGTGTCAGTGGGGCTGAATGGCCAGGCCCACACCTGTGATTATGCAGTCCTTGGCCAATGCAGCAGCCCCTTGCCAGGCATAGCATATGAGGTCACTTTCACAATGCCGGACCAGCTAGTATGTACATGTGTGCAGACCAACATTGTTAACCCTGTGGACAAGGTCATCCCACAGGCCAGTCCTCTCCTGAAGATGTTGCTGGCTCCAGCCAAACATTATGGCATGGTTCTGTAGTATGGCTTCTATGATTATATCTGTTTCAGCCACTGAGAAAGTTGTCCTTTGTTGATGCAACATTGCACCTGGAAGACATAAAAAGGGAGACACATCACAGGACCTCATACATATGGCAACAGTATGTACAGAACCTGCACAGCTACACTGAATACCAGTAGCCACCACTCACAACCACACCATACCCCTGTACTGTATCAGCACTTTATCTGCTTGCATTGCAGTGCTGGCCCTGAAGTGTCATATTCTCCCAATGAGGGATAGATAATTTCCTACTCCTGATTCATGTCTGTGTCGAGGAATGACATTGGGCATCTTCCATGCAAATGGGGTGTGGATGTTGCGAAGGCTTGGTGTGACTACAGTGTGTAATGCAGCTGGGAGCATATGCCTGAGTTAATGTAGGATGTAGACAGGGATGTTATCAGTTTCCATGGATACTTATGTTTGTTGCCTTTCAGTAGGCAATATGTACCTGCTCACTGGTGATGAGGGGAGGGATGTGGGTGCTGTGGATATCCACTTATAGTGCTGCTGAGTCAGGGGGTGATGTTTGCCCTAAACCTGTCTGCAGCAGGTTGCCTATAGCTATGTCGTACATATAGATAGGTACATTTTATTTTATTTTTATTTTATTTTTATTTTACATTTGTTAACTGGGCTAGTCTAACTGGATATATTTCCATTTTCAGTAGAGGCCCGGGGAGAAAAGCTCCAGTAGTAGACAAATTGATTATAAAATTTGAAATAAAAATACATGTGATGCAAATCATGGTTGATACATAGTAAATGAAAGTAGTTAAGTAAAGACACTAGAAGAAGTAAATAAAAAAATGGAGATAAAAGATGACATGTACATTAATATAAAAGTTACAAATATTATGTGCTAAATTAATTACACAAAAAAGTGAGAAAAGGGTCTGAACAAATAATGAAAATAAGAGTGTTTTGTGATCAACAACAGTACAAAGTCCAGTCTGTTCCATTGTGTTCACAACAGTCTGTTCCATTGTGTTCACAACAGTACAAAGTCCAGTCTGTTCCATTGTGTTCACAACAGTACAAAGTTCATTCTGTTCCATTGTGTTCACAACAGTACAAAGTCCAGTCTGTTCCATTGTGTTCACCAGTTCATTTCTTCTTCAAAAAGTATGCAAAGTGTTTGCAATATATAGAAAGAGGCACAAATAAAAATTAGCAAAACTAGATGGTTAGTCAGGGTTATAAGTTAGTAAAAGTAGGGTTGTAAGGTAGAAAAAGCAGAAGGTTAGTCAGGGTTACTGCAGGGGCGCAACCAGTGTGTTTTAAGGTGTTTTTTGAGGTTTTGTTTAAAGAGAGGCAAGGAAGTAAGTGATGTAAGATCGTTGGGGAGTAGGTTCCAGTTTTTTCCCACTGCATTAGAAAACAGGGAATCACCAGCTGTGTTGTTAGTCTTGGTTATGTTAGCTAGAAGTTTACTGGAAGAGCATAGGGAGTTTAGATTTTTATAGGGGATTATGAGATTGGATAGTACAGGAGTGCTATTAGGTTGATAAAATATCTTATGGGCAATGGTTAGTTGGGAGATATTCAGATGGTTTTCAAGTTCAATCCAGCCTAGCTGCATTAGATTTAAACAGTGGTGAGTTCTAAAGGGATTGCCAGTGGCAAATCTGGTGATGCTGTTGTAGGCATGTGCTAGTTTGACAAGATTATTTTTTTTGAGGTTAGTGTATATGGGACAGGCATATAGAAGAGTTGAAATTAAATGGGAGTGTGCAATTTTGGTTCTGGCTATTGGAGTTAGGAAACTTTTGATTCGATATAAGGAGCCTATTTTTCTGTTGACAGTTTTTATGGTATTATTTATGTGGATATCAAATGTAAGATTATTGTCAATAGTTATTCCTAACAATTTGGTGGTAGAGTCGGGGTATATGGTAGTGTAATTATTGGGCATGATAGAGAAATCTATAGGGGGGACTTGCTAGTGGGTGTAAAGAGAAGGAGCTTGGTTTTTTTAGCATTAAGAAGGAGACAACGTTTTGTAAACCATGTTTCAACTGTATTGAAAACATTTTGAGTCAGTGACTGTAGCTCAGATGTGGAACTTGCTGAGCATATTAATGTTGAATCATCTGCATATTGAATGAAGGTGGCTTGTGGGATAGCTACATGGAGGTCGTTGATAAAAAGGGAAAAAGAAGTGGGCCTAGAATGGACCCTTGAGGGACTCCAAGGGTGACTGGTAGAAGGGATGATATTTTATTTTCCCAGAGAACTGCTTGTTGTCTATTGGTTAGGTAGGACATGAACCATTTAATAGCCAGAGAGTCAAAGGAATAGGATTCAAGAATGTTGATAAGAAGGGTATGGTTTACCATGTC